>NC_083634.1:16703000-17023000 GCF_963584025.1 Labrus mixtus | reverse complement strand
CTTATTGTGTGTATTTTACACATTTCCTGTCAGCCTTTAAGCTCTTCTTCATCATCACTACTGAGCGTCATCTCCCTGCACTTATTACTCACATGAATTACTGCCTGGTTATTACAGGCACGGGCACGTTTTCCTGTTTCCCATTCCCCTCACTTTATTTCTCACCCCTCCGTCTTCACCGTGAGCCGTTGTTCCTTCGTTTCCTCTCTTCTCCATCCCTCGCTCTCTCGCCTAATTTTCTTCTTTCCAATTACACCTCCCACTTCCCCTCCCCGCTTTCTTCACTGTCACTGACTCTGTCTCCGTGTGATAGAGCCTTAAGATCTCATTAGCGCCCGAGCTCAGATGTGTCACATTTTCACCCTCTTTCATAGCGGAGGAGGTGACGTAGGACATGGAGGCCTTTCATCACTTCTCTGAGATGCGAAGTTCTAAGACTGTGATATCACTGTTAACCTCTTAGCTGATGATTCAGAAGTAATAAACAATAAGAGGTACATTTCCTTTTCTAGTTTTTAGAGATTTGGATCACTTATGAAAAGAGGCTGTAATTGAAAACAAAAAGCCAAATTATTATGCATCGATTTTTACTTATAGGTGGACTAATATGCTTTTATCTGCCCAGCACGCTACAGGTGAAACGCATTTTTCCGCTCACAGTAACGTTACAGTAAAGTAATTATCAGTATGCGATGGATTATTGATTTATTTTTCATTGTATGTATTCAACCGTGCATATCTGAGAACATATAGGCTGTGCACGGGATACCCTGTTGGTCATTTAATTTATGATTTCATATACTTTCATTTCCCCTCATAATTCTCTACATGACATTCGTTTTCAGCACTGTCCTTGCACACACACACACACACACACACACACACACACACACACACACACACACACACACACACTCCACACAAACTGTACACATGCTTCTTATTGCTCATCCCACTTCATTTGATTTGAAAGGCAGACGACACGAGGAGGTCAGAGGGGGAAGATGAACTTGTCGTGGAGTTTTGAAGTGCAACCACCAGACGAGGGTGCTGTTTAGCTGAGAGGTGCAACATGTCGGGGGTCACTTGGCCCATCAACCTACAACCTACATCTACACACACACATGCACAAACTGTCTATCATAGAGGAAGGAGGCACTATCAGCTGTTTCTTTGGATCGCTCATCTGTTTAATAGATCTTATTTTGAACCTTGTTTGAAGTCTAATGTAAAAAAATAGGGATGTTTGATTCTGCCAACCAACAGTGCAGGAGCTGCTGCTGTCTGCAACGTCTGAAAATATTTGATTCAGAGTTGAAAATATACCCAGAGATTATCACATCAGCCTGTCACTGGACCATTCCTGCACTTTTTGACATAAAAAAAATCTTCACATTGGTGCAAAAAATTAAAATAAACCATCAGTCAGTACAGCAGGGTAAATACATACAAATAGTACAATAATGTCTGTAACATTTAGTGTATAAGATGAACTTTTAAGACTTTTAATTCATCTAAAACATGGGCTGCGTTCTATATACAGCGTCACCAGTATTCCAGTATAAGATCCATTGTCATGACCACTACTGCAGCCGTCGCCATCACCCACTGCACCCACAATTTAAGAATTTGTCCCCCTTCATTGTGTATTACAAGCGGCCACTTCTCTGCGCAAAATGTTCTGGGATACATGGTGATGTGGACCAGGCCGGCGGCACTTTTTTAACAGGTTTTTACCCTCATTGTGTCATTACCCTGCGTATCTTTCATAAAATCAAAATGGGTAAGTTATGAACCCCCCAGTTACACACACATTTTGTGCAGATGAAGACATAATCAGACCAAAATGGTTTTTTTTCTACCAGGCTGTAAAAATGTTTATTTCTGTAGTCCAAATGGACATTTTAATACAGGGTGTGTATGGGACTTCTTGGCCTTGGGAACCAACCTAATGTGGACACTCAAGGAACTATAGTTTTGATGCTCTCTGCATTAGCTTCATTTTTCAACACGGGAGGTTTCCACTTGGGTAAATAAAAAAAACCCCAACATATCAGTGATGAATTAATCAACTTCCTGCTAAGAGTCCCCAAACGTTCTTAACCCATAGTGGACAGATATGTATGCATGAAAGTTCACACTATCATGATGCTATCTGTGCAATGCCCAGCTCAAACACTGTCTGACCCACCATGCTGGCTGGGCGAGATTCATGATCATATTACACATTGTTATTAATAGCCGCCCTCTCCCCTTTCTCATTGTAAACCAATAGCTGACATGATCCCAAACTGTCTCTGAGTCGTCTACTTCCATCTCTCTTTCTCTCTCATTCCACCTCTTTTCTCCCCTTAGATCAAGTCCTCAAAATGTACTCCAAATGCATGAATGACAGGTAGAAGTATGACAAACATGGTGTATCATCCTTTGTTCATTTGCCAAGTTCATGTAATGGCAATTTATACTAAAATACAAATAGTAGAATCATCCTAAATATGTCTTCACTCATTTATATATATTCTATTGTGAATATATATTTACAATGAAAATTACATAATATTTTTGAAATGGTAATTAAAGGAGCAATATGTAAAATATCAACTGAATAAAATGATAAAATGAACTTACTAAATATCATCAGACATTAAGGAAACATGCTATGTTGAAGTGTTGGCTTCTCTGACAACAATGCAGGAGCCGGTAGGTCCTCCCTCTAAGTTCAGGTCCTGGATGGTCTGGATTTGTTTGGACCAGAGAAGGTAGGTGGTTTTAAGGCACCCCCATTAGGCTGTTTTGGACGCCCCTCGCTTTGCCAGGCTAACAACAAACCAGCAGGTGATGCAGCAATGGAAGTGGGCAAGCTAACTGGTTTAGATAGAACTGATTCTACCCGACCTTAAAAGCCTCTGCATGTTTCTAATAGCGCCTTAACCAGAAATATAGTAAAACTTGGATGAATATTGGAGATGCTTTTGAAAAAGGAGAGAGGTTTGAGCGCAGAAAGGTTTACAGAAAGACCTGGCTAAACACTGAAGCTTCAGTGTCCATGACAGTGAACCATTTCAATACACTTTTAATAATTGATTATATCAAAAAGTACCAAAGCCTAAAGAAAAACCCCTCAGTCATATTTTTACAGAAGCTGCTGTGAGCTAAAGAGAGTGAGCCCTGTTTAAATTGCACAAATAGGTTTGCAACTTTTCTGTACCAAAATGTTTCCAACGTATTTGTTCAAGTAAGAAAATATGCGGGAGTTTGCCTTTAATTGTTGTTAAATTAAAACAAGAATTTACCCAATATTGAGCGCTAAGGATTTATATTTTTGTTGCATAAATTTGTTTTTTACTTGTATCACATCAAAGTTTGAAATTCAAATATCATCACAATTCCAATGCCCACAGAGCACATCTACCCACCAACCCTTTGCATTGGTTGCCATACTGTCCACAACACTGTCCCTTGGAAGCCTTATTTTTAGCAAGAGTCCAACTCCTCTGCAAAACTTAATATGGGAATGGCATCTTGGAGCTCTTCTTTCCTCAAGCTCTCATCATACATCCATCCATACCTTCAGTCTTCAAGACACTAAGCTGGTATCTGTTGCGCTCCAGACACCCAACACACCGCTGTTCCTTTTCATAGCCACAGCTTCAAACAGGTGGCCATATGACCTAAGCTTAGCTCCCGTGTTACCATCCATTTGCTATTTTTCTGGCCACTGCTCAGGACTCCCACCCAACCCCCCCTGCCCTGCCACCCCTCTCACTGTGTGTTCTACTATTTTGGCAGCTTCTCAAGCTAGTGCACAGCTCTTGCGCTAGTGGGATCAGTGACTTGCCTACTCATGTACCAAATTGCGTCCCCAAAAAGTGCTCCTCCCCCTTTCTCCGTCTGGTGGTGTCAGAAAAACCACGTGTATCTCTTTTATAAAGGGAGGTTGTCACTGTCAGACCTGCTCTTCTCTAGCCGGTGGGGAAAGGAAGCAGACTTTGTTCCTAACTCTCCCTGTTTGACACCAACTTGCGTTAGGGACAACGTTACATTTCTTTAGATCATTTTTTCTCCAACTACCCCACATATAAGGTTAAGGCTCTGAGAAGAGGCGTTCTCGCAACCACCAGGTGACGATAGCCATGAAGTGGGGCTTGGTGTTTTTGGGGGTCTTCCTATCTCTGGGGACTCTGTCCTGGGGGGAGAAGGGCTTGGAGATCCCAGAGTATGATGGCAAAGACCGCGTCCATGACCTCAACGCCAAGAACTACAAGTCCGTCATGAAGAAGTATGACGTGATGGTGATCTACTACCACAAATGTGCGGATGGGAACCGCAGTGCCATGAAGCAGTTTCAGATAGAGGAGCTGGCTTTGGAGGTGGGTCCCCGCCAAAAGATGACAGTGTATGGATCTGTGGCTGATATAGGGAAAGGGTCATTGTGGGAAGGGGGACGGAAGGGAAGGTTTTTACATGGAGAACATGGTTCCAGTTTTTTCCAATTTGGGAATCCTGGACACAGTTGTAGCTTTGTAGCTTCTGCACTTGTGTTTCTTCTTAAGTGTTTCAGATAAGTGGATTTGCAGGTGTTGACAGGTAATGAGTAAAAGATCATTCTGGGTTAAGTTTGGATTTGTGGACTTTAAGTTTGACTGAATAGGTGATGACCAGAAGGGAGGCAGGTTAGAGAATGTGGGAACAGGTGAAAGGAATGAAGGATGAAGGGAAGCTTGTGGAAGTATACTGTACCTGTATGTCAAGTGATTTTGTGAGCTAATTTTGGGTGGCTGAGTTGATCGTCTTTCAATCGGGAGATTTATGGTTCGATCCCAGCTCCTGCAGTCCACACATCCAAGTGTCTTTTAGCAATACACTGAACCCTAAATTGCTCCTGATGGCAAAGCCAGCAGTGTGCCATTGAGTATGAATGGGATTCGATAATACTAATGGCCCCTTTACATAGAAACCTCTGCAATTAGTGTTTAAATGTATAACAACATTTTGACTTTTACTCATATATGAGTACAAGTCCATTACCCTAATGTCACCTGTCAGATTTTCAATGAATTGAATTGCCTGACTTGAGCAATGTCACACGCATAACCTGTCCGGTGGTTAAAAACATATTAGGCATTAAGCGATTTTTCATAATATTCTAACCTTGGCTGGAAATTATGTCCTATATGAACAGTTTGCTTAAAAAAAACTCAAACCTCTGAGGTCCACCATTAAAATGTTAGCTCAAACCTTCTAAATGTCAGGGTTTGGCAAGACAGTTGTTGCAATTGCATGAAATCTTGGGAAGTTGACAGTGCCACTTGCTTTATCTGGTGATTTGCAAGATGTGTAGTGCTCAGAAACCTTGACAGGGTTGGGTCAACATTATGGTTGCCTTTGAGGATTGACTGTCCAGAATGACGTCTTAACAGCTCTTAAGAAACGAAGGCTCGTTTGCTGTGACTTTGATTGTGGCCATTTTTGACCTCCAAATTATTTGGAGCCTTTGTGCTACCTAAATTAAATGAATCATCCCCAACCTTTTCCAAAACCACTTTATTTAAGTTGGCCTTGTTTATATGGATACTGGTGTGTTTATATGCTGAAGGCCATTATATTGCCAGTCCACAAAGAACCTCCCACATAATTCTGACAATAATCAGAGTAAAATAATGTCGTCATTCACACTATACTTCAAAAATCTCTCCCTGGAGTTTCCTACCTGACTCCACCTGACAATTTGTTTTACACATTTGTTCAATTCCTCTTGTGAATCCTGTATTCATACAATTAAATCAAAGCTACAGTAACACAACCAATAAACAGCTCTTATTCATCAACATCTGAATGATGTATAAAAAATAAACTGGCAAAAAATGTAGTGTATTAACTAGACCCATAAGAGTTTGTTTGGCATGTTTTATTATGGACTAGTACAATTGTAAAGATTGTGCGTTTGTAGATTCTTGTATGGATGTCTACAGATATGGTGCATCACATTTGCAGCTTTAAGCAAAACAATTGCTTTGGTACCTCTGAGCCAGGAACTTGGATTGGATTTAGTGCTACTGCTTATCTGTTGGAATTAAAAAGTTCTGCAAAGTCTTATTGGGTGGATAAATCTACAGGATGCACTTCCAACCTGCTCACAGTAGATGCACCTGGGCCCTACTGTCATCCAGTGTATTCTCCACAGCAATCCCCTGCCTGCCAGAGCAGCAGTGTCTTCTTACAGACACACAGTGTACCTTACACTAAACTCCATAAGTCACCTCTGTAAATAGCCCAGGACAGCCCTGCATGCTTAGCAAGAGGCTAAAAGCCCTCATGGGGCGGGCAGAGAGTTTAGGGCCATATCTCACCTCAACTACTGCTCCCATTGCTCCGTCAGCTCTTCAGGCAACACTCTTTGTACTGTTTTGTATTACTACACACCCCTGTGGGTGCAGGCTTTGGTCCTAAACCATCATTTACACACCCAAGTCATTGGATCGGATCGATTCCTCTGGTTGCTGCCAAGTTGCGCTTCTTGGCTCAAGAAAGAGATGCTCACTGGAGCAGGTCCCTCTTGGACTGTTACTCTGTCAATGACTTGCTGCCAGTTGGTTGTGACCATTCAGCCAGCCAATGAGGGAAGAGCACAAGAGCTGCTCAGAGGGGATGCTTAAAATAGCTGGTCATTACCACCTATAAATCAGGAAGTATGAATTATTAAAGCTCAGAGCTCAGGGAATCAAATCTAAACTGCGTTTGTTGTAGGCTTGGACCAAACATGGATGATTGAAAATGTCAATCATGTATGCTTCAATTTTGAGACACCACACCACACCATACTGTAATATTAATGTTAAGCATTAAAAATAGTGTCACAAGATTTATTACATGTCTGAGGAAGAGCATGTTGGCTCAGAACATCACTTGTTATTTAATCCTTTAAACGGGAGCTCTGGTGTGCGGATCTTTCTTGCTTCTTTATACTTACATGTATTTGATTACATCTCAGATGGGCCAATTTTTTTAAATTTTTATAAATTGACAATGTATTCCTTATGAGCTTAATGAATATCTTTGAAGATATTCACCCTGCAGCGTTTTAAATTTGGTTTTTCAAGTATGCTGCAAGAGAGTACATTGACTGTCACTATTTTCAAACCACAGCTTCTTCTTTGATACCACAAAAACTAGGGTTGTAAGGATACCAGAATTTAAAATTTTGATACGATACAGGTAGAAATCACAAAACTGATTCTGGTTTTGCTACCACAGCAACAACGAAAAAGGTCCTAGGCACCCTTTATTGGTTAGTTTCTTGTTTTTAATTACCACAAATTGCAGACAAACTTCTGAATACCTTCTGAATTGCGTAAAAACATTGGACCTTTTATTACTGATAATTTACCAATGTATTTGTGTAATTTAGACAGTGTTACATGTTCTGCTCCCTATTTTATATTTCATCTCTATTATCACTCTTAATCCAGATTGGTACTTTTTGAATAATGGAGGTTGTATCGTTTTAAAACTTGGGTGTCGAAAGTAACAAAGTATTGAAAATCTGATAGCCTTCCCTAGAAGGCTAATTTCAGACGAGACAGAAATCCTGACAGCTCAAACAAGTCACCAACAAAGTCAGCATTTTCATCCTGTCAACTCCTCAAATATGTCCAACATGTCACCTTTGACTCCAGATGGATTTTTTCTTAGTCTGTGAAAAATAATCCAGTGTATCCTCTCTGCTGTGCAGGGCTATGGATGGTTGAACATCTGAAACCCTGTTGTGACAGGGGATTGACAAAAACATAATGAAAGACATCCATGTGGTGACACTAAGTCCTAAAGCATTTGCTGAAGTGGGATAAAATGACGACACCGCTTTGAAATGCAGACCAGATTGAAGAATGGTTAGTGTGTTTTTAGCTTTGTTTGGGAATGTTTTGTGTAAAAAATTGAAGGCAGTTGGACTTTGAGTCAAACAGCTTCAGTCAAATTTTAGTCACACACTAACATCAAGGACCTGCCAATTAATAGCAGATGACCAGTTATCTAACTTTGTCTGGAAAGGCAGCGAACGGCAAGAAGGATTCTGCAGCTGAAAATATATTTTTTGCAAAATCTACCAAATTCAAGGGAAATGAGGTAGACGTTGAGTAGTTTTGGGAGGTCATTGGCAAACTTTATCTCGACTGTCCAATGAAAGAGCCAGTTTGTAATGGCTGCCTGAGATTATTATGATTGTATGTCACTTGTCTTTCAATATTGAATCCATTAATCGATAGGTCTTCAAGCTACGAAACCATGCTAAATCCTTTGTTTCACTCAGATGTGATGTGTGCTCATCTCATGTTTGGCTTGGTCTCATTTCTATGCAACATCTAGCAGAGTGATCACAGGTGTCTAAAATTCAATCCGAGCGAAGTGGCAACAGCAATCTGTTAAATGAATGAGATTAATCTGACAGCCCTGATGAGGAAAATCAAACCACCTCACTTGCAGCTTTTCGGACAAAAATATCTCTCGTGATTATAACCCAGGCCCAATGTTGCAAAGCCGAAGTCATCCAACGATATGTTTAGAGTCTAACAGACGACCCTAAAAAAAAAAAGCAACTATACGCTACAGACTGTGACTTAATAAATAGGTTGCCTATGTGGAACTGGTTACATTCATTTGGTAAATAATGCTAAAACTTTGCTCCCTCATGGATTTTATGAACCATTCAAACTCTTCCTGGCTTGTCTGCTGGCTTCATATTCACACACACACACACACACACACACTCTCTCTCTTTCTCTTTTTGAACTCTGACTTTTGGCATGCTGCATACTGTAAATGCCCGTACTCATCAATCACTGCCCTCCACACATCTCAGGTTGCAGTGACCCCCCCCCCCCTCCCATACACATGCAATGTTGCTGGGGCAACCTAGATAGCAATCACACCCTTTATTTAACGTCACATTTGTCTACAACACTCCCATTAAACAGAGTGGATTTCTTTATTCTACCTTATTAATCAATGAGACGGCATATTGACTTCAGATAAATTATTTACTGACAAGTTGCTTATACAGTTAAGAATTTAAGTTACATATTAAATTAAAACATATTTTAAACTGAAACTAATTAGAATTGTTGTCTTTGTTTTGGTCTTAGCAATGCTAGTTGCACAGCCTCGTTGCTATTATTGTTGGCTACCCACCTGGACAGACAATTCTTCACAACTGTTTGATGAGTTGCCGTACCATTTTGTTCAGATATTCATGGTATAAGAATATTTGTGCTCTCCATCTTTCCTCTAGTACTGCCATTAGGGTTAGCTACCCTCATGATTTACTGTTGTGACTTATAGATATAAACCTTTCCTCTTAAGACATCATCAGGTCAAAGTTTTTCCAATCCTAATTAGTTAAAGAAAAGAGTAAGCTAAAGGCAAAGACTCCTTTCAGGTTTTTTTTCATACTCCCCCCCCCCCCCCCGGTTGCGTAGAATAATGGGTATAAATGACAAAGGTGACAAAGCTGCACCCAAGGCAAATCAACACGTACCGTTGTTTCATAATGTGCTGAGAATCTTCCTGTTTTTCTGGAAGTGTCTGATTTGTCTTTTCTTATCTCCTTCACTTTCTGGGAGATCTTGGAAAAGGTCATTGCTGTTGCTGTGGAAACAGCTATCCAAACTGACTACTGGAGCCTTCCTCCTTTCACCGGCACAATGAATTTCATGCTTACATTTTTAATGATATTGGATGGTATTCATAGAGAGAGAGAGAGAGAAAGAACGGGGCTAATATTGCCTGTGCTATTTCTGACTATGTACCTTTGCCTGCTTGATTAATCCTGTTTCTAAATGCTATGGCTGATGTTTAATATTCCTCTTGCATAAATTAAACCAAAACGTTGAATTAAAATTTAATAAAAAGTAGGCCAACGTTCCAACGTTCACCTATGGTTATGATTATAGGGTAGTGACCAAAAGAATGAGATAGTGGATACATGCAGCTGAGTTTCCTCTGAAGGGTTGCTGGGCTCAGCCGTATAGAGATAGCCCAGCCGAGGTAGCTTGGAGTAGAAACCCTGCTCCATTGCATTGAATGAAGTTGAAGTGGGAATTAAATCTGCTGTACCTGGCTAGCTAGCGTGGCTAGCTTACATGTGCCTACATAAGACTAATTCTGAAAGATTTTTGATTTAAAACGAGACATCTAGAACCATTGAATGTCTTTGTATAGCCAACTTATTAAGCTATTCGATAACTAAGCTACCAAGCCAAATAGGCTAAAGCAGATACAATTTGCTACCAACAGATGTCATTTTATTTAACAAAATCCTTGGTCATCATTAAAAAAATAGTAGTAGATTTATTTTGTCCTCTCTCTGTTATCAAAGATCAATAATCTTTAAAAAACAACAACTAGATTTTAGAATATGAAATCTGCTATTCTGTGAATCAGTACTGTAAATTTTTGGGTGCCATGCTAGCATGGTTACCCTGACAGGCGCAGCCACAGTTACGAAAGATGGTGAAGTTGAACTGTCATTTGGCGGATGTTGTTGACATATAGGGTGGGCTATGAATCTGGTGGACATCACACTCAAGGTGGCTCAAATGCTGTCATGACCCGTTTGGTTTACAGCTGAGTTCAAAGTATCAGATTGTAGGCCTGTCAACGAAACTGTTTTCATGTTAACAACTCCACATTGATTGGCAACAGAAAATCAAATGGATAGTTACAATGAAATGGTAAATCAGGCCGAAAAACAACTTATTTGACTCCTAACATAACTGTTTGATAGAGTTGATAAAGCAATACAAACATAACTGAATCATCAACACTCATTTAGTCACTTTAGCCTTGAAATATGAAACACTTGACCCTGACCATGAACAGTTCGTCCCCGGTCAGTAGCTGTTCTTCAAAACACATCTTTTCCGTGCTGCATTCTGTGAACCTGACAGGCAGCCAGATCACTGTGATCGACTCAGATTTTAAGCGAAGAACATAGACACCCTGCTGCTAGCATGCATTAGCAGGACTGGATCTCATTACCACAGATTATCTTGGACCACACCAGGGCCAAAAGGCCAATTCCCAAAGGTTCTTTTACCTCTTGAATTGCAGATGAGATACTTGAAATTAAGCCACTTCATTCCCCAAAGACAATACTCCAGCACAGTCCAATTTTCATCTCAGTTTCAGAAAGACTAGTTTTACTTTTACTCATTTAAGTAGCAATGCCGTCAATACTTAAACTTCCCCTTAGTGACGCAACACTGCTATCAAGTTGTCTCCTCTTACCTTCCCTTGCACTGCATCTCAACCCCTTATTACAGTGTGAAAGAGACGCTAAATTAAGAACTCATTTGTCAGATGCGATGTAATTAAAAGTGACAGGAGTTATGTTTAGATTAAGTGTCCTTGATGTAACTCTCCGAAGAGATCTCATCAAGGTTGATGTGTGGAGCAGTTTGTTTGCTTCTCTAGTTTGTTCCCTGTTAAAAACCATCTGTTGTCAGAAGAGGAAATCGGGTAGAGAGATTGGAGAATGAAATGCGGGAAAGGAGCAAACCCGGGCTGCCCACTTGGAGGACCACAGCCTCCATACATGAGGCGAGCGCACTAACTACTAGGCCACCTGCGCCCCAATTAACCACTAATATGAGTGTTAATCTGTGTGGTAAAAAATGTAAACGAGTTGTTACAAAGGTTGTGAAAATGTTCGATATTTTGATCCTTTTTCAATCGTTTTCTAAACTTGTTTTATAATGGTTTACTGTCTTTTATTTTAATGATTGATAGTTTCCAAAATAACTGGAGCCTCCAATCATACTTTTTAACCAACAGCTGTGAACGAAAAAGAGAGAGAGGGGGCTCTCGAAACTGCACAAACACATTGGCACAAGTTTTGTACTAAATGGAATTGTGCAAGTTAGACAGTGTACAGGATTAAACTTGCATTTTTGGTCATTAAAACCAAGAAATAATCCAATAGTTGGTACTTTTACTTCTCATTTGTTGGTGTGGTATCGAAAAACTATCGTTACTGTATTGATAGGTTTTGTTTGTTGTTGTCAAAATCATATCAAAGTTACAAAATCAGGTATCTTGACAACTCTACCTGACAGAGAATCCAACACATTGCTTGAATATTGTGTTTTTTTTTGTCTCTTCATGGAGGTGCTTTGTTAAGACTGAGGCTGATAAACTGTCGCGCCCAAGTGTTTTTTTTGTACCAACACCACCAGGAGTGAACCATCTCCTCAGTCATTCTGTGCCTCATGAAATTAGATATTTTGTATGGATTTGTAAGAAGTCAAAGTGGAAGCAAGCCCCCTATGACACTGATGAATAGTGATGGGATTTTTTTTTTTAAAGCAGCCTCTGCAGAACACTTTGGCACATCTCTTTTAATGAAACACCTGATGGCTTTATTATCACTAGTGCTCCATCAAACAGCAGCTGTTGAATGCACCAGGCAGCTTTCTATTTTTCCTCTACTTTCCTCTTCTATCCATATCGGGGAACGTCTTTATCTTTGACTTATTTATGGGAGAAAAAGGTAAATGCAGCGGATCATGATGCAACATGAAATATTTAAAATGTGGATTTTGGGTTGTTGGAACTCAGGCTTACATCTTTGATATATAGAGCAATTGAGCAGAACAAAGATGGTTTGAAAGTATACTGTACAAGTGCTTTACATCACAGAGTCTAAGTACACATTGTTTCTGTATTTATTATAAGTCAGTTTACCTAAACCTAAAGATAATGGATGGATGGATGGATCCTTGGTAGCAACTCTTTTAGGACGTACTGGTTTTGAGCCATATGCTACTGTCAGTATGCTATAATGCGTACAATGACAATGCTACTACGGTAAAGTTAGCACACAAAAACCATCTAAGCTAAGTGCAATGTACAAATATTTATTATGCTTTTAGTCTGTGGTAAACAGGATGGTACCAAATGTTGTGCTAATCGACAAAGAGGTCAATATAGTTGAATAAAACCATACATTTTAACCTCATTGTGTCTTGAAAAAGTCAGCAGATCACCATAGCCCTTGATTCTCAACTTGTGGGGTTGGGACTCAAAAGTGGTTCGTGGAGCCATTTTTCACCGCTCTGTGAACCAATTTACAAGCAAAATTAATCAATGTACTGTTACAGTACTGGTATGTAGGCCCACTGTGCCGTATGTAAATTTCATTTTAGTTTTGATGAGAGTAGCGAACTGACGCATGGACCCCAGGATACCCCATCCATGGTTTTATGCTCAACATTAGTTAAACACAAGCTTTTGCAAATAGTTAGCCCAAACACAGAATAGTAAATAACCAAGCAACTGAGCAAACATCGCTTTTCTGATTATTTCAGTATCTTACATGTCATTCAGGTACTGCTGTATGCCAGTGTGTTGCATAAAGCAGCTGTGGGCTTTTATGTACAAGAAACTCACAAAACCGAGTTGAACAAATGCAGGAGAGTTTGTCTCATATCGCTTATTGCTGTTTAGTGTGTAACTCACAGATGGTTCCAGACACTTCTGCCCTAACTATTTGTTGTCGTGAGTCAACGTGTACACCTTTGAGGTTTATGAAAGCTGTCCATGGATTTCATCATGTCTCCCATGAAACCATGTTGTGCTAGGAAAAAAAGGTATGGTACACAACACTTTGTATTATAGTCTCTAACCACATCTTCATTCTAAATGTCTGAATGCTGAGCATCATCCTCGACTGAACTGTGCACATACACACTAGGTAGAGGAAAGTCAGAGTGCATGTTTTATACAATATTGTATCTGAATCTTTCATGACCGCCCCGGCATAGTGTTATGTAACAGCTTGCTGTAGAACGTCCTGATGTGTTACAGCAGCCATTACTAATTCAAAATCTGGCTTGGGGGAAAAGCTGCCTGAACTTCTAATTTTGCACAGATCCCAGGACAGCTCCTTATACAGGCAGACAGGAAATAGTGCTGCTCTGAAAACCGTTTTATCTTCCCAAGTTTCACAGATTCCACTCTTGTTTTTTGGGGTTTTAAAGATGGTTCAAGAGTAAATTAGAGAATGGTAATAGTGGCATAATGGAGCTTTTTGTTTTTTTGCACCTGTTTGCGTATATGAGTCAGCATGTTAAACCACTAAAGATTTTTGCGTTGTAGTCCAAAAAAACCTTTTTATAAACCTTTTCTAAAGCATACAGGGGTGTGTCGTTTCTCAAATGCTTTCCCACAATGTTGCTGTAATTACAGGGAGATAATTTTATATTTTCTGCATTTCTCTTACACAAATGTTTCATAATCACAGTTTTTCTGACTGACACATCATTTTACTAAGGTGTAGGAAATCTTTTGACAGCCAAACACAGGGTTTCTTAATTACAATCTTATCAAAAGCAGGTCTTTGCAAGTTGGCTCCTTTATAAAATAGAAATGTATAAACAATGGCTGTCAGGGACATTACGCTTGAATAGAAAGAGTGAGCAATTTTACATCATTAACAAGTAGGAATGTAACGATGCCTCGTAATAAGATTACAAATCATTCTTAATAAGGGACAATTCAAATCAATGACATAAAACATTTTGCAATACTTGTTTTTATCCAGCAGAGGGAGATATCTACTTTTGCCGTCTCAATTTCATGGCGGAAGCAGGTGTGGAATCTGAGGACATTGCGTCTCTTTTCAAAGTCAGGGCTAAAAAAAATTACTTTATTTAGAATAAATGAGCTTTAACTCACAACATGCATTGTCACCAGTTTGCTATGCACTCTAGTGTCTTTACATATGCAGATGCACTGTAGGCACTTTCTTTAACAGCTCTGAATATTTAGACTGTGTGTAAATATTAATGCCAGCAAAGCAAGTTCTTTCTCTGCAGCTGGTGGGAACCTTTCCTTTGGGTTCTCGCTGAGCGACTTACATCATAAGGTGACGCACACAAACCAACGTGTTACTCAACAACTGCTCGGTTGTTAACTAAAGAAACACACAAGCACTAAATGGGAATGGCCAAGCAACTCAGTCAGAGGTTCAGATGTAGTCCAATGACAGAGAAGGGAACAGAATGACCAGTTCTTTTACATCAATGGTTTATTCAGTCATTACCAAAGCCCCAGGTTTTGGGTCTTTAATAAAGGACGTTTTCAAGTGGATGGATATATCGTTAAGATAAAGCTTATGTTAATCATCTTGTTCATTTGCACACACTGGAGTGTATCTTAATAAAAACTTGACTGGATTTATATTGAACATAGCCACCTAATCTTAAAATCTTAGTTAAGTTAAAGTTAAGACAAAAAATTGGCCACAATCTCAATAGTGAATCATGCTTATTCTAGTTTTTATCTCATTGGCGGTTTGGTTTGTGTAAAAGTGTACATGTCATGCTTTGGTCTCGTTCAGTTTTGGATAGTTTTTCTCTTCATAGTTGTGTATTTTGTTAACAGTCAGTTTACTTATTTGTGTTTATTTGCAACAGACTGATGGTGTGAAGATGAAGTGTCAATTCTGTTAAAATTGTGACACAAAGTCCAACTTTTGCTGAAAAAGAAAAGTATCCAGCAGGGATAGAAATTACATGGAGGATGCTGGTAGCTGGTTGGAAAGCTGAATGCCTGTATGGATGAATGACATGCAAATGACTGTGATTACAGTTATTTTTCTTTTCTTGTTGAAGAGGGTTTTTTTTTATATCTGAAATATCTTGGGATGCCTGCTGATTTCCTTGCACACTTTGCAGTGGAGATGTAGTAATGGTCTACTGCATGTTAATAGAAGGGATACTTCCACTTCACAGCCTATAGGTGTTCTTAATGTTTAATCCTGATAAGAATGATCCAGATTTTGTAATCCATCGTTTTCCACCCAGGATCGTGTAATTCAGCTCACTCACTTTTATAAAGGATCAACATTTAGACAGTCTTTAAAATATAACTAAATTTGGATTGCCAGTGCTTGAAAAGGGACTTGAGAGATCTTCACAGTTACTTGAATGTTTGATATTGATACCATTTTATGAGGACAAAATCCTTCTTTTTTTTCATCTTTAATTTGTACCTTATCTACTTTGTTGCTGAAGCAAAACTGCATTCAAGTGCAAAATGAATTTCAAAAATTATCTTAAAATATCAACTACCTTGTAAAAATTTTGTTTTGATTGACCAGTATAATAGTTTTTTTTTTTTTTTTTTAATATTTTCTCCTGTAATCCAGTCTCAATTCAGCCCTCTGCTGGGATAATGACCCAGATTTTTTTTTTGGATCAAAAGAGTCTTTATCCTTAATCTTATATGATTAGGTAATCCTTTTCTCTTTTTAACAAACCTGATCTGATAGCTTTAATCCTGATGTCTAATTTCTGAACAACCAGGCCCAGGGGCTGGGGATCTGAAATCTTGGCATTTGCTAAAAGAATCATTGATCCAACACAATCTAATGCCAAAAAATATAACACGTCAATGCAAAACACTGAAACATTTGCAACTACCCTTAGCAAACACTGGTCACAATCATCTGATGTAGCATGCCATGCTAGTGACTGATGCAGGTGTGGCTTTGGCTATGATGAAATTTGACCCTTCTACTGCACTGAAACCCTCCACCCTCTCCCAGCTCATCATTTGGTGCCAAGTGCAGCAGGGACCCATATAGTGCGTATTTGACAACTCACCATGGCACTCTGCCCTTGTCTTGTGTCACCTGACAAGCTGACACTGACTGGGCATTGGGAGATGGAGCCAAGGGATTGCACAGCTGACCTCGCTCTTGGCTTTGTGTCCTTAGACTTCTGATGTTTGGCCACATCTCTGGCACTAAGGCAGGTGAAAGAAAAGCAAAATCCCAGGGTTTTTAGGAATGGGCTTAATGTAGGTAACAAGGAGACCTAGCATTGGCTGGACTTGTTCATAGTGGTGTTAAGGGTGGCCCGAAAGCACAACTAAGTTTAACTGGAGCTATTTTTTTTAGATACGGTTTTGAACTGTTGCCAGCTTTTTGTACTTTTGATTGAGAGATATAACTGTGTATCATCAGCATATCAGTTTAAACTCTTGTGTAGAACTTTTGGTTTGTCTCTTTTTTGGCGACCCCTGAGGACCAAACTGTACCTTTTTTCTCTTCTGATTTTGTCCTTTACATGTAAATAGTATTTTTTAACATAAAATATCATCCTGATTTTTCTTCACAGAAATTTAAACTACTAGTCAAAATCAGACGACATCAATACGTGTTTTGTTCCCACTGCAATAAAAGGAGAAGTTATTGGCATACAAAACTGAATAATTGATGTCTTTAAATATCAAAATATGCATGTAAATTGCGCACTGTCTGAATTTAAGAAATTCATCGGTGGTGTTTTGGCACTGTAACTTTGTAAATGTGTTTTTCAGTTGAGACAGTGTTCAGGTGTTTACTCGGTTACTCTCCAACTCACCTGCATTATGAAATAGATGTACCTTATTGAAACTTCCATTTTTTTCCGATTGGTGAAATAATGGAGATGGTAAATTATCGAAGTATCAGAAATTTTAGCAATTTTACTTTGCCATTGAGCATGTGGAAAAAAGCCAACACCTACCTCATGACAGTTATTTAAAATGACAGTATGGAAAGGCTTTTCTTTACTTAAGTCATGAAAGGCATCATTATTTCATTTAAGAAAATGTTGTATATAGCTAGTAACACTTAGCTCATAGCTGTTGAATTACATGTTATGGTGATACATGGTATGACCTAATGGAAGCATATAAAGAGAGAACTAAATTGTACCAAGAACTGAACCTTGAGGTATGCAACAAGTTGTCTGTCAAGTGGGAGAATTGAATGATACGACTTTCTGATGACATGGAACAGTGAAGGAGTGCCTTGTGACTAAGCTTGAGTTCACACGAGTGAAAAGACGAAGAAAAAAGAAATGGGAGATGTTTGAGTGAGTGTGTTAACAGGTGTGTCTTCTTCCATTCATCATCTGCCCTTCCCTCCACCCCTTTCCACGCCCATTTCTATATGTAACAGATCTTTGCCATCTTTTCTGCACTCAACATGCTTTCTTACCCACCCTTATATAGCTGTGGGACTCCCTGCTTTGCTTTCCACTCCACTGTGAGCACCGGCAACCTCTTATAAATACCCCAGTGTTACTAATATGGCCATGCACTGCAGTGTTTGGGAGGGGGATATAGGAAGAGCTTTAGGAATTAGTTACAGACAAACAGGTCTTAAACTGTTAATTCAGATCATTTTGTTTTTGTATTGTTGGCAATACTTTGAAATCTGCTGTAGAACAGTTTCTATGTTAGAAAAACCTTGACTTTGGCAGATGTATTGGATATCAGATAAAGAAGAAAATCCAGCAAAAAGAAAGCTACAGTCTGTTTCAGTCGCTGATTCAAATCTGCACCGTGAGAAGATGAATTGAAGATTTCATCAAAATGTTTTAAAGTGTTTCTGTTTGTCTTTATCCTGGCGCTCTTTAGTGGCCAGGAAGGGATAGAAAGGATCAGGAGGCTAATCATTTTAAACACTTGTGCAGACTGCATCTCCATATAATACAGTAATTGTATCCTTTCTTGTATTAAGCCATATTCACACTTATCAAGCATTACCTCAAGACCTCATGTGATGTAGCAACTGACCTCTAAAGCTGCGTGAAGCAATACAAAAAGTCTTCTCTTTTAAATTAATCAACCAAATCACATCTTTCGATTTAATGGTGATTAAAGAAAAAAACCCACAATGTTTGTATTGCCCTTTTTTTTTTTTTAAAGATGTAGGCAAGCAGGAAATTGAAATAAACCCAGAAAAGATATCTTTAAAAAAAAAAAAAAAACACCAAATTGTTGATATGCAATGCGATTTGAAATAAAATCTCAAAATCAGGAGGGTACTTTGGAGTTGAATTTCAAAGACTGAAATACAGACATGGCTTCTTTGTTCAAGATTAATTAAAGCGATTCCATTTATAGCACAAATAACATGAGGTCGATAGGTAATGATCATCTGGTAATACTTTCAGTTCCCATATCAATCATCCGTAATCAGTATATTTAGTACAAGTGACTAATTTCCTAGTCGGTTAAATAGAAATTTAAATTATCACTAAATGAATAGTCTTGAGGATTACTCTATATGGGACTTAAAGCTAAGTGTTACAGATATTCCTGTGTGTATTTGGCTTCATCGTCTAAGTATCAAATCAGTGTTTTAAGTTTGGACCTATTTTGTCTCCTGTGAAGGCCACTCCGATTTGTTGTAAACCTGGAGGCTGTGACTATTGTGCTTTGCCCTAAAGCGTTACCTCTTCTTGCAGTTGACAGCAAATCAAGCAGCAAAAATCTTTCAGGTATGTCAAGGTCTGCCTTCTGTGTCTGTAAAGCTCGGCTGTGAAACAAAGACCCTTCTGCTGCTGCGGTATCTGCTGATTGTTCTCTTCCACTCCTTGACTGCAGTTTGGGTGAAAAACAAGATGAAGTTAAACAAAGCGACATCAGACCAGTGGAGACTGAACTGCTTTCAAAGCAGCTTTGGCTGTACCAGAGTCTATACTTTGATTGCACCAGTGTATGCCATAGTAAACTGATTTACTTGCAATAGACAAGGTGAATACTGTATGAAAAAAAGTTGCCTTCTAACCCATTAATCAAGCTTCTTCATTTACATCCATTCATCTTCCCTCCCATTTCACCAAGCAACCATCAATGACACAAAAAGGGTCACTTTATCCTCATCAAAAATCTCTTATTTCACTAGTGATGTCTTATTTCACCGATAGTTTCAATTTGAAGCACTAGCAAAGCTAACGTTAGTCACACTCAGTTAACTAAATGTGTTTTTTTTTTTTAACTTTAAAGAACTGGACAAGTTTGAATTTTAATTTGCATTTAAACGACAGAAATTGGTCGATAGGAGCATCCCTGGTTTTAGTGTAGTTGAGACAACCAAGATGGCTGCCCCCGATATTTAATATTTTCCGATCCACCATCCTGGCAATATTTAACAAACTAGAGTCGTTAACGTTAGACACAAGTGGTAAGTGTTAGGTATTGTGTCATGTCGTGCCAAATCTCTTTGTTTCATTTTGACCTCTGAGGTTGGAACTAGCTAGAACTAGAACAAAAACTGTTGTTAGCTAGGCTTAACTAAGCTAAGCTAAGATTATTATAAGTGTAGTGAATGTAAGACTGGAAGCAGTGTGTGTCCTGAATGTTAGCAAAATGTAAAAACAACACCTTGAAGTTAGTAATAGGGTTAAGCAATGGACTATTTCTTTTTGTCCCTGAATTGACATGACAGGACTTCAGAAGCTAAGCTAACTAGCTGCTGGCTGTAGCTTTAGAATCAGTTGTAGCCTATTAATCATCTTATTACAACCTTTACAATAAAGTTTCCCAAAGTTCTGAACTAGCATTTCAAATGTCGGCACATAAAACTGAAATTCTCAGCATATCCGCATCATTTTTTCCCCCCAGAGATTTATTCAAATAAGCCGTTAAAATAAAGAAAGCCTCAACCTGAATGGATCTGTTTGCGTTAACTGCTACATGGTTATCACTATCTTGCCTTACTGTATCAGTGGTAGAGGTAGACATTGGCTCTAAGTCCAATCATGAGCTCATGTTTCTGGACTCTAGAGAGCCAAAGAATGGATGGCATTAAAGACTGCCTGTGAGAACAACTTAGCAACATACTATACCAAACTATACATATACTGCACAAGCTATTTGTGCTGTTGCTTCGGGGCATTTGGCCGCTTATGAATGTTATCCATTTTGCAATGCTGCTTTGCAAGCTGCTACATTAAGCCTTTTTGACTCGCGTTGTACAAAAAGAGTAACCTTGTGCTGGTGCTAAATTGATTAATAAAGCAATACAAATTAAAACACCACTGTATTTTAGATTACAACTAGGGAGGTTTATTGAATAAAGGGAGATAAAGAATGTATATTTACAGTGTAAATATGTTTGCGCATGTATGCAGTGGCTTTACTTTCGCAAAGTGTGAGCTCCTCGCCTTTCCACCACACCTGTTGCAGCGTCTCTTCCCCTTGACATAGTTGGCTCATGTTCTGCCCCTCTTGTTCTTCTGGAAACCCTGCTGTCCGTGCTCCTCCCGCGCTGGCTATGAGGGCTGTCAATTGTTGGCTTCAGTTTCACTCCGATTTAGAAAGTGCAAGGCAGCAATCCAAAGCTTTTTTTTTTTTTTTTTGAAAGTGTTATTTTAACAGAGTTGTGGAATTAAGACATGGACAAATAAACTGCTTTGATCAAACGCCTGGATGATACTGAATACAACTTTCTTTGTACCTCCCCTTACACCCATTCCTGTCTCCACTCCCCCACCCCTCTCTCTCTCTCTCTCTCTCTGTGTCTCTGTATATCTCTGCTGTGTCTCCATCCAGCTCGCAGCCCAAGTGCTGGCCGATCTCGACGATGAGGACATTGGATTCGGCCTGGTGGATGAAAAGAAGGACTCCGCTGTTGCCAAGAAGCTGGGTATGCCTGCCAGTCAATTACAGAGACCTAGCTGGTGAAAACATTGCCTAATTGATACCAGCAAGACAAAAAAAAAACTTTGGCTTAGTGTGAATAATCTGTTTCCACCAAGTGTTAGCCCTTTTCTCATGGCATCCAATGTCAAGTCAGCAAATGCTGCAATTTACAAATAATACTTTTAAAAACCCATCAAAGTCTGCTGTCTTAGCAAATATAGAAAACTGGATTTTTTAGGCCACTCTTCACTGAAATCTGGTTTTAAAAAAAGTCACACTTCGTATTAAAATGTCACAATATTCACCACTCACAGTCGCTTATAAGTAGGGCCTGAATAATATGAGATTTTTGGGGCCAATGCCGATATTGCAAAATAAAAAAAATAAAAAAATATGGATGGACTTAAACTAAATACTGGAGTTGAAACATGTTAAATATAAAATTAGATTTTCTTCATAAACATGGTTTTCCAGGCAAAGAGTTGATGTCTGAGGCCACCCGTAGTGTAGATGAGACAAGTCTGCCCTCAAGTGTTGACCAAAGATGTCACAGCTTCTTTGCAGCAGCAGCTCTGCCATACTGCTGTGATGAACAACAAGTAGACCAGTGCAGATTACTTGATGATCCTGGAAGAGGAAAACAATCGATTCCATTATAATATTTTTATGCCCATTATATTTTTCCATCTCCGGACTGTGACAGAAAATATTAATGTGCCAACTGCCCGAGTTTGTGCAATATTACTTCCCTGAGACCTATATTCTGCCTTTATGTACTGTGAGTTGCAAATGTAGAATCAATATAAAACCTTCCTGGAGTAATATTGGAACAACTTGTTTATCACCAGGTCTGGATGAGGTGGAGAGCATCTACATCTTCGCCGACAACGAGATCATCGAGTACGATGGAGAGCTGGCCGCAGACACCATTGTTGAGTTCCTCTATGATGTAAGTCATTATTGGGCAGCGACTGGGTTTGAAGGGTACCTTACAGTGCAATAATTAAACAGATATCTCAAAGTGTGTATTAGCTATAACTCACAGCTTCTATGTCTATCTGCTGTTCTTAATGTTGCACACAACTACAGGTTTTTTTTTCTACCACAAAATTGGACGGATAGCTTTTTTAACTTCATATGACTGCATTAGAATAGTGTCAAAGAACGGCCCTTTATACTCTGACCTCCATCTGGTTGTTAAAACACATTTTGAGGGAGAACACAAAACAAAAAAAGTGACAAATTCAGCCTTTTGTGATCATAGCAAATGCTCAGATTGCGTTTTTTTGGACAGGAACCCAGAGGTGATTTTCTCCAAGATTGGACACTTTTTAAGAGTTTTCTCCTTAAAGTGGGAAAACTAGAATAAACGTTATAAATTTTTCTCCCCTGGACGGGCAACATAAAGTCAACCTGTTCAGTCATATTTCTCACCGTAGAACATTTTGGAATAAACTTAAACCATCGTCTTCCCCGTCTCATCTCAGGTGATTGAAGACCCCGTGGAGGTCATCGACAACGAGCGCGAGCTGAAGGGTTTCCACAACATGGATGAGGTCATCAAGCTGGTCGGCTATTTCAAGAGCGAGAAATCTCCACGTAGGTTGAATCTCATGATATGAAGTCTCGGCTTTGGAAGAAAAAAAAAGCAACCGCTGTTATGAGCTTTAGAGATGTGTTGTTCATTACTTTCTCAATCCAGACTTCATCGAGTACGATGACGCCGCAGAGGAGTTCCACCCCTTCGTCAAGTTCTTTGCCATATTTGACCCCAAGGTTTGAAATGTTTGTTTTAGTATCTGCTTGGATTTGCATTCCTATGTGTATGAAAAAAGGAGCATTCATACGTATATCCTTGGGTTTATGGGAAAATGTACATAAATGATGAATGTTGGTAATGTTGGTTTAGCAAACAAGCTAACTAAATGTATGCGCTATATATTGTGTAGCATTCATTTCTCTGTGTATGCTAAAAGTTAAGTTTCTAGAAAACATTTAAATATTTGCGATCGTCTATGAACTTTGAATTCCTGGTCGTTATTTCAAGATCGCCAAGAAGCTGAAGCTGAAGATGAACGAGGTCGATTTCTACGAGCCGTTCATGGAGGAGCCCGTCACCATCCCAGGAAAGCCCTACCTCGAGTCCGAGCTTGTCGATTACATCGAACAGCACGACAGGTGAGGCTGTTGGATACTAAAATAACATCGATGACATCCATGGTGACCCATGAAGCCTTCTTCAATCAGTTAACCCTTTGAAATTGCAGCCTTGCAATTCTTCGTATTTATTAAAACCCAATCTGGAATTTTTTGAAACAAGACCAGAGTCAAACAGTCTGATCACCCTTTTCTTTGAAAAGGCGTTGTAATTGTTTGCATCTCCATTGGTTTTACCTTGACATTTGAGTTCAACTAACATTATATCACTATCTGGTCTTTTCACATAATTGGGTTTACCTACCGTATGTTTGTGAAGAACCTTGATAGGGTCATACTGTTTGAACTTTACCGTAGAAATCATTTTGACTTGATTTGATTTTTTGGTGTTTTTGTGTTTCAGGCCCACCCTGAGGAAGCTCGAGCCTCACAGCATGTACGAGATCTGGGTAAGAGCCATGCAATTTACTCTATAGTAAATAAACACTGCTCTTTTTTTTCCTCTAAATAAACTTCTATGTCATCTACAACATTTAAAAAAACCAAAACATTGTTATGTCCCGTCTCTGTGTTCGCAGGAGGATGACATCGACGGAGAGCACATCGTTGCCTTTGCTGAGGAAGATGACCCAGGTTAACTCTTACATTTGAGCCTTTGTATTCATATTTCCAGCACTGATTTTAAGAACAAACCTCTTTGGTCAGTTGGATGATTTCCTTTGAGGTGCTTAACATTCAAACTTTTCCTTAGACGGTTTTGAATTCCTGGAAATCCTGAAGGAGGTGGCCCGCGAGAACACTGACAACCCCAACCTCAGCATCATCTGGATCGACCCTGACAATTTCCCCCTGGTATAAAAACCACACTCTTTAACTGTATGTTAGCATGGAGGCTCAATAAGGCTTAAGATCCAGAAGGCCACTTTATGGATAGTAATATAGCAAAAATCAAATATACCATATGTAAATTTATTGTGGAGTTATGACTTTCTGAAAAAAAAAGAGTGAAGTCAAACTCCTTCTGGGTTTGTTGTTCTCAGCTCTGTGTTCACACTGGCAGAGAGTCGCTTCCTTCAGCTTGCTCATGCTTCTCTTAGAGACTCAAATATGTTTCGTATGTATGTTTCCTCGATCTCTAACCGTCAGACCTGCTACCAAGTGGGGGAAGACAGACAGCCGACAGACAGCCTGTCCACTGACGGACATTGTGTCTAAGGGTATACGACGTCAGAAGAGTAAAACTAAAGGAGAACCAACACATGTTTCTAACTGAAGAAAAAACTTTCTTTGGTCCAGAAAGAGTGGAAGGATGGAGCTGAGGGATAAAGGAGGCGTGTCCAAACAGAGCATTTTGATTTTCAGTTTTTATAGTCAGGACTCTGATTGTTCATGAATGGAATAGGAACAAAAATGTTTAATATATCATTATTTGTTTTGTGTGGGGTCTCTTCAATATCATCATATGGTCATCATCATTACGATTTGAATCATCTTTCAGTGTAAGTATGAGGATTTATACCCTCTGACCTTGTCCTCCTCTTTGTCTGTATCTCTGTTTCAGCTGGTGCCCTACTGGGAGAGGACCTTCCATATCGACCTGTCTTCTCCTCAGATTGGTGTGGTTGATGTGGTGGACGTAAGTTTTTTTTTATCCCATACACAAACCTTTGAGAAGTGAACAGTTGTTTTCTTAAGTTCAACTTTTGCTTCCATTTTGGCCTTTATTAGATAAGGCAGCTGAAGAGGAGAGAGTGGGGGACGACATGCAAAGATACAGTTTTGATTTAAAGTGAGATAATAAAGAGCAAGGAAGTACATTTAGGGTGCCAGTCAGTCAGGGGAAATGGATTTGTCCCACAGCAGACTTTAAGCCAAATGAGTCAGATTTGTGTCTCATGTAACTTTCTGTATTTAAAAGGTCATCAGGTTCATCACGTGATTTCAATTCCTTCTTCTGTATTTCCCTGGAAGAACTGACTCTTTATACACAGACCCGTTTTAAAAAAAAAAAAACCTAAAAATTTTGTTGCACCAACAAGTACAAAACTGCAACTGATTCACATTGATTATTGTTACCATCGCAGCTAAGGTACAGCTTGACATTTCACAGATGATTATAAACCTTCTGGTTCACTAAAATGCTAGATATGAATTGAATACGATAAATCTGCTATCTTAAATACATTCTCAGGATAATGCAGCCAGAACAACATTTTCTATTAAAGCTCCAGGGAGGAGTTTTAAGTTACCTTTCAAACACACTTTAAAAAATTCAGATGCCACTATATGACATAAAAGAGCAAAATAGACCACCATGGAGAAGAATGATTTCTTCTACATGTGACTTTTTAATGCTTAAATTCCCTGAGCAGGGTAGGTGGCGGACAGAGTGAGTCACTGGACGCTGAACAGCCTTTGTTAACATTCTCCAAGGCAGTGATTCACAGTGACTGACATGTTCATCAGAAATCACACACACGTGTAGGATGAGATTAAAATAATAAAAGATACAGCTTTGTCCAAATCGACACAAAGTGAACGTTCCTCACTGGAGCTTTAACATGTTAAGAAATGTTGGTAATGACTCCTGGCAAATGTTGTTACAGAATCTATAAAAAAAAATAGTGAAATATTTAATCTGTTTTCTGCAAAGATAAAGATTCTTGCAACACAGTATATCCAATCTGAGTGTCGACAGCATGACTGAAACTGTTTCGAGGTCAGAATCAGGATCAAATAAAACATTAACAAACGGCTTTTTTATTATTTGTGTCGTTTTCCTCTGCAGGCCGACAGCGTGTGGATGGAAATGGACGATGACGATGATATGCCGACAGCTGATGAGCTTGAGCAGTGGATCGAGGACGTTCTGTCGGGAAAGATCGACCCAGATGATGATGATGAGGATGAAGACGACGACGACGACGACGATGATGATGATGACGATGACGACGATGAGGATGATGATGACGACGATGAGGATGATGACGACGATGATGATGACGAAGACGATGATGATGAAGATGATGATGACGATGATGATGACGATGATGATGACGATGATGACGATGATGATGAATAAATGCTAGCTAACATCTATCACATCCCTTTTATTAAGCCAGTAATGGCAGAACCCAAATGAGGCACCACTTTTTAAACGTCTTACAGCAAACGCACTTTGTGTCTGTTTGCTTCCTGTACGGTTTCCTGCAAGGGACAAAAATAATGACCCTATGGGAGCCTCTTTAATATCAGTCAGGGAAGGAGATTGTAAAAGAAGCAGAGCATTCATAACTCTGTCCATGAACAGGGTTGAAGGGTTTCTTTGTTACTGTATTAAAACCTGTTGACTTCTCACCTTTTACTTTCACAATGAAGAGGCTGGCAGAGGCTAACTTCCCCCTTTTTTTTTTCTACAGTTCCTCACATTAACTGTAAACCTGTTTCAATGACATGTTTTCTACTTGATGAAGAGAAGAAACAATCACTTTCATGTACTATTTTAAAGAAGGAAATAAACTTACCTCACTGGACAGTCTTAAGATTATTACAATCTTGGAAAACTAAAGTGTCTGATGGAAAAAAAAAAATCAACATGATTGGTTTCTGCTCTCATAATAAAAATGAAAGACACAACATTTTGTTTTGTTCCTTGCTCCCTGTGTGCACATATCTCTATCTGTGTGTGTATGTGACATAAAAAAAAACCACGACATGACACTGGCATTAACCAAACTTTAAAGTTACAGGATTTATTTTCGGATGATTTCATTCATCCTAAAGAAACAGCTGCTTCTTATCTGTTCTCACATGTGGACCAGAAAACCACTGAAGGTTGTGTGGTATAAAGAGCCCCACACGTATGAGCGTGCATTCAGACGCACATAGACTTGGTCTCCTTGATTCAGCTGCAGGAACACGGCGTTTCCTCCGTTATGAGCCGTCTCGTTGACAGCTTTGTGATTCTGCGTTCTCACCATGCGCTGGCTGTTCTTGTAGAGGTACAGCTCGGTGCCGAACCTTCCTCCAGCGTGGTGGAAGATGGTGAAGTAATAAACTCCAGCATAAGGTGCAGCGAAGACACCTGTAAGAAAAAGAACATGTTGGCTTCGTTCTTTTTATCATTTGTAAAATAATTTGTGCATTATCAGATTCTGGGCGCCCCCCAGGGATGTGTTCTCTCCCCACTGCTGTTCTCTCTCTACACCAACGACTGCACATCAGGGGACCCTTCTGTGAAACTCCTGAAGTTTGCAGACGAAACCACCGTTATCGGTCTCATCCACGACGGTGACGAGTCTGCTTACAGACGGGAGGTGGACCAGATGGCCCCCTGGTATGGAAAGCCGATTGAAGATTTAATAGATATCCTTGATATCAAAGCTCAGTTTCCTGTACTAATGAAGTCTTTGGCCACACTAGTTTACTAGTAGAACGTTGAAAGACTTACTAGTAAACTAGTAGAAGGCAAAAAGTATGGTTGCCCTGAAGTGCAAAACACAACAACAAATAAGAAAACACAACGACAAATCACAAAACACAACGACAAATCACAAAACACAACCACAAATCAAAAAACACAACCACAAATCAAAAAACAACGACAAATCAAAAAACAACGACAAATCGCAAAACACAACCACAAATCAAAACACAACCACAAATCAAAAAAGACAACCACAAATCAAAAAACACAACCACAAATCAAAAAACACAACCACAAATCAAAAAACAACCACAAATCAAAAACCACAACCACAAATTACAAAACACAACAACAAATAAGAAAACACAATGATATTAACTTTAACCGGAAAATTTTCAGGTTTGGTAACTGGAATTCTTGCAAGCACAAAATATTTTAGTCTGTGTGAACTGATATCACTATTTACACTAGGCCTACATGTAGAACATCTAGTAGACCGTTTCCTTGTATAGTATGCCATGTTAACAGCAGATACTGTGCATTAATGCTACAGAAGTCACAAGCTAAATAATTCACAACAAATCACACAATTGACATCTGTACACACCAGTATTTTACCCTCATAAAGGTATTTGTTTTATTTATTGAAAACCAACATATGTTGCTGGAAAAAAATGCAGAATGCATCATATTTGTTAGTAAATAAAACGTCATAGCGTTGTTGTGTTTTCTTATTTGTTGATGTGTTTTCTTATTTGTTGATGTGTTTTCTTATTTGTTGATGTGTTTTCTTATTTGTTGTTGTGTTTTGTAATTTGTGGTTGTGTTTTGTAATTTGTTGTTGTGTTTTGTAATTTGTTGTTGTGTTTTTCGATTTGTTGTTGTGTTTTCTTATTTGTGGTTGTGTTTTGTAATTTGTTGTTGTGTTTTCTTATTTGTGGTTGTGTTTTGTAATTTGTTGTTGTGTTTTCTTATTTGTTGTTGTGTTTTGCACTTCAGGGCCACCGTAACTATCAGTTACATAATGACATATTCACCATCAATCTCATCTCAGCATTTTTGCACTACTCACCATTGCACTATTGTCTTATTTAGCCTTGTATATATTATTCTTTGCTTATTATGTTTATATTTAATGTTACACTTTTGCACATTTAGAGCACAGTTCACGGAAGACAAATTCCTTGTGTGTACGCATACATGGCCAATAAAGCTGATTCTGAATCTAATTCTGAAGAAAAGATTTGATTAAGTTTTTCATTAGCGCAACCCACATACTCAGCTCTGCTGCTTATCCCATGAATGCATGTTCCTTACAAATGTGGAACCATTTAAAAGGGAAATAAACAGGCTTTCCAATGGTATAAGATTCAATGCCAACTCTTTTAATATTTGAAGCACTTTTAATTGCCTTGTTGTTGAAATGTGCTATAAACTTGCCTTGCCTTCATTGATATGTTGTGTAAACCGTCTCATGAATTCAGATTCAACAGCAAAAAAGTAGGAGTTGAGTGTTACCTGTGGCTGCATTGTAGGCGTTGCCGATGTTTGTGATCACTGTTCTGTAGATTAAAGTTGTGTCTGTGTTGAAGGGTCCAACGTCTCCATTTCCTCCTATCGCTGCACTGAAGATCACCTTGGTTGTCACTGTTTCAATGTTTCACAACAATATTAATGAATGGCTGGATCTGTCAGTATCCATTGTATTCTTGTTACAGCGTTTAAAGGTCTGCAGAAACCATGCATGCATGTATACTTCAATTAATCGTGTCAAGTGAAACAGTACAATTCACTTACCTTTGCTCCTCAGATCAGAAATCTGGGTTTCACTGTTCTGCAGTCGGATTACGCTGACCTTCAGCCCTGCTTCACTTTCCTGCAGCCTGCTTTCCAAAGATTTGATTTTTTCTGACATGGCACCAACCTCTTTCATGAGGTTACAAATATCAGGAGAGCATGACTGTGTTTCAAGTGCATTGCCACCCTCATCAGCCAAAGACAAGCCACAGAACAGCAAAAGAAACCAGAGCATGTTGGATAAAAATCTTCAAGTTAGTTAAAAGAAAACGAGTCTCTCCGTTATCTACCCCTGACTGATTCGATCCCCCTGGCTGCTGGACTGATATTTATTTGTGACCTGTCAATTTCTAACACCCCCTTTGAATCAAGGTTGATTATGCAATAAGAAAACAATATTATCTCCATTTACTGGCAATCAGATAACCTTTGATATCCCACAGAAATGTCAATAAAATGTTCCTAAGTTCATCACAGAGCTCACTTCTGAGCTATGAGAAGAGACATGTGATTTAAGAGGATTGAATGCTAATCGACCAAGAACTAAACTTACAGAACAATCTTTATTCTTAACTATGAAACTATTGGTTTGATGCATAAATACAAGTTGATTGTACAATTCAGGCAAGCAGACAATAACTTTTTCACCAGGCCAAAATGGGAAAAATTGCCTCCAAACCTCTTTAATGCATGTCCTACTGAAGATACAGTGCTTTCATCAGAAGTGGAGGATGTATTCTGTTATGCTACACGCACATAGTCTGAAATACACACATGCACAAACAGGATGATCCTATGGACATGCTCTAATGGAGAGATGTCAGGGTGGGGAACTCCTGGGCTGGTGGTGGTGGTGGTGGGGTCGATGAGTTGCTCAGGGGATACTCATCAGTCCTCAGGAAGTGAACTGGCATCTCTCTCCATCTACCGGACCATTTCCTAGTCTTGGTCTGAACCGAATCAGTTAATCTTTGATATCCCAGAGAAATGTCAATAAAATGTTCTTAAGTTCATCACGGAGCTCACCTTCACTATGAGAAGAGTCATGTGATTTCAGGGCAGTGAAAGCAAATTGACCAAATTGATCTTTTGCACAGATGTTTCACGTGGCCTTCAAAGTTCAGGTGAGGGTCCATTTTGATGCCATGATTGGTTGGAGAAAAGGGGGATGTCTTGGCCAGAAAAGATAATGCTGGTTATGGGAAATGACCTGATCTGGTGTGTGAATTATGAAACTATTGGTTTGGTGCATAAATATATGTTTATTGTACAATTCAGGCAAGCAGACAATAACTTCCTGGCTGGTTTTTAATGTTGTTTAATGAGAACGTGTTAATTTCTAACATCCATTTGACACGTATTATCTTAACTCGTAATACAACAACAAGCAGTAACGGCATGAGAATACATTCAGAGGAATCAGTTGGATGATGACAATTATTATATCTAGAATGGTTTTTATGCTGATTAGATCTCTGAAGAGCAGCTGTCCATGCCGTGCTTTGGTTCTGTGCACTTCCTGTCAGCACCTGTGCGTCCGATCGGACTCGGGAGGTTTAAGTGTCCCTGCTCAGTTGGTTTGTATGTCTCCAGAGAGTCGACACCATCAGTTGGCTTACTATGTTTTCTTTTTAAATGAAATTCTCAGTTGTGTGTGTGTTTTGAAAACATGTTTTTCTTTATGCCATTGGTGGCACTTTCCATCACCCCTCTGTTCATTGACCTCTACTTCTCTCTTTGTTTTGGCTCAAATTCATGTCTGCCTATCGTTTCTGACAGAATCAGGGCTGTATTCTTTGGCCACCTGGCTTATAAATATATGACTGTCCTGATTACTAAGTTCATTCAAAATTCACATGACCAAGACTTCTGTCGCATGACATCTTAAATGTATTTAAACACCTGTTGTGTCTCTGGCAATGATGTCCTCATATAATATTTTAAAACTAACAAATCTAACAACTCAGCCACCAGCGCCCTAGGAAGGGTCATGTCACAGAAGATACAGTAGTTTACGTATGTAAAGCGTCCACTGGGTTTCTTGAAAGACGCTATATAAATCAAAGCCAGTGTTTCCCCTACCATTATATTAGGGGGCGGCCCGCCCCCCCACCCCCCAAAGTGTTTGTGTCGCCGTGTCCCCCCATCCCCCCAACGCTGTAAACCTAGGGGAAACACTGAAAGCTATTATTATTATTAGTAGTAGTAGTAGTTGAATAAAAGTCATGTCGAATGAATTACATGTTTATACTTACCTCGAGGTAATACATGCCCATGTTTAATTTAAGTGTTATTTGAATTGCCTGTAAAGTTACAAAGTTTGCTAACTGTGCTGCTCTCTGCAAGAGGAGGATAGTTTGATGTCCGTGCTTCAAAATAGAAGCATCTTAATATTTGTAATATTTATTAAAGAGACATGTAACTTACCTTTATTTATACACATATTAAAACCTAATACATGACTGTATAGTGTTTTGTATGTTACTATAGAGGTAAGATGAAGCATTCAGATTTGTGTTCCTTTAGTATCTTCATTACAAGGACGCCTCAGAGCCAGATTCATTAACACAATCACAAACACACTCCAAGCATAAAAAAACCTTTCAGATTTTATTCTTTTCAATTTCTGCGGCACTAATAGAATTAGTTTAAACAAATAACTACACTGCAAACACTCGTACTTGCAAAACTGTCACAGTGATGTTGTTGTTGTTGTTGTGTTGTATTGCTTTAATTGATACTGTGTGTAAACCGTGTCATGAATATTCAACAGCAAAAATCTATTGAACAGAGTATTAGCTGTGGCTACATTGTAGGCGTTGCTGATGTTTGTGATCACTGTTCTGTTGACTAAAGTTGTGTCTGTGTTGTACGGTCCAACGGCTCCATTTCCATCTATCCCTGCACTGAAGATCACCTTGGTTCTCTCTGTTCAATCAAAGTATTACAACAATATTAATTGAATAATGGATGGATGGATCTTTCAGTATCCAGTGCAAATCATGGGTTAGGGTTGGGGGTTCAATTTGGAGGAATTGTTTTATTTAAAATTCACCTTACCTTTGCTCTTCAGATCAAGAATCTGGTGTTCACTGTCATTTAGCCTGGTTTCACCAATTTTCAGCCTGGCTTCACTGACCTCTAGCCTGGATTCCCTGTCCTGCAGCCTGGTTTCAGTCATCTTCAGCCTGGTTTCAGTCATCTTCAGCCTGGTTTCAGTCATCTTCAGCATGGTTTCAATCATCTTCAGCCTGGTTTCAATCATCTTCAGCCCGGTTTCACTGTCCTGCAGCCTGGTTTCCATAACTTTGAGTTTGTCTGCCATGGATCCGAACTCTCTCAGACGATCACACATATCAGGAAAGCATGAACGTGTTTCAACAACATTCTCACCAACCTCGGCTGAAGTCAAGCCACACAACAGCAATAAAACCCACAAACAAGTAGAATTCATTGCGAAGTTGATTCAAGACGAGGTCACCTTAACTCTGTCTGACGTGCTCTGTCAATGTGATTATATATATTTTAATGATGACCAGTTAATGTTTAACAACCAGTCTTACACGTAGCTCTCTTATGTCATTATCAGGGACCGTGTTATCACATGTTACATAAGTGAAGCCAATAGTAGCAAAAAAAAAATGATATTACAGTCAATGGAATTTTTTTGTCTTTGTTGTGCAATGCAGAGATATTCATCTCACCAGGAAAGTTTAATCTTGTCTTTAGTATGTTTATTGTTTAATTCAAGCATCATTTCAATAAAATGACAATTATTTCAAGAAAGAAAGTCAGGTATGATAGGAGGAGTAACAAGGCAATAAATGAAGGGCAGACCACATTCAGAGAGAGTAAATTCATATTTTATCAAATTCAGATGGAATCATTGTATTGTAAGTAGCAAAATGACATCGCAGATTTTCATATCAGGAAGTTAAAGGAGCAATAGGTAACTTTGACACCTAGTGTTTAAAATGGGTACTACAGTCCAAATTCAAAACATTGAATAGAGCTGTCTCGCCCCGCTCCCTCCTCCTTAGAGTCAAGGCATACGCAGGTTGCCATATTCTGGACACAGTAGCTTCAGTGTTTAGGTGCAGCTCTGCATCGGTCTTGAAACCTTTCTGCATTCTAACCTCAAAACAGAAACAGACTATTACGCACAGAAATCCAAACATACTGGCTGCTGCGTTGTAGACAGAAAAGCCAACACTTCAACTTAGCATGTTTCTTTAATGTCTGATCATATAGTAAGGTCATTTTATGATTTAATTCAGTAAATATCTTACAGATGGGACCTTTAAAAAAGAATGAATCAAATTTTTTATTTTTTGACATTTTTAAGTTTATGACTTGAGTCTGTTTTTGTTTTTCAAATGACCTTAAAGAAATGATGAGATGAGATGAGATCTTGTAAATGACTGTTGGACCATCCTGCGTTTTGATTCGCAAAACCTGAGTCATGTCAACTCTACAACCAACCAATGTGATTGGGCAAGCAATTTCTGATTTCATTAACTTTTAATTAATTAATTAAATGAAGCTAATCTCAAAATCAGAATTTATATTTGATAATTAATAGATCATTTATAGATAATGGTAATAGACACATTTAAGTAGGACAATTAGAGTATTGATTCTCACATTTGAGTGATCAAAGAACCACTAAAAGTCGTAAAACCGCCGTTTCCCCAAACATGTGAATTTTTAAACAGGCGCACATACACCTGGTCTCCTCGCTGTAGATGAAGATACCCTGCGTTTCCTCCATTATCAGTTCTGTTGGTCACTGTATCTTCATCATAGGTAGAGAGTGTCGCCTCAGAGTTCTTGTAGAGATGCAGAGATGTCCTATGTTTCCATCCAGCATGAAAAAAGATGGTGAAGTAATAAACACCTGCAACAGGTGCAGTGAAGATACCTGTGGGGATCACAGAAAATTAGAGCCTCACATGGTTGGACATAAAGCTCAGATCCATAAACAGAAACACACACTAAGGTCGAACTGGGACTAAAAAAAGAACATTTTCTGCCAAGTCTTGTCCCGAATTACTAGTACATAATCCAACCGTAACTTGCAGTCCCCTCTCGTGGACCTCAGCGTACATTCAAACAGGAAGACTTGTTATATCCTCTCACACATTCATTCGTTATTCTTCATTCAACATTGACACTCCCTCTCTCCCCCTGCTCTGGTTATCAGCTGATTGGGCGCGCCGTTTACACTTCAAGTTATAAACCAACCAGATTCTGCCATGACCTCCGCCGACCAATCATTTTGTCTGCTGTCATATTTTAAAAATCGCCGTCAGTTTGTCGTTCCAGTTTGATTGCTGCGACTCTCCTCCACCCCAGTCACCTCCTTCCCATCTATCTAAACAGTGTTCATGACATTCAATGTCCACTCCTCATCACATCCTGCATACTTCCATCACCACCACCAGTGTCTAGACTCCATCCAGCTGCTGGCCTCACTACCCCTTCGAGAACATGAAGTCATCATGTCGGATGCTCATCATCAAAGAAATTGCACATTTATGTTTTCCTAAACTGGTAAACACATTAATTATCACTTTGAATTAGGTCTCATCCAAATGAAATAAGGGTATGGTGCAAGAGCAACAACAAAACAAAAAAAACATTTCAGGTAAGTGAGTGAGTGTTACCTGTGGCTGCATTGTAGGCGTTTCCAATGTTTGTAATCACTGTTTTGTAGATTAAAGTTGTGTCTGTGGTGAAAGGTCCAATGTGTTTTTTTCCTTCTCCTACCGCTGTACTGAAGATCACCTTGGTTCCCTCTGTTTCAAACAAAATATTACAATGATACCAACTTGTACAAGATTAATCAAATCCTCTTGTAAAAATGACATCATCCATTATTTCTATGTTGATAAAGTGATTAAAAGACTCCAGAAACCATGTTAGTTAGGACCTGTCTGTGTGGAGACACAGAGGGCCTGATTCACTAAGAAAAGATTATGGCCACTGATAGCAGCATTATTTGCACAATTTAAACAGAATTTCCAATTAAACCTCACTTTACCTTTGTTCTTCAGTTCCAGAATTTGACTTTCACTGTTCTGCAGCCTGGTTTCACTGTCCTGCAGCCTGGTTTCACTGTCCTGCAGCCTGGTTTCACTTTCCCGCAGCCTGGTTTCCAAAGATTTGATTTTTTCTGACATGGCACCAACCTCTTTCAGGAGATTACACATGTCAGGAAAGCATGTGTCAGGATCATTGGCACCCTCCTCAGCCAAAGACAAGCCACAGAACAGCAAAAGAAACCAGAGCATGTTGGATAAAAAATCTTCAAGTTAGTTAAAAGAAAACGAGTCTCTCCGTTATCTACCCCTGACTGATTCGATCCCCCTGGCTGCTGGACTGATATTTATTTGTGACCTGTCAATTTCTAACACCCCCTTTGAATCAAGGCTGATTATGCAATAAGAAAACAATATTAACTCCATTTACTGGCAATCAGATAACCTTTGATATCCCACAGAAATGTCAATAAAATGTTCCTAATTTCATCATGGAGCTCACTTCTCAGCTATGAGAAGAGACATGTGATTTAAGAGGATTGAACACTAATCGACCAAGAACTAAACTTACAGAACAATCTTTATTCTTAACTATGAAACTATTGGTTTGGTGCATAAATACAAGTTGATTGTACAATTCAGGCAAGCAGACAATAACTTTTTCACCAGGCCAAAATGGGAAAAATAGCCTCCAAACCTCTTTAATGCATGTCCTACTGAAGATACAGTGCTTTCATCAGAAGTGGAGGATGTATTCTGTTATGCTACACGCACATAGTCTGAAATACACACATGCACAAACAGGATGATCCTATGGACATGCTCTAATGGAGAGATGTAAGGGTGGGGAGCTCCTGGGCTGGTGGTGGTGGTGGTGGGGTCGATGAGTTGCTCAGGGGAAACTCATCAGTCCTCAGGAAGTGAACTGGCATCTCTCTCCATCTACCGGACCATTTCCTAGTCTTGGTCTGAACCGAATCAGTTAATCTTTGATATCCCAGAGAAATGTCAATAAAATGTTCCTAAGTTCATCACGGAGCTCACCTTCACTATGAGAAGAGTCATGTGATTTCAGGGCAGTGAAAGCAAATTGACCAAATTGATCTTTTGCACAGATGTTTCACGTGGCCTTCAAAGTTCAGGTGAGGGTCCATTTTGATGCCATGATTGGTTGGAGAAAAGGGGGATGTCTTGGCCAGAAAAGGTAATGTTGGTTATGGGAAATGACCTGATCTGGTGTGTGAATTACGAAACTATTGGTTTGGTGCATAAATACATGTTTATTGTACAATTCAGGCAAGCAGACAATAACTTCCTGGCTGGTTTTTAATGTTGTTTAATGAGAACGTGTTAATTTCTAACATCCATTTGACACGTATTATCTTAACTCGTAATACAACAACAAGCAGTAACGGCATGAGAATACATTCAGAGGAATCAGTTGGATGATGACAATTATTATATCTAGAATGGTTTTTATGCTGATTAGATCTCTGAAGAGCAGCTGTCCATGCCGTGCTTTGGTTCTGTGCACTTCCTGTCAGCACCTGTGCGTCCGATCGGACTCGGGAGGTTTAAGTGTCCCTGCTCAGTTGGTTTGTATGTCTCCAGAGAGTCGACACCATCAGTTGGCTTACTATGTTTTCTTTTTAAATGAAATTCTCAGTTGTGTGTGTGTGTTGAAAACATGTTTTTCTTTATGCCATTGGTGGCACTTTCCATCACCCCTCTGTTCATTGACCTCTACTTCTCTCTTTGTTTTGGCTCAAATTCATGTCTGCCTATCGTTTCTGACAGAATCAGGGCTGTATTCTTTGGCCACCTGGCTTATAAATATATGACTGTCCTGATTACTAAGTTCATTCAAAATTCACATGACCAAGACTTTTGTCACATGACATCTTAAATGTATTTAAACACCTGTTGTGTCTCTGGCAATGATGTCCTCATATAATATTTTAAAACTAACAAATCTAACAACTCAGCCACCAGCGCCCTAGGAAGGGTCATGTCACAGAAGATACAGTAGTTTACGTATGTAAAGCGTCCATTGGGTTTCTTGAAAGACGCTATATAAATCAAAGCCAGTGTTTCCCCTACCATTATATTAGGGGGCGGCCCGCCCCCCCACCCCCCAAAGTGTTTGTGTCGCCGTGTCCCCCCATCCCCCCAACGCTGTAAACCTAGGGGAAACACTGAAAGCTATTATTATTAGTAGTAGTAGTAGTTGAATAAAAGTCATGTCGAATGAATTACATGTTTATACTTACCTCGAGGTAATACATGCCCATGTTTAATTTGATTCATTAACACAATCACAAACACACTCCAAGCATAAAAAAACCTTTCAGATTTTATTCTTTTCAATTTCTGCGGCACTAATAGAATTAGTTTAAACAAATAACTACACTGCAAACACTCGTACTTGCAAAACTGTCACAGTGATGTTGTTGTTGTTGTTGTGTTGTATTGCTTTAATTGATACTGTGTGTAAACCGTGTCATGAATATTCAACAGCAAAAATCTATTGAACAGAGTGTTAGCTGTGGCTACATTGTAGGCGTTGCTGATGTTTGTGATCACTGTTCTGTTGACTAAAGTTGTGTCTGTGTTGTACGGTCCAACGGCTCCATTTCCATCTATCGCTGCACTGAAGATCACCTTGGTTCTCTCTGTTCAATCAAAGTATTGCAACAATATTAATTGAATAATGGCTGGATGGATCAGGTAAAATTCACCTTACCTTTGCTCTTCAGATCAAGAATCTGGTGTTCACTGTCCTGCAGCCTGGTTTCACCAATTTTCAGCCTGGCTTCACTGACCTCTAGCCTGGATTCACTGTCCTGCAGCCTGGTTTCAGTCATCTTCAGCCTGGTTTCAGTCATCTTCAGCCTGGTTTCAGTCATCTTCAGCGCGCTTTCACTGTCCTGCAGCCTGCTTTCACTGTCCTGCAGCCTGGTTTCAGTCATCTTCAGCCTGGTTTCAATCATCTTCAGCCTGGTTTCAATCATCTTCAGCCTGGTTTCAGTCATCTTCAGCCGGGTTTCACTGTCCTGCAGCCTGCTTTCACTGTCCTGCAGCCTGGTTTCCATAACTTTGAGTTTGTCTGCCATGGATCCGAACTCTCTCAGACGATCACACATATCAGGAAAGCATGAACGTGTTTCAACAACATTCTCACCAACCTCGGCTGAAGTCAAGCCACACAACAGCAATAAAACCCACAAACAAGTAGAATTCATTGCGAAGTTGATTCAAGACGAGGTCACCTTAACTCTGTCTGACGTGCTCTATCAATGTGATTGTATATATTTTAATGATGACCAGTTAATGTTTAACAACCAGTCTTACACGTAGCTCTCTTATGTCATTATCAGGGACCGTGTTATCACACGTTATATAAGTGAAGCCAATAGTAGCAAAAAAAAAATGATATTACAGTCAATGGAATTTTTTTGTCTTTGTTGTGCAATGCAGAGATATTCATCTCACCAGGAAAGTTTAATCTTGTCTTTAGTATGTTTATTGTTTAATTCAAGCATCATTTCAATAAAATGACAATTATTTCAAGAAAGAAAGTCAGGTATGATAGGAGGAGTAACAAGGCAATAAATGAAGGGCAGACCACATTCAGAGAGAGTAAATTCATATTTTATCAAATTCAGATGGAATCATTGTATTGTAAGTAGCAAAATGACATCGCAGATTTTCATATCAGGAAGTTAAAGGAGCAATAGGTAACTTTGACACCTAGTGTTTAAAATGGGTACTACAGTCCAAATTCAAAACATTGAATAGAGCTGTCTCGCCTCGCTCCCTCCTCCTTAGAGTCAAGGCATACGCAGGTTGCCATATTCTGGACACAGTAGCTTCAGTGTTTAGGTGCAGCTCTGCATCGGTCTTGAAACCTTTCTGCATTCTAACCTCAAAACAGAAACAGACTATTCCGCACAGAAATCCAAACATACTGGCTGCTGCGTTGTAGACAGAAAAGCCAACACTTCAACTTAGCATGTTTCTTTAATGTCTGATCATATAGTAAGGTCATTTTATGATTTAATTCAGTAAATATCTTACAGATGGGACCTTTAAAAAAGAATGAATCAAATTTTTTATTTTTTGACATTTTTAAGTTTATGACTTGAGTCTGTTTTTGTTTTTCAAATGACCTTAAAGAAATGATGAGATGAGATGAGATCTTGTAAATGACTGTTGGACCATCCTGCGTTTTGATTCGCAAAACCTGAGTCATGTCAACTCTACAACCAACCAATGTGATTGGGCAAGCAATTTCTGATTTCATTAACTTTTAATTAATTAATTAAATGAAGCTAATCTCAAAATCAGAATTTCTATTTGATAATTAATAGATCATTTATAGATAATGGTAATAGACACATTTAAGTAGGACAATTAGAGTATTGATTCTCACATTTGAGTGATCAAAGAACCACTAAAAGTCGTAAAACCGCCGTTTCCCCAAACATGTGAATTTTTAAACAGGCGCACATACACCTGGTCTCCTCGCTGTAGATGAAGATACCCTGCGTTTCCTCCATTATCAGTTCTGTTGGTCACTGTATCTTCATCATAGGTAGAGAGTGTCGCCTCAGAGTTCTTGTAGAGATGCAGAGATGTCCTATGTTTCCATCCAGCATGAAAAAAGATGGTGAAGTAATAAACACCTGCAACAGGTGCAGTGAAGATACCTGTGGGGATCACAGAAAATTAGAGCCTCACATGGTTGGACATAAAGCTCAGATCCATAAACAGAATCACACACTAAGGTCGAACTGGGACTAAAAAAAGAACATTTTCTGCCAAGTCTTGTCCCGAATTACTAGTACATAATCCAACCGTAACTTGCAGTCCCCTCTCGTGGACCTCAGCGTACATTCAAACAGGAAGACTTGTTATATCCTCTCACACATTCATTCGTTATTCTTCATTCAACATTGACACTCCCTCTCTCCCCCTGCTCTGGTTATCAGCTGATTGGGCGCGCCGTTTACACTTCAAGTTATAAACCAACCAGATTCTGCCATGACCTCCGCCGACCAATCATTTTGTCTGCTGTCATATTTTAAAAATCGCCGTCAGTTTGTGGTTCCAGTTTGATTGCTGCGACTCTCCTCCACCCCAGTCACCTCCTTCCCATCTATCTAAACAGTGTTCATGACATTCAATGTCCACTCCTCATCACATCCTGCATACTTCCATCACCACCACCAGTGTCTAGACTCCATCCAGCTGCTGGCCTCACTACCCCTTTGAGAACATGAAGTCATCATGTCGGATGCTCATCATCAAAGAAATTCCACATTTATGTTTTCCTAAACTGGTAAACACATTAATTATCACTTTGAATTAGGTCTCACCCAAATTAAATAAGGGTATGGTGCAAGAGCAACAACAAAACAAAAAAAACATTTCAGGTAAGTGAGTGAGTGTTACCTGTGGCTGCATTGTAGGCGTTTCCAATGTTTGTAATCACTGTTTTGTAGATTAAAGTTGTGTCTGTGGTGAAAGGTCCAATGTGTTTTTTTCCTTCTCCTACCGCTGTACTGAAGATCACCTTGGTTCCCTCTGTTTCAAACAAAATATTACAATGATACCAACTTGTACAAGATTAATCAAATCCTCTTGTAAAAATGACATCATCCATTATTTCTATGTTGATAAAGTGATTAAAAGACTCCAGAAACCATGTTAGTTAGGACCTGTCTGTGTGGAGACACAGAGGGCCTGATTCACTAAGAAAAGATTATGGCCACTGATAGCAGCATTATTTGCACAATTTAAACAGAATTTCCAATTAAACCTCACTTTACCTTTGTTCTTCAGTTCCAGAATTTGACTTTCACTGTTCTGCAGCCTGGTTTCACTGTCCTGCAGCCTGGTTTCACTGTCCTGCAGCCTGGTTTCACTTTCCCGCAGCCTGGTTTCCAAAGATTTGATTTTTTCTGACATGGCACCAACCTCTTTCAGGAGATTACACATGTCAGGAAAGCATGTGTCAGGATCATTGGCACCCTCCTCAGCCAAAGACAAGCCACAGAACAGCAAAAGAAACCAGAGCATGTTGGATAAAAAATCTTCAAGTTAGTTAAAAGAAAACGAGTCTCTCCGTTATCTACCCCTGACTGATTCGATCCCCCTGGCTGCTGGACTGATATTTATTTGTGACCTGTCAATTTCTAACACCCCCTTTGAATCAAGGTTGATTATGCAATAAGAAAACAATATTAACTCCATTTACTGGCAATCAGATAACCTTTGATATCCCACAGAAATGTCAATAAAATGTTCCTAAGTTCATCACGGAGCTCACTTCTCAGCTATGAGAAGAGACATGTGATTTAAGAGGATTGAACGCTAATCGACCAAGAACTAAACTTACAGAACAATCTTTATTCTTAACTATGAAACTATTGGTTTGGTGCATAAATACAAGTTGATTGTACAATTCAGGCAAGCAGACAATAACTTTTTCACCAGGCCAAAATGGGAAAAATAGCCTCCAAACCTCTTTAATGCATGTCCTACTGAAGATACAGTGCTTTCATCAGAAGTGGAGGATGTATTCTGTTATGTTATACGCACATAGTCTGAAATACACACATGCACAAACAGGATGATCCTATGGACATGCTCTAATGGAGAGATGTAAGGGTGGGGAACTCCTGGGCTGGTGGTGGTGGTGGTGGTGGGGTCGATGAGTTGCTCAGGGGAAACTCATCAGTCCTCAGGAAGTGAACTGGCATCTCTCTCCATCTACCGGACCATTTCCTAGTCTTGGTCTGAACCGAATCAGTTAATCTTTGATATCCCAGAGAAATGTCAATAAAATGTTCCTAAGTTCATCACGGAGCTCACCTTCACTATGAGAAGAGTCATGTGATTTCAGGGCAGTGAAAGCAAATTGACCAAATTGATCTTTTGCACAGATGTTTCACGTGGCCTTCAAAGTTCAGGTGAGGGTCCATTTTGATGCCATGATTGGTTGGAGAAAAGGGGGATGTCTTGGCCAGAAAAGGTAATGCTGGTTATGGGAAATGACCTGATCTGGTGTGTGAATTATGAAACTATTGGTTTGGTGCATAAATACATGTTTATTGTACAATTCAGGCAAGCAGACAATAACTTCCTGGCTGGTTTTTAATGTTGTTTAATGAGAACGTGTTAATTTCTAACATCCATTTGACACGTATTATCTTAACTCGTAATACAACAACAAGCAGTAACGGCATGAGAATACATTCAGATGAATCAGTTGGATGATGACAATTATTATATCTAGAATGGTTTTTATGCTGATTAGATCTCTGAAGAGCAGCTGTCCATGCCGTGCTTTGGTTCTGTGCACTTCCTGTCAGCACCTGTGCGTCCGATCGGACTCGGGAGGTTTAAGTGTCCCTGCTCAGTTGGTTTGTATGTCTCCAGAGAGTCGACACCATCAGTTGGCTTACTATGTTTTCTTTTTAAATGAAATTCTCAGTTGTGTGTGTGTGTTGAAAACATGTTTTTCTTTATGCCATTGGTGGCACTTTCCATCACCCCTCTGTTCATTGACCTCTACTTCTCTCTTTGTTTTGGCTCAAATTCATGTCTGCCTATCGTTTCTGACAGAATCAGGGCTGTATTCTTTGGCCACCTGGCTTATAAATATATGACTGTCCTGATTACTAAGTTCATTCAAAATTCACATGACCAAGACTTTTGTCACATGACATCTTAAATGTATTTAAACACCTGTTGTGTCTCTGGCAATGATGTCCTCATATAATATTTTAAAACTAACAAATCTAACAACTCAGCCACCAGCGCCCTAGGAAGGGTCATGTCACAGAAGATACAGTAGTTTACGTATGTAAAGCGTCCATTGGGTTTCTTGAAAGACGCTATATAAATCAAAGCCAGTGTTTCCCCTACCATTATATTAGGGGGCGGCCCGCCCCCCCACCCCCCAAAGTGTTTGTGTCGCCGTGTCCCCCCATCCCCCCAACGCTGTAAACCTAGGGGAAACACTGAAAGCTATTATTATTAGTAGTAGTAGTAGTTGAATAAAAGTCATGTCGAATGAATTACATGTTTATACTTACCTCGAGGTAATACATGCCCATGTTTAATTTGATTCATTAACACAATCACAAACACACTCCAAGCATAAAAAAACCTTTCAGATTTTATTCTTTTCAATTTCTGCGGCACTAATAGAATTAGTTTAAACAAATAACTACACTGCAAACACTCGTACTTGCAAAACTGTCACAGTGATGTTGTTGTTGTTGTTGTGTTGTATTGCTTTAATTGATACTGTGTGTAAACCGTGTCATGAATATTCAACAGCAAAAATCTATTGAACAGAGTGTTAGCTGTGGCTACATTGTAGGCGTTGCCGATGTTTGTGATCACTGTTCTGTTGACTAAAGTTGTGTCTGTGTTGTACGGTCCAACGGCTCCATTTCCATCTATCGCTGCACTGAAGATCACCTTGGTTCTCTCTGTTCAATCAAAGTATTGCAACAATATTAATTGAATAATGGCTGGATGGATCAGGTAAAATTCACCTTACCTTTGCTCTTCAGATCAAGAATCTGGTGTTCACTGTCCTGCAGCCTGGTTTCACCAATTTTCAGCCTGGCTTCACTGACCTCTAGCCTGGATTCACTGTCCTGCAGCCTGGTTTCAGTCATCTTCAGCCTGGTTTCAGTCATCTTCAGCCTGGTTTCAGTCATCTTCAGCGCGCTTTCACTGTCCTGCAGCCTGCTTTCACTGTCCTGCAGCCTGGTTTCAGTCATCTTCAGCCTGGTTTCAATCATCTTCAGCCTGGTTTCAATCATCTTCAGCCTGGTTTCAGTCATCTTCAGCCGGGTTTCACTGTCCTGCAGCCTGGTTTCACTGTCCTGCAGCCTGGTTTCCATAACTTTGAGTTTGTCTGCCATGGATCCGAACTCTCTCAGACGATCACACATATCAGGAAAGCATGAACGTGTTTCAACAACATTCTCACCAACCTCGGCTGAAGTCAAGCCACACAACAGCAATAAAACCCACAAACAAGTAGAATTCATTGCGAAGTTGATTCAAGACGAGGTCACCTTAACTCTGTCTGACATGCTCTATCAATGTGATTATATATATTTTAATGATGACCAGTTAATGTTTAACAACCAGTCTTACACGTAGCTCTCTTATGTCATTATCAGGGACCGTGTTATCAAACTTTATATAAGTGAAGCCAATAGTAGCAAAAAAAAAAAGATATTTCAGTCAATGGATTTTTTTTGTCTTTGTTGTACAATGCAGAGATATTCATCTCACCAGGAAAGTTTAATCTTGTCTTTAGTATGTTTATTGTTTAATTCAAGCATCATTTCAATAAAATGACAATTATTTCAAGAAAGAAAGTCAGGTATGATAGGAGGAGTAACAAGGCAATAAATGAAGGGCAGACCACATTCAGAGAGAGTAAATTCATATTTTATCAAATTCAGATGGAATCATTGTATTGTAAGTAGCAAAATGACATCGCAGATTTTCATATCAGGAAGTTAAAGGAGCAATAGGTAACTTTGACACCTAGTGTTTAAAATGGGTACTACAGTCCAAATTCAAAACATTGAATAGAGCTGTCTCGCCTCGCTCCCTCCTCCTTAGAGTCAAGGCATACGCAGGTTGCCATATTCTGGACACAGTAGCTTCAGTGTTTAGGTGCAGCTCTGCATCGGTCTTGAAACCTTTCTGCATTCTAACCTCAAAACAGAAACAGACTATTCCGCACAGAAATCCAAACATACTGGCTGCTGCGTTGTAGACAGAAAAGCCAACACTTCAACTTAGCATGTTTCTTTAATGTCTGATCATATAGTAAGGTCATTTTATGATTTAATTCAGTAAATATCTTACAGATGGGACCTTTAAAAAAGAATGAATCAAATTTTTTATTTTTTGACATTTTTAAGTTTATGACTTGAGTCTGTTTTTGTTTTTCAAATGACCTTAAAGAAATGATGAGATGAGATGAGATCTTGTAAATGACTGTTGGACCATCCTGCGTTTTGATTCGTAAAACCTGAGTCATGTCAACTCTACAACCAACCAATGTGATTGGGCAAGCAATTTCTGATTTCATTAACTTTTAATTAATTAATTAAATGAAGCTAATCTCAAAATCAGAATTTATATTTGATAATTAATAGATCATTTATAGATAATGGTAATAGACACATTTAAGTAGGACAATTAGAGTATTGATTCTCACATTTGAGTGATCAAAGAACCACTAAAAGTCGTAAAACCGCCGTTTCCCCAAACATGTGAATTTTTAAACAGGCGCACATACACCTGGTCTCCTCGCTGTAGATGAAGATACCCTGCGTTTCCTCCATTATCAGTTCTGTTGGTCACTGTATCTTCATCAGAGGTAGAGAGTGTCGCCTCAGAGTTCTTGTAGAGATGCAGAGATGTCTTATGTGTCCATCCAGCATGAAAAAAGATGGTGAAGTAATAAACACCTGCAACAGGTGCAGTGAAGATACCTGTGGGGATCACAGAAAATTAGAGCCTCACATGGTTGGACATAAAGCTCAGATCCATAAACAGAAACACACACTAAGGTCGAACTGGGACTAAAAAAAGAACATTTTCTGCCAAGTCTTGTCCCGAATTACTAGTACATAATCCAACCGTAACTTGCAGTCCCCTCTCGTGGACCTCAGCGTACATTCAAACAGGAAGACTTGTTATATCCTCTCACACATTCATTCGTTATTCTTCATTCAACATTGACACTCCCTCTGCTCTGGTTATCAGCTGATTGGGCGCGCCGTTTACACTTCAAGTTATAAACCAACCAGATTCTGCCATGACCTCCGCCGACCAATCATTTTGTCTGCTGTCATATTTTAAAAATCGCCGTCAGTTTGTTGTTCCAGTTTGATTGCTGCGACTCTCCTCCACCCCAGTCACCTCCTTCCCATCTATCTAAACAGTGTTCATGACATTCAATGTCCACTCCTCATCACATCCTGCATACTTCCATCACCACCACCAGTGTCTAGACTCCATCCAGCTGCTGGCCTCACTACCCCTTCGAGAACATGAAGTCATCATGTCGGATGCTAATCATCAAAGAAATTGCACATTTATGTTTTCCTAAACTGGTAAACACATTAATTATCACTTTGAATTAGGTCTCACCCAAATTAAATAAGGGTATGGTGCAAGAGCAACAACAAAACAAAAAAAACATTTCAGGTAAGTGAGTGAGTGTTACCTGTGGCTGCATTGTAGGCGTTTCCAATGTTTGTAATCACTGTTTTGTAGATTAAAGTTGTGTCTGTGGTGAAAGGTCCAATGTGTTTTTTTCCTTCTCCTACCGCTGTACTGAAGATCACCTTGGTTCCCTCTGTTTCAAACAAAATATTACAATGATACCAACTTGTACAAGATTAATCAAATCCTCTTGTAAAAATGACATCATCCATTATTTCTATGTTGATAAAGTGGTTAAAAGACTCCAGAAACCATGTTAGTTAGGACCTGTCTGTGTGGAGACACAGAGGGCCTGATTCACTAAGAAAAGATTATGGCCACTGATAGCAGCATTATTTGCACAATTTAAACAGAATTTCCAATTAAACCTCACTTTACCTTTGTTCTTCAGTTCCAGAATTTGACTTTCACTGTTCTGCAGCCTGGTTTCACTGTCCTGCAGCCTGGTTTCACTGTCCTGCAGCCTGGTTTCACTTTCCCGCAGCCTGGTTTCCAAAGATTTGATTTTTTCTGACATGGCACCAACCTCTTTCAGGAGATTACACATGTCAGGAAAGCATGTGTCAGGATCATTGGCACCCTCCTCAGCCAAAGACAAGCCACAGAACAGCAAAAGAAACCAGAGCATGTTGGATAAAAAATCTTCAAGTTAGTTAAAAGAAAACGAGTCTCTCCGTTATCTACCCCTGACTGATTCGATCCCCCTGGCTGCTGGACTGATATTTATTTGTGACTTGTCAATTTCTAACACCCCCTTTGAATCAAGGCTGATTATGCAATAAGAAAACAATATTAACTCCATTTACTGGCAATCAGATAACCTTTGATATCCCACAGAAATGTCAATAAAATGTTCCTAAGTTCATCACGGAGCTCACTTCTCAACTATGAGAAGAGACATGTGATTTAAGAGGATTGAACACTAATCGACCAAGAACTAAACTTACAGAACAATCTTTATTCTTAACTATGAAACTATTGGTTTGGTGCATAAATACAAGTTGATTGTACAATTCAGGCAAGCAGACAATAACTTTTTCACCAGGCCAAAATGGGAAAAATAGCCTCCAAACCTCTTTAATGCATGTCCTACTGAAGATACAGTGCTTTCATCAGAAGTGGAGGATGTATTCTGTTATGCTACACGCACATAGTCTGAAATACACACATGCACAAACAGGATGATCCTATGGACATGCTCTAATGGAGAGATGTCAGGGTGGGGAGCTCCTGGGCTGGTGGTGGTGGTGGTGGGGTCGATGAGTTGCTCAGGGGAAACTCATCAGTCCTCAGGAAGTGAACTGGCATCTCTCTCCATCTACCGGACCATTTCCTAGTCTTGGTCTGAACCGAATCAGTTAATCTTTGATATCCCAGAGAAATGTCAATAAAATGTTCCTAAGTTCATCACGGAGCTCACCTTCACTATGAGAAGAGTCATGTGATTTCAGGGCAGTGAAAGCAAATTGACCAAATTGATCTTTTGCACAGATGTTTCACGTGGCCTTCAAAGTTCAGGTGAGGGTCCATTTTGATGCCATGATTGGTTGGAGAAAAGGGGGATGTCTTGGCCAGAAAAGATAATGCTGGTTATGGGAAATGACCTGATCTGGTGTGTGAATTATGAAACTATTGGTTTGGTGCATAAATACATGTTTATTGTACAATTCAGGCAAGCAGACAATAACTTCCTGGCTGGTTTTTAATGTTGTTTAATGAGAACGTGTTAATTTCTAACATCCATTTGACACGTATTATCTTAACTCGTAATACAACAACAAGCAGTAACGGCATGAGAATACATTCAGAGGAATCAGTTGGATGATGACAATTATTATATCTAGAATGGTTTTTATGCTGATTAGATCTCTGAAGAGCAGCTGTCCATGCCGTGCTTTGGTTCTGTGCACTTCCTGTCAGCACCTGTGCGTCCGATCGGACTCGGGAGGTTTAAGTGTCCCTGCTCAGTTGGTTTGTATGTCTCCAGAGAGTCGACACCATCAGTTGGCTTACTATGTTTTCTTTTTAAATGAAATTCTCAGTTGTGTGTGTGTGTTGAAAACATGTTTTTCTTTATGCCATTGGTGGCACTTTCCATCACCCCTCTGTTCATTGACCTCTACTTCTCTCTTTGTTTTGGCTCAAATTCATGTCTGCCTATCGTTTCTGACAGAATCAGGGCTGTATTCTTTGGCCACCTGGCTTATAAATATATGACTGTCCTGATTACTAAGTTCATTCAAAATTCACATGACCAAGACTTCTGTCGCATGACATCTTAAATGTATTTAAACACCTGTTGTGTCTCTGGCAATGATGTCCTCATATAATATTTTAAAACTAACAAATCTAACAACTCAGCCACCAGCGCCCTAGGAAGGGTCATGTCACAGAAGATACAGTAGTTTACGTATGTAAAGCGTCCATTGGGTTTCTTGAAAGACGCTATATAAATCAAAGCCAGTGTTTCCCCTACCATTATATTAGGGGGCGGCCCGCCCCCCCACCCCCCAAAGTGTTTGTGTCGCCGTGTCCCCCCATCCCCCCAACGCTGTAAACCTAGGGGAAACACTGAAAGCTATTATTATTATTAGTAGTAGTAGTAGTTGAATAAAAGTCATGTCGAATGAATTACATGTTTATACTTACCTCGAGGTAATACATGCCCATGTTTAATTTAAGTGTTATTTGAATTGCCTGTAAAGTTACAAAGTTTGCTAACTGTGCTGCTCTCTGCAAGAGGAGGATAGTTTGATGTCCGTGCTTCAAAATAGAAGCATCTTAATATTTGTAATATTTATTAAAGAGACATGTAACTTACCTTTATTTATACACATATTAAAACCTAATACATGACTGTATAGTGTTTTGTATGTTACTATAGAGGTAAGATGAAGCATTCAGATTTGTGTTCCTTTAGTATCTTCATTACAAGGACGCCTCAGAGCCAGCTCTGCATTGGTGTGTAAACATTTCTGCATTCTTACGACACACAAGGCAGATTCATTAACACAATCACAAACACACTCCAAGCATAAAAAAACCTTTCAGATTTTATTCTTTTCAATTTCTGCGGCACTAATAGAATTAGTTTAAACAAATAACTACACTGCAAACACTCGTACTTGCAAAACTGTCACTGTGATGTTGTTGTTGTTGTTGTGTTGTATTGCTTTAATTGATACTGTGTGTAAACCGTGTCATGAATATTCAACAGCAAAAATCTATTGAACAGAGTGTTAGCTGTGGCTACATTGTAGGCGTTGCTGATGTTTGTGATCACTGTTCTGTTGACTAAAGTTGTGTCTGTGTTGTACGGTCCAACGGCTCCATTTCCATCTATCGCTGCACTGAAGATCACCTTGGTTCTCTCTGTTCAATCAAAGTATTACAACAATATTAATTGAATAATGGCTGGATGGATCAGGTAAAATTCACCTTACCTTTGCTCTTCAGATCAAGAATCTGGTGTTCACTGTCATTTAGCCTGGTTTCACCAATTTTCAGCCTGGTTTCAGTCATCTTCAGCCTGGTTTCAATCATCTTCAGCCCGGTTTCACTGTCCTGCAGCCTGGTTTCCATAACTTTGAGTTTGTCTGCCATGGATCCGAACTCTCTCAGAAGATCACACATATCAGGAAAGCATGAACGTGTTTCAACAACATTCTCACCAACCTCGGCTGAAGTCAAGCCACACAACAGCAATAAAACCCACAAACAAGTAGAATTCATTGTGAAGTTGATTCAAGACGAGGTCACCTTAACTCTGTCTGACGTGCTCTATCAATGTGATTATATATATTTTAATGATGACCAGTTAATGTTTAACAACCAGTCTTACACGTAGCTCTCTTATGTCATTATCAGGGACCGTGTTATCACACGTTATATAAGTGAAGCCAATAGTAGCAAAAAAAAAATGATATTACAGTCAATGGAATTTTTTTGTCTTTGTTGTGCAATGCAGAGATATTCATCTCACCAGGAAAGTTTAATCTTGTCTTTAGTATGTTTATTGTTTAATTCAAGCATCATTTCAATAAAATGACAATTATTTCAAGAAAGAAAGTCAGGTATGATAGGAGGAGTAACAAGGCAATAAATGAAGGGCAGACCACATTCAGAGAGAGTAAATTCATATTTTATCAAATTCAGATGGAATCATTGTATTGTAAGTAGCAAAATGACATCGCAGATTTTCATATCAGGAAGTTAAAGGAGCAACAGGTAACTTTGACACCTAGTGTTTAAAATGGGTACTGCAGTCCAAATTCAAAACATTGAATAGAGCTGTCTCGCCTCGCTCCCTCCTCCTTAGAGTCAAGGCATACGCAGGTTGCCATATTCTGGACACAGTAGCTTCAGTGTTTAGGTGCAGCTCTGCATCGGTCTTGAAACCTTTCTGCATTCTAACCTCAAAACAGAAACAGACTATTCCGCACAGAAATCCAAACATACTGGCTGCTGCGTTGTAGACAGAAAAGCCAACACTTCAACTTAGCATGTTTCTTTAATGTCTGATCATATAGTAAGGTCATTTTATGATTTAATTCAGTAAATATCTTACAGATGGGACCTTTAAAAAAGAATGAATCAAATTTTTTATTTTTTGACATTTTTAAGTTTATGACTTGAGTCTGTTTTTGTTTTTCAAATGACCTTAAAGAAATGATGAGATGAGATGAGATCTTGTAAATGACTGTTGGACCATCCTGCATTTTGATTCGCAAAACCTGAGTCATGTCAACTCTACAACCAACCAATGTGATTGGGCAAGCAATTTCTGATTTCATTAACTTTTAATTAATTAATTAAATGAAGCTAATCTCAAAATCAGAATTTCTATTTGATAATTAATAGATCATTTATAGATAATGGTAATAGACACATTTAAGTAGGACAATTAGAGTATTGATTCTCACATTTGAGTGATCAAAGAACCACTAAAAGTCGTAAAACCGCCGTTTCCCCAAACATGTGAATTTTTAAACAGGCGCACATACACCTGGTCTCCTCGCTGTAGATGAAGATACCCTGCGTTTCCTCCATTATCAGTTCTGTTGGTCACTGTATCTTCATCAGAGGTAGAGAGTGTCGCCTCAGAGTTCTTGTAGAGATGCAGAGATGTCTTATGTGTCCATCCAGCATGAAAAAAGATGGTGAAGTAATAAACACCTGCAACAGGTGCAGTGAAGATACCTGTGGGGATCACAGAAAATTAGAGCCTCACATGGTTGGACATAAAGCTCAGATCCATAAACAGAAACACACACTAAGGTCGAACTGGGACTAAAAAAATAACATTTTCTGCCAAGTCTTGTCCCGAATTACTAGTACATAATCCAACCGTAACTTGCAGTCCCCTCTCGTGGACCTCAGCGTACATTCAAACAGGAAGACTTGTTATATCCTCTCACACATTCATTCGTTATTCTTCATTCAACATTGACACTCCCTCTCTCCCCCTGCTCTGGTTATCAGCTGATTGGGCGCGCCGTTTACACTTCAAGTTATAAACCAACCAGATTCTGCCATGACCTCCGCCGACCAATCATTTTGTCTGCTGTCATATTTTAAAAATCGCCGTCAGTTTGTGGTTCCAGTTTGATTGCTGCGACTCTCCTCCACCCCAGTCACCTCCTTCCCATCTATCTAAACAGTGTTCATGACATTCAATGTCCACTCCTCATCACATCCTGCATACTTCCATCACCACCACCAGTGTCTAGACTCCATCCAGCTGCTGGCCTCACTACCCCTTCGAGAACATGAAGTCATCATGTCGGATGCTAATCATCAAAGAAATTGCACATTTATGTTTTCCTAAACTGGTAAACACATTAATTATCACTTTGAATTAGGTCTCACCCAAATGAAATAAGGGTATGGTGCAAGAGCAACAACAAAACAAAAAAAACATTTCAGGTAAGTGAGTGAGTGTTACCTGTGGCTGCATTGTAGGCGTTTCCAATGTTTGTAATCACTGTTTTGTAGATTAAAGTTGTGTCTGTGGTGAAAGGTCCAATGTGTTTTTTTCCTTCTCCTACCGCTGTACTGAAGATCACCTTGGTTCCCTCTGTTTCAAACAAAATATTACAATGATACCAACTTGTAAAAGATTAATCAAATCCTCTTGTAAAAATGACATCATCCATTATTTCTATGTTGATAAAGTGGTTAAAAGACTCCAGAAACCATGTTAGTTAGGACCTGTCTGTGTGGAGACACAGAGGGCCTGATTCACTAAGAAAAGATTATGGCCACTGATAGCAGCATTATTTGCACAATTTAAACAGAATTTCCAATTAAACCTCACTTTACCTTTGTTCTTCAGTTCCAGAATTTGACTTTCACTGTTCTGCAGCCTGGTTTCACTGTCCTGCAGCCTGGTTTCACTGTCCTGCAGCCTGGTTTCACTTTCCTGCAGCCTGCTTTCCAAAGATTTGATTTTTTCTGACATGGCACCAACCTCTTTCAGGAGATTACACATGTCAGGAAAGCATGTGTCAGGATCATTGGCACCCTCCTCAGCCAAAGACAAGCCACAGAACAGCAAAAGAAACCAGAGCATGTTGGATAAAAAATCTTTAAGTTAGTTAAAAGAAAACGAGTCTCTCCGTTATCTACCCCTGACTGATTCGATCCCCCTGGCTGCTGGACTGATATTTATTTGTGACCTGTCAATTTCTAACACCCCCTTTGAATCAAGGCTGATTATGCAATAAGAAAACAATATTAACTCCATTTACTGGCAATCAGATAACCTTTGATATCCCACAGAAATGTCAATAAAATGTTCCTAATTTCATCATGGAGCTCACTTCTCAGCTATGAGAAGAGACATGTGATTTAAGAGGATTGAACACTAATCGACCAAGAACTAAACTTACAGAACAATCTTTATTCTTAACTATGAAACTATTGGTTTGGTGCATAAATACAAGTTGATTGTACAATTCAGGCAAGCAGACAATAACTTTTTCACCAGGCCAAAACTGGAAAAATAGCCTCCAAACATCTTTAATGCATGTCCTACTGAAGATACAGTGCTTTCATCAGAAGTGGAGGATGTATTCTGTTATGTTATACGCACATAGTCTGAAATACACACATGCACAAACAGGATGATCCTATGGACATGCTCTAATGGAGAGATGTCAGGGTGGGGAACTCCTGGGCTGGTGGTGGTGGTGGTGGGGTCGATGAGTTGCTCAGGAGAAACTCATCAGTCCTCAGGAAGTGAACTGGCATCTCTCTCCATCTACCGGACCATTTCCTAGTCTTGGTCTGAACCGAATCAGTTAATCTTTGATATCCCAGAGAAATGTCAATAAAATGTTCCTAAGTTCATCACGGAGCTCACCTTCACTATGAGAAGAGTCATGTGATTTCAGGGCAGTGAAAGCAAATTGACCAAATTGATCTTTTGCACAGATGTTTCACGTGGCCTTCAAAGTTCAGGTGAGGGTCCATTTTGATGCCATGATTGGTTGGAGAAAAGGGGGATGTCTTGGCCAGAAAAGGTAATGCTGGTTATGGGAAATGACCTGATCTGGTGTGTGAATTACGAAACTATTGGTTTGGTGCATAAATACATGTTTATTGGACAATTCAGGCAAGCAGACAATAACTTCCTGGCTGGTTTTTAATGTTGTTTAATGAGAACGTGTTAATTTCTAACATCCATTTGACACGTATTATCTTAACTCGTAATACAACAACAAGCAGTAACGGCATGAGAATACATTCAGAGGAATCAGTTGGATGATGACAATTATTATATCTAGAATGGTTTTTATGCTGATTAGATCTCTGAAGAGCAGCTGTCCATGCCGTGCTTTGGTTCTGTGCACTTCCTGTCAGCACCTGTGCGTCCGATCGGACTCGGGAGGTTTAAGTGTCCCTGCTCAGTTGGTTTGTATGTCTCCAGAGAGTCGACACCATCAGTTGGCTTACTATGTTTTCTTTTTAAATGAAATTCTCAGTTGTGTGTGTGTTTTGAAAACATGTTTTTCTTTATGCCATTGGTGGCACTTTCCATCACCCCTCTGTTCATTGACCTCTACTTCTCTCTTTGTTTTGGCTCAAATTCATGTCTGCCTATCGTTTCTGACAGAATCAGGGCTGTATTCTTTGGCCACCTGGCTTATAAATATATGACTGTCCTGATTACTAAGTTCATTCAAAATTCACATGACCAAGACTTCTGTCACATGACATCTTAAATGTATTTAAACACCTGTTGTGTCTCTGGCAATGATGTCCTCATATAATATTTTAAAACTAACAAATCTAACAACTCAGCCACCAGCGCCCTAGGAAGGGTCATGTCACAGAAGATACAGTAGTTTACGTATGTAAAGCGTCCACTGGGTTTCTTGAAAGACGCTATATAAATCAAAGCCAGTGTTTCCCCTACCATTATATTAGGGGGCGGCCCGCCCCCCCACCCCCCAAAGTGTTTGTGTCGCCGTGTCCCCCCATCCCCCCAACGCTGTAAACCTAGGGGAAACACTGAAAGCTATTATTATTATTAGTAGTAGTAGTTGAATAAAAGTCATGTCGAATGAATTACATGTTTATACTTACCTCGAGGTAATACATGCCCATGTTTAATTTAAGTGTTATTTGAATTGCCTGTAAAGTTACAAAGTTTGCTAACTGTGCTGCTCTCTGCAAGAGGAGGATAGTTTGATGTCCGTGCTTCAAAATAGAAGCATCTTAATATTTGTAATATTTATTAAAGAGACATGTAACTTACCTTTATTTATACACATATTAAAACCTAATACATGACTGTATAGTGTTTTGTATGTTACTATAGAGGTAAGATGAAGCATTCAGATTTGTGTTCCTTTAGTATCTTCATTACAAGGACGCCTCAGAGCCAGATTCATTAACACAATCACAAACACACTCCAAGCATAAAAAAACCTTTCAGATTTTATTCTTTTCAATTTCTGCGGCACTAATAGAATTAGTTTAAACAAATAACTACACTGCAAACACTCGTACTTGCAAAACTGTCACAGTGATGTTGTTGTTGTTGTTGTGTTGTATTGCTTTAATTGATACTGTCTGTAAACCGTGTCATGAATATTCAACAGCAAAAATCTATTGAACAGAGTGTTAGCTGTGGCTACATTGTAGGCGTTGCTGATGTTTGTGATCACTGTTCTGTTGACTAAAGTTGTGTCTGCGTTGTACGGTCCAACGGCTCCATTTCCATCTATCGCTGCACTGAAGATCACCTTGGTTCTCTCTGTTCAATCAAAGTATTACAACAATATTAATTGAATAATGGCTGGATGGATCAGGTAAAATTCACCTTACCTTTGCTCTTCAGATCAAGAATCTGGTGTTCACTGTCATTTAGCCTGGTTTCACCAATTTTCAGCCTGGCTTCACTGACCTCTAGCCTGGATTCACTGTCCTGCAGCCTGGTTTCAGTCATCTTCAGCCTGGTTTCAGTCATCTTCAGCCTGGTTTCAGTCATCTTCAGCCCGCTTTCACTGTCCTGCAGCCTGCTTTCACTGTCCTGCAGCCTGGTTTCCATAACTTTGAGTTTGTCTGCCATGGATCCGAACTCTCTCAGACGATCACACATATCAGGAAAGCATGAACGTGTTTCAACAACATTCTCACCAACCTCGGCTGAAGTCAAGCCACACAACAGCAATAAAACCCACAAACAAGTAGAACTCATTGCGAAGTTGATTCAAGACGAGGTCACCTTAACTCTGTCTGACGTGCTCTGTCAATGTGATTGTATATATTTTAATGATGACCAGTTAATGTTTAACAACCAGTCTTACACGTAGCTCTCTTATGTCATTATCAGGGACCGTGTTATCACACGTTATATAAGTGAAGCCAATAGTAGCAACAAAAAAAAAATGATATTACAGTCAATGGAATTTTTTTGTCTTTGTTGTGCAATGCAGAGATATTCATCTCACCAGGAAAGTTTAATCTTGTCTTTAGTATGTTTATTGTTTAATTCAAGCATCATTTCAATAAAATGACAATTATTTCAAGAAAGAAAGTCAGGTATGATAGGAGGAGTAACAAGGCAATAAATGAAGGGCAGACCACATTCAGAGAGAGTAAATTCATATTTTATCAAATTCAGATGGAATCATTGTATTGTAAGTAGCAAAATGACATCGCAGATTTTCATATCAGGAAGTTAAAGGAGCAACAGGTAACTTTGACACCTAGTGTTTAAAATGGGTACTGCAGTCCAAATTCAAAACATTGAATAGAGCTGTCTCGCCTCGCTCCCTCCTCCTTAGAGTCAAGGCATACGCAGGTTGCCATATTCTGGACACAGTAGCTTCAGTGTTTAGGTGCAGCTCTGCATCGGTCTTGAAACCTTTCTGCATTCTAACCTCAAAACAGAAACAGACTATTCCGCACAGAAATCCAAACATACTGGCTGCTGCGTTGTAGACAGAAAAGCCAACACTTCAACTTAGCATGTTTCTTTAATGTCTGATCATATAGTAAGGTCATTTTATGATTTAATTCAGTAAATATCTTACAGATGGGACCTTTAAAAAAGAATGAATCAAATTTTTTATTTTTTGACATTTTTAAGTTTATGACTTGAGTCTGTTTTTGTTTTTCAAATGACCTTAAAGAAATGATGAGATGAGATGAGATCTTGTAAATGACTGTTGGACCATCCTGCGTTTTGATTCGCAAAACCTGAGTCATGTCAACTCTACAACCAACCAATGTGATTGGGCAAGCAATTTCTGATTTCATTAACTTTTAATTAATGAATTAAATGAAGCTAATCTCAAAATCAGAATTTCTATTTGATAATTAATAGATCATTTATAGATAATGGTAATAGACACATTTAAGTAGGACAATTAGAGTATTGATTCTCACATTTGAGTGACCAAAGAACCACTAAAAGTCGTAAAACCGGCGTTTCCCCAAACATGTGAATTTTTAAACAGGCGCACATACACCTGGTCTCCTTGCTGTAGATGAAGATACCCTGCGTTTCCTCCATTATCAGTTCTGTTGGTCACTGTATCTTCATCAAAGGTAGAGAGTTTCATCTCAGAGTTCTTGTAGAGATGCAGAGATGTCCTATGTGTCCATCCAGCATGAAAAAAGATGGTGAAGTAATAAACACCTGCAACAGGTGCAGTGAAGATACCTGTGGGGATCACAGAAAATTAGAGCCTCACATGGTTGGACATAAAGCTCAGATCCATAAACAGAAACACACACTAAGGTCGAACTGGGACTAAAAAAAGAACATTTTCTGCCAAGTCTTGTCCCGAATTACTAGTACATAATCCAACCGTAACTTGCAGTCCCCTCTCGTGGACCTCAGCGTACATTCAAGAAGGAAGACTTGTTATATCCTCTCACACATTCATTCGTTATTCTTCATTCAACATTGACACTCCCTCTCTCCCCCTGCTCTGGTTATCAGCTGATTGGGCGCGCCGTTTACACTTCAAGTTATAAACCAACCAGATTCTGCCATGACCTCCGCCGACCAATCATTTTGTCTGCTGTCATATTTTAAAAATCGCCGTCAGTTTGTGGTTCCAGTTTGATTGCTGCGACTCTCCTCCACCCCAGTCACCTCCTTCCCATCTATCTAAACAGTGTTCATGACATTCAATGTCCACTCCTCATCACATCCTGCATACTTCCATCACCACCACCAGTGTCTAGACTCCATCCAGCTGCTGGCCTCACTACCCCTATGAGAACATGAAGTCATCATGTCGGATGCTCATCATCAAAGAAATTGCACATTTATGTTTTCCTAAACTGGTAAACACATTAATTATCACTTTGAATTAGGTCTCACCCAAATGAAATAAGGGTATGGTGCAAGAGCAACAACAAAACAAAAAAACATTTCAGGTAAGTGAGTGAGTGTTACCTGTGGCTGCATTGTAGGCGTTTCCAATGTTTGTAATCACTGTTTTGTAGATTAAAGTTGTGTCTGTGGTGAAAGGTCCAATGTGTTTTTTTCCTTCTCCTACCGCTGTACTGAAGATCACCTTGGTTCCCTCTGTTTCAAACAAAATATTACAATGATACCAACTTGTAAAAGATTAATCAAATCCTCTTGTAAAAATGACATCATCCATTATTTCTATGTTGATAAAGTGGTTAAAAGACTCCAGAAACCATGTTAGTTAGGACCTGTCTGTGTGGAGACACAGAGGGCCTGATTCACTAAGAAAAGATTATGGCCACTGATAGCAGCATTATTTGCACAATTTAAACAGAATTTCCAATTAAACCTCACTTTACCTTTGTTCTTCAGTTCCAGAATTTGACTTTCACTGTTCTGCAGCCTGGTTTCACTTTCCTGCAGCCTGGTTTCCAAAGATTTGATTTTTTCTGACATGGCACCAAACTCTTTCAGGAGATTACACATGTCAGGAAAGCATGACTGTGTTTCAGGATCATTGCCACCCTCATCAGCCAAAGACAAGCCACAGAACAGCAAAAGAAACCAGAGCATGTTGGATAAAAATCTTTAAGTTAGTTAAAAGAAAACAAGTCTCTCCGTTATCTACCACTGACTGATTCGATCCCCCTGGCTGCTGGACTGATATCTATTTGTGACCTGTCAATTTTTAACACCCCCTTTGAATCAAGGCTGATTATGCAACAAGAAAACAATATTAACTCCATTTACTGGCAATCAGATAACCTTTGATATCCCACAGAAATGTCAATAAAATGTTCCTAAGTTCATCACAGAGCTCACCTTCACTATGAGAAGAGTCATTTAAGGGCAGTGAAAGCAAATTGACCAAATTGATCTTTTGCACAGATGTTTCACGTGGCCTTCAAAGTTCAGGTGAGGGTCCATTTTGATGCCATGATTGGTTGGAGAAAAGGGGGATGTCTTGGTCAGAAAAGGTAATGCTGGTTATGGGAAATGACCTGATCTGGTGTGGGGTGCCAAGTCGAATCGCTTCTGTTTTGGAGCCGTCCCAATTTGAGGAAGTTATGCTTCATCCACACCTCTATCTCCTCCAGGCAGGTGGACGGTGTCGATGATGGCAGGGGTGCAGAGGGTGTTTGTTTTTAAGTAAATCTGAGTGTCATCAGCATAGCAATGGAATGAAATTCGATATTACCAGCCACGTTTTACAACCTCTCTTCCTGTAGGACTCAGGACTGTGGATTAACATGTTGGTTACTTTTTACCAAGAAACAAAGCAACGGATCAATGATTTAAGTCTACCTCTCAGACAGGCTCTGGAGGACAGGATATTATAAACATTTACAACGCCTCTGCTATCTATGACCGAAACCAGTCTCTGCAAAGTCGTAAAATTGACCATCTGCGGAAATGCTGCTGAAGAGCTGAATTAAACCACAGTGTTCAATTCTGCATCAAAATGAACATTTATGTCTTTCTTCATCTAGATATTTGTAATTGTCACATTGAATGTATTATAATCATCTTTTTAAACTCAAATTCTGATGTTCAGAATAGGAATAAGAGTTATAATAGTTTTAATAGGAATTTTACATGGAGCAATATTGCCATCTAGTGTTAGAATATCCATGAATACGTAACCTTCATAATTATACATTTAGACATGTTACAAAGCATACTCTTTGATATTAGCTATAGAAGGTTGGGATTAACTAAGGATGTTCCCAGATGGTATTATTTCATTTCAACATGAATCTGATAGAAATGCAGATTCATGTTAGAAACATGACGTGAACCTACATCAACGTGGATCTGATAGAAATAATATTGAAATGAATGTATGGTGATGTATATATGTTTAGATTCTTATTCTTATTGAGTAAACTCGGTTTAATTTAAACAATTGTCCTCCGGTCAGAGTGGGAGTGACCTTTCTCCTGCAGAGTTCACACTGAGCTCAGATCTCCAGTTTTTGTTTTTTGTTTGTTGAAGTGTAGAGCTTCAGTTCTTGCTCGCTTTTCTTCGGACTTCAGTCCGAATTACTTCTTTTAAGTTTGTGCCGTAGAGATGACTCTGCCGAACTTTTATTTTCAACGAACATTTTTTGGAAACATCAATTCTTCCTGGCTCAAGCAAGGTTTTTGAACTTTCTTCTCCAAAGTCTTTGCTCTTCAATTTTGAACGCCAATTCCTTAGTTTGGATTCATCAAGATGGCCATCCGGTTAATCTGAATTGGAAATCGACGTATCAAAAGACTCTTTAATATTTATTTCCTGTTGGATCCTCTTGGAGCTTCTGAGACGACGGCTGAACCGACGTACAATCTCCATCCCAGCTGCACACTCTGACTCAGGTGTCAAGGCATCTAATCTGGCCCGTGGACCTCTCTGGTAGCCCAGGAAGGGAAAACTTGTCGGAGGCTGAAACGGGACCAGCCAGCGGAGTTCAATCGAACACATCTCACAGTAAGACTGCTGGTGGCAAAGGGTGTTGGAAGATTAAGTCATGAGTCGTGTCTATTTAGAGCCCTCCTTTAAATCCAAATAGAATCCCAAAATTCGTTTATCAACTTTTTCTTTTTTTTTGACCATTTTCTGATTAAGTCATTCAAACAATACCGCGTCTTATCTCATTACTAAATATATAATGTCACCATACGTTATAATTGCATTGTCCTGATCATAATAATCATATTCTTTATCTGTTTCATCTATACCTTTTTTTTGTTTTTTAGTGTTTCTTCATGTTCTAGTGTGTTTTGTTCATTCTTGAGTTCTGTGTGTCTTCAGTGTTTCATGTATTTATTTTGTAGTTGTCCTCCGTGTTTCTTGTCTTGTGTTCATTCCTTCCTCTGTGTGTTTCCCTCCATTGTGATTGCCCTCATTGTCTTCACCTGTGTCATTAGTCTCACCTGTGTTTGATTACCCCTGTGTCTATTTAGTCTCTGTGTTTCTCAGGTTGTCGGATGTCAGTTTACTCGTGGCTCCTTGTTTTCTCCTGGTTGGATTTTTTTAAGTGAGTTTTTGTTTGCCTTTTTGTTTAATTAAATATTTTTTGTTGATTCTGCACTTGGGTCCACACCTCCTTGTTTTCCAACCGTTCATGACAGAATGAACTGACAATACCATGGACCCAGCACGATTATTTTCTTTGGAATTGCGTGAGGTTACTTATAACCTCACCTGCCTAAAAAATGACTTAAGATATGCTAGCTGTAGCAAGGAAAGACTGCCAGCCATTTCCACGGCTCAAGAGGAAGTTCTTTGAAGACCACGGCTCAAACACCTACTCCCTGAGTGGACTAGAGACTTTTTCTCTTCGCCTGCTTCACAGTCCTATACCGCTGAGCCTGTTCATCCTCAGCAGCCGGTGAACCGAACCAAGCCTCAGCTAAAGCCTCAGCCCAGGCCTCAACTCAGGCCTCTTCATCCATGTTTTCCTGTTCCTGTTCCGGCAGAGCGTTCTCTGTCCCCTGTGCCTGTATCTGCTGAACTGCGTCTGACTCCCCTGTCTCCGTGGGAGGCCCTGCCCACTCCTGTGTCTCTGTGGAAGGCCCCGCACACTCCTGTGCCCTCGTCAGGGGTCCTGGTGACTCCTGAGCCTTCGTCTGAGATCCTGACGACTCCTGCTCCCTCGTCGGAGGTTCCGGTGACTCCAGCGCCGTCTTCAGAGGCCCGGCTGACTCCTGCGCCGTCGTCGGAGGCCCTGCCGACTCCTGCTGACTCTTCGTGGGAGGCTCGGCCTCTCACTGGTGGGCCTCCAGGCCAACCCTCCCAATCTGCTCTCTGTGTTCGGTCGGCCTCCCAGGTTTTTTTTTTGGGGACATCTGGGATCTGTCCCTTGGGGGTTTATGTCATGATTTGGTCTTTTTTAGTGTTTCTTTATGTTCCAGTGTGTTTTGTTCATTCTTCGTTCTGTGTCTTCAGTGTTTCATGTATTTATTTTGTAGTTGTCCTCCGTGTTTCTTGTCTTGTGTTCATGCCTTCCTGTGTGTTTCCCTCCAGTGTGATTGCCCTCATTGTCTTCACCTGTGTCATTAGTCTCACCTGTGTTTGATTACCCCTGTGTCTATTTAGTCTGTGTTTCTTCCCTTCTGTGTCAGTTCATTGTAGGTTGTCGGATGTCAGTTTACTCGTGGCTCCTTGTTATCTCCTGGTTGGATGAGTGAGTTTTTGTTTAATTCAATATTTTTGTTAATTCTGCATCTGGGTCCTCCTGTTGGTTTTCCCGATCCGTGACAGATCGGACTTACAGCTGTTTGTCTGCACTGATTTATGTCACTTTGTATGACAGCGTCTGATAAATAAAATGTAGAATTGTAGAACTATGGATAGATTGCTCACCGGTTACCCTTCTCATCAGGAGCTATTGACTGCACCTGTGATGTTGTCTTGCAGCTTGGCTGGAAGTTTATACAGGGAGGTTTAAGTGTCCCTGCTCAGTTGGTTTGTATGTCTCCAGAGAGTCGACGCCATCAGTTGGCTTACTATGGTTTCTTTTCAAATGAAAATCTCAGTTGTGTCTGTGTGTTTTGAAAACATGTTTTTCTTTATGCCATTGGTGGCACTTGTCCTGATTACTAAGTTCATTCAAAATTCACGTGACCAAGACCTCTGTCACATGACATCTTAAATGTATTTAAACACCTGTTTTGTCTCTGGCAATGATGTCCTAATATAATATTTTACAACTAACAACTCGGCCACCAGCGCCCCAGGAAGGGTCATGTAAACTGTCTTACAATTTCAGATCACTGTAGTGATCTATGAACAAAGCATTCATAGAGTGAAAAAACTGATATTTGAATTACTTTTCAATCAGTAATTATCTGGAAGCAGATATAAGTAATGGGTTTCTACTCAAGATTATGCTCTGTTGCTGCGAAACTTGTACAGTAGAAAAAATGAATTGCTCTGTCGTGCTGTACTTGCTCTACACAGCAGAGGGTGCTGTTCTTTGTCAAACAAATTGCCTCTATTGAAAAAAAACTCTGACCTAAATACTTAATGATAATTGTCTGGTATGAAGAGGTTAGAATAAACACTCAACAGTACATTAACATTTCTATGTCTGTACATATGAATTAAAATCTATCTCTGCATCATGCAGATTTTTGAAGTGTGTTCAATTTGTGAATTTTGCAAACAAAAGGGATTGAGAAATTTGAAACCTGGACTCAAGGCAAACAGCTGGAAGTTCAGAGTCGGACAAACTGATTTCAGGGCGTGAGACCTCCCAGGCCAACCCTCTGGACACGCCCTTTTGTAGAACATGGAAATGTTCAACTCATAAATGGAACAATGAAAGTACCTTGGGGATAAGACTTGAGTAAATCAGTGTATGTCTTGTGATGAAAGATACAACAGAAAACTCAAAGTACTTGGTCTTTTTTGATTCTCTGATTTTTTTTTGAAATTTTCAAAATCCAAAACAAAAAACACGAACCAGAATTCACATTTTTAGACACTTCAAATCCATTATTACCCCTTTACCTTGTCTGGAGATTATGTCCGTTAATGATTAAAATGAATGCACACAAACATTTACAGTTGTTATAGTGACTTACCACTTAATTTAGATATTTTAATGTTAACAGTCTACTCGACATCCATCTCTCAACCTTGACTGAGCAGAAAATAACTGAAGGTGGTAATGACATCATTTCCCCAAACATGAGCGTTTGCATCCAGGCGAACATACACCTGGTCCCCTTGCTGCAGCTGCAGGAGCACCGCGTTGCCTCCATTATCAGCCGTGTCTTGTGCTGACGCGTGGTCATAGGTCATCACAACCACAACGTTGTTCTTGATGAGAGAAAGACTGGCTGTTTGTGCTCCTCCAGCGTGATGGAACAAGGTGAAGTAGTACATGCCTGCAACAGGTGCAGCAAAGATACCTGTGGAAACAAGATTATTTTTTTGGATCCAGGACCCACTGAGGGATGTGCGTGTCTTTTTTTATTTTTATATTATATTATTCATAAAAACAGAGAGTGTAAAAATGTGTGTGACTGTACTTACCCGTTTCAGTATTGTAGGTGTTGCCAATGTTTGTAATAACTTTTCTGAATAATAAAGTCGTATCTGTGCTAAATGGTCCAATGGCGTTATTATCGCCTCCTGTTGCAGCGCTGAATGCCACCCTGGTTGTTTCTAGTTAACACAACATTAAAGTCACATTGTTTTAGATGTAATTTCTGATTTCACTGTATTTGTATTCCAAATGAATTCGTCTTACCTTTGTTCTTCAGTTCATGAATCTGGTTTTCGCTGTCCTTCAGTCTGGTTTCCATGATTCCCATTTTTTCTCTCAGGGCACCAAAGTCTTTCAGGAGGTCACACATGTCAGGAAAGCATGCCTCTGTTTGGCTAGTTTTTTCAGCAGCCTGACCTTCATGTTGGGCCAAAATCAAGCTGCAGAACAGCGACGAAAACACCCAAATGGAAAACTTCATCTCGTCTGGTTTGGTGTCGCTCAGCTCACAGCTTGACTCTGCTCCCTGCTTGAGCTGCTCTTAACTGTTTGAAGATGAACTGTTAATTATTAACTTCCCTTTGCATCGAGGCAAATTATGCAATAAGACAAACAGTTTAAACTCCGAACACTGGCCGGACTGATTGGATATCAAAGGTAGTAGAAATGTAAACATTGAGAAATTTTCACTGGTGTTGAAAGATTAGAAAGAGTTATGCAATTGTTGAATTTCTTTTCTTTTTTTCTTTTATTATCATTTAATTCTTTCATCATTTAATACATAGGTCATAAAGTCATAACCTTTTTCTGCTTTCAACATTTCTTGTTAAACTTACACACACTCGTAGTGTCTACGCTCCTGTGAGGTCAAGATAAGTGTGCCATACATTGAAGCAAGACCACATAGGAGCTCGTAGGCGTATAGCGTTTCTGAGTATCAGCTCTTCTGTGTATCTGCTGGGTTCACGGTCTTCGAGCTGAAACCACATATGAACTTGGCATGACCTGTGGATGCATCACGTTTCTGCGAACGTGCATTGTTGAGGTGTTACAGGATCTTGAAAAAAGAGAGACTATTTGATGATGAAGATGAACTTTGTGTATTTGTGCGTTGTCTTGTTGTTCTGTGGCTTGACTTCAGCGCAGGAGGATGGCGATGCTCCTGAAACACGCTTATGCTTTCCTGACATGTGTGAGAGAGTTTGATGCTAGTCCTGGTTCGGACAAAGACTAGGAAATGGTCCGGTAGATGGAGAGAGATGCCAGTTCACTTCCTGAGGACTGATGAGTTTCCCCTGAGCAACTCATCGACCCCACCACCACCACCAGCCCAGGAGCTCCCCACCCTGACATCTCTCCATTAGAACATGTCCATAGGATCATCCTGTTTGTGCATGTGTGTATTTCAGACTATGTGCGTATAACATAACAGAATACATCCTCCACTTCTGATGAAAGCACTGTATCTTCAGTAGGACATGCATCAAAGATGTTTGGAGGCTATTTTTCCCATTTTGGCCTGGTGAAAAAGTTATTGTCTGCTGGCCTGAATTGTACAATCAACTTGTATTTATGCACCAAACCAATAGTTTCATAGTTAAGAATAAAGATTGTTCTGTAAGTTTAGTTCTTGGTCGATTAGCGTTCAATCCTCTTAAATCACATGTCTCTTCTCATAGCTGAGAAGTGAGCTCCATGATGAAATTAGGAACATTTTATTGACATTTCTGTGGGATATCAAAGGTTATCTGATTGCCAGTGAATGGAGTTAATATTGTTTTCTTGTTGCATAATCAGCCTTGATTCAAAGGGGGTGTTAGAAATTGACAGGTCACAAATAAATATCAGTCCAGCAGCCAGGGGGATCGAATCAGTCAGGGGTAGATAACGGAGAGACTCGTTTTCTTTTAACTAACTTGAAGATTTTTTATCCAACATGCTCTGGTTTCTTTTGCTGTTCTGTGGCTTGTCTTTGGCTGATGAGGGTGCCAATGATCCTGACACACAGTCATGCTTTCCTGACATGTGTGATCTCCTGAAAGAGTTTGGTGCCATGTCAGAAAAAAACAAATCTTTGGAAACCAGGCTGCAGGACAGTGAAACCAGGCTGCAGGACAGTGAAACCAGGCTGAAGGTCAGTGAAACCAGGCTGAAGGTCAGTGAAACCAGGCTGCAGGACAGTGAAACCAGGCTGAAGGTCAGTGAAACCAGGCTGAAGGTCAGTGAAACCAAACTGCAGGTCAGTGAAACCAGGCTGAAGGTCAGTGAAACCAAACTGCAGGTCAGTGAAACCAAACTGCAGGACAGTGAAACCAAACTGCAGGTCAGTGAAACCAGGCTGCAGGACAGTGAAACCAAGCTGTACAGTGAAAGTCAAATTCTTGAACTGAAGAACAAAGGTAAAGTGAGGTTTAATTGGAAATTCTGTTTAAATTGTGCAAATAATGCTGCTATCAGTGGCCATAATCTTTTCTTAGTGAATCAGGCCCTCTGTGTCTCCACACAGACAGGTCCTAACTAACATGGTTTCTGGAGTCTTTTAATCACTTTATCAACATAGAAATAATGGATGATGTCATTTTTACAAGAGGATTTGATTAATCTTTTACAAGTTGGTATCATTGTAATATTTTGTTTGAAACAGAGGGAACCAAGGTGATCTTCAGTACAGCGGTAGGAGAAGGACAAAAACACATTGGACCTTTCACCACAGACACAACTTTAATCTACAAAACAGTGAATACAAACATTGGAAACGCCTACAATGCAGCCACAGGTAACACTCACTCACTTACCTGAAATGTTTTTTTTGTTTTGTTGTTGCTCTTGCACCATACCCTTATTTAATTTGGGTGAGACCTAATTCAAAGTGATAATTAATGTGTTTACCAGTTTAGGAAAACATAAATGTGCAATTTCTTTGATGATTAGCATCCGACATGATGACTTCATGTTCTCAAAGGGGTAGTGAGGCCAGCAGCTGGATGGAGTCTAGACACTGGTGGTGGTGATGGAAGTATGCAGGATGTGATGAGGAGTGGACATTGAATGTCATGAACACTGTTTAGATAGATGGGAAGGAAGTGACTGGGGTGGAGGAGAGTCGCAGCAATCAAACTGGAACCACAAACTGACGGCGATTTTTAAAATATGACAGCAGACAAAATGATTGGTCGGCGGAGGTCATGGCAGAATCTTTTTGGTTTATAACTTGAAGTGTAAACGGCGCGCCCAATCAGCTGATAACCAGAGCAGAGGGAGAGAGGGAGTGTCAATGTTGAATGAAGAATAACGAATGAATGTGTGAGAGGATATAACAAGTCTTCCTGTTTGAATGTACGCTGAGGTCCACGAGAGGGGACTGCAAGTTACGGTTGGATTATGTACTAGTAATTCGGGACAAGACTTGGCAGAAAATGTTCTTTTTTTAGTCCCAGTTCGACCTTAGTGTGTGTTTCTGTTTATGGATCTGAGCTTTATGTCCAACCATGTGAGGCTCTAATTTTCTGTGATCCCCACAGGTATCTTCACTGCACCTGTTGCAGGTGTTTATTACTTCACCATCTTTTTTCATGCTGGATGGAAACATAGGACATCTCTGCATCTCTACAAGAACTCTGAGGCGACACTCTCTACCTATGATGAAGATACAGTGACCAACAGAACTGATAATGGAGGAAACGCAGGGTATCTTCATCTACAGCGAGGAGACCAGGTGTATGTGCGCCTGTTTAAAAATTCACATGTTTGGGGAAACGGCGGTTTTACGACTTTTAGTGGTTCTTTGATCACTCAAATGTGAGAATCAATACTCTAATTGTCCTACTTAAATGTGTCTATTACCATTATCTATAAATGATCTATTAATTATCAAATAGAAATTCTGATTTTGAGATTAGCTTCATTTAATTAATTAATTAAAAGTTAATGAAATCAGAAATTGCTTGCCCAATCACATTGGTTGGTTGTAGAGTTGACATGACTCAGGTTTTACGAATCAAAACGCAGGATGGTCCAACAGTCATTTACAAGATCTCATCTCATCTCATCATTTCTTTAAGGTCATTTGAAAAACAAAAACAGACTCAAGTCATAAACTTAAAAATGTCCTTTTGGTGAATCAACTTTTTGATTCATTCTTTTTTAAAGGTCCCATCTGTAAGATATTTACTGAATTAAATCATAAAATGACCTTACTATATGATCAGACATTAAAGAAACATGCTAAGTTGAAGTGCTGGCTTTTCTGTCTACAACGCAGCAGCCAGTATGTTTGGATTTCTGTGCGGAATAGTCTGTTTCTGTTTTGAGGTTAGAATGCAGAAAGGTTTCAAGACCGATGCAGAGCTGCACCTAAACACTGAAGCTACTGTGTCCAGAATATGGCAACCTGCGTATGCCTTGACTCTAAGGAGGAGGGAGCGGGGCGAGACAGCTCTATTCAATGTTTTGAATTTGGACTGCAGTACCCATTTTAAACACTAGGTGTCAAAGTTACCTATTGCTCCTTTAACTTCCTGATATGAAAATCTGCGATGTCATTTTGCTACTTACAATACAATGATTCCATCTGAATTTGATAAAATATGAATTTACTCTCTCTGAATGTGGTCTGCCCTTCATTTATTGCCTTGTTACTCCTCCTATCATACCTGACTTTCTTTCTTGAAATAATTGTCATTTTATTGAAATGATGCTTGAATTAAACAATAAACATACTAAAGACAAGATTAAACTTTCCTGGTGAGATGAATATCTCTGCATTGTACAACAAAGACAAAAAAAATCCATTGACTGTAATATCATTTTTTTTATTGCTACTATTGGCTTCACTTATATAACGTGTGATAACACGGTCCCTGATAATGACATAAGAGAGCTACGTGTAAGACTGGTTGTTAAACATTAACTGGTCATCATTAAAATATATATAATCACATTGATAGAGCATGTCAGACAGAGTTAAGGTGACCTCGTCTTGAATCAACTTCACAATGAATTCTACTTGTTTGTGGGTTTTATTGCTGTTGTGTGGCTTGACTTCAGCCGAGGTTGGTGAGAATGTTGTTGAAACACGTTCATGCTTTCCTGATATGTGTGATCTTCTGAGAGAGTTCGGATCCATGGCAGACAAACTCAAAGTTATGGAAACCAGGCTGCAGGACAGTGAAAGCAGGCTGCAGAACAGTGAAACCGGGCTGAAGATGACTAAAACCAGGCTGAAGATGACTGAAACCAGGCTGCAGGACAGTGAAACCAGGCTGAAGATGACTGAAACCAGGCTGCAGGACAGTGAAACCGGGCTGAAGATGACTGAAACCAGGCTGAAGATGACTGAAACCAGGCTGCAGGACAGTGAATCCAGACTAGAGGTCAGTGAAGCCAGGCTGAAAATTGGTGAAACCAGGCTAAGTGACAGTGAACACCAGATTCTTGATCTGAAGAGCAAAGGTAAGGTGAATTTTAAACAAAACAATTCCTCAAAATTGAACCCCCAACCCTAACCCATGGTTTGCACTGGATACTGAAAGATCCATCCATCCATTAATCAATTAATATTGTTGTAATACTTTGATTGAACAGAGAGAACCAAGGTGATCTTCAGTGCAGCGATAGGAGGTAGTGCAGACGTTGGACCCTTCAACACAGACACAACTTTAGTCTACAGAACAGTGATCACAAACATCGGCAACGCCTACAATGCAGCCACAGGTAACACTCTTTTCAATAGATTTTTGCTGTTGAATATGAATTCATGTGATGGTTTACACAAAGTATAATTTAAAGCGACTCTGCCTCAACATAAAAGAACACAAAATACCATATAAGACTTCAGATAAGTACTCACTTTTTCATTCACGCACAACCAACTTATGGAGTGATTACTCTGCACACTGATGGCTCATCTGTCGTCGCTGACACTGTACCACACTGCTCATTACTACATGACGTAATTCGCTATATCACCAGCAGTTGACACCCCTCTACTATTGAGCATAATAACATCACATAATATATATATAACATATAATATAAAGCCAAAACCTTAACATGTAACTTTGGAGCCTTTTCTACAGTACCCATTTTAAACACTATGAGTCAGAGTTACATATTGCTCCTGACGTCAAAATCTGCTATGTAATTTAGCTAGTTACAGTATAATGAATACGTCTAAATTTGATGAAATATTATTTTACTCTCTCTGAATTTGGTGTGTGTTTGTGTTAATAAATCTGCCCCGTGTGCCGAACAATGAAAGGCTCAATTTTATTTTATCCCCACAGGTATCTTCACTGCACCTGTTGCAGGTGTTTATTACTTCACCATCTTTTGTCATAGTGGAGGTGACCATATAACATCTCTGAGGCTCTACAAGAACTCCGAGATGATGGTTGTGACCCAAGATTACCCTACAGAGACTGACCAAGCTGATAATGGAGGAAACGCAGTGTTCCTTCAGCTGCAGCCAGGAGACCATGTGTATGTGGTCCTGGCTGTAAATACTTATGTTTGGGGAAACAACTATATTACGACTTTTAGTGGTTCTTTGGTCACTCAATGTGAGAATTAATACTCTGCTCTTCCCTACATAAATGTATCTATTATACCATTATATTTGAAATGTGATGAAAAAGAAAGATGTTGATTATCAAATAAAAAATCTGATATTCATTAGCCTTCTTGTATCACCTCTTAGCTGGACAGAATATAACAACCCCGGACAGGAAGTCAGACAAGGAAACGCACAGAGCGCACTCGCGATCATATTTTTCATCACTTTATCAACATTACGTCAAAACAGGCACCAAAAGAACTACAAATCATCAGAGCAACATGTTGTTTGCATGTTTTTCTCTTTATTCCCCGTGTGATCTTGTATTTCTCCTGTGATGTGTGTACAGCTGCTCATTGCTGCTGTCCGCTGTGCTCACGTTCCAGAAGCGGATGCAGTGGGGCAGAGCGTTTCTTAGAATGCCTTGTTTTGTTCTATGCTGACGACATACAGTACTTGTTCCCTGGATCGTTGGTTTCCAACCTGGGGTCTGGGCCCCTTAACCTAAGTGGGTGCGATAAAGATCTTGGGGGGGTCGGTTGGGGGTGAGGCTTTGTCTGCTCTCAGGTTATCAATTAGGATTTGCAGTTTGCCACAAAGGTGTTGTGTGTTAGCCTATTCTGTTGGGATCGTATCAAGAAAAACAACTACAATTATGTTCATTTTTGACTGCTATGCATCTTTTTTTTCATGTGGGTCCTGGGGCAGTTGGAGGGCAAAACCTTTCTTAGATTAAGGGGGGGCCTCCAAACTTTTTTTTTATATCTGAAACACTAAATGGTAAAACTTTGCTGTAATCTTCAGTAAATACAAATTATTCACATAATGTATATTTTGTATTCCCCTACAGGATTATAAACACAGAGGAAAATACTGTCAATACACGCTCATACACACATCAAACTAAGCAGAAAACCCTGGTGTTAAACCTTTTTTTATTGGATGGTATACGGTCAGAGCTTCCCAGTATCTTTTTGTAGTTTAAAAGCTGAAAATCAATTATTGTCATCCAGATAATGTCTCATGTCTAACTTCCTTCTCTGTGTTTTGGAAAAAGTCAGCAGACCCCGAAGTTATTTAATCAGAAACCAAATGTGCAGCCAGGGAGGTTAAAGCGATTTCAAAAGAGATGCCAAAGGTTAATGCTTGACTAAATGTGTTTGGGGATGATGTTGTCGACAACTTTCAGTGTGTTAGTTTGGTCATTCAAACGTGAAAACTTACCAACTCATGGGGAGACAGAAACAATTGTTGTGCTTATGCTGTAGCCAATCTTGCCAGGATATCTCAGAAACCTCATGTCAAATCAGTTACACACTTAAAATGGATTAACAATACATTAAAAAAAAATAATGTAATCATATCCTAGTACCATAAATCAGCAGAAGTAATGCTTATCTATTGGAATGCCATTACTGTTTAGTCCCCTGCTTGAAGTAATGAAGCAGTGATATCCAGAGTACGGATTTAGTCTTTTTTCTTTGTTGAATTCATTTGTATCTTATTTCACTGCCTTAAGCATCTTGAATAAACTTTGAATTGCTATGTCATTCAAAGGAATAAATCTTACCATAGTCAGATCCGTAAAATGCGGACAATTTCCTTGAGCCCTACAGTAATGATCGATAAAACTGGTTGTCCAGTAAACTCTTTCCCGTCCTCATTGCCAATCCACTGAGTGGAAAAGTTGAGCATTATATCCTTGACATTATTAAAAGACAAGTAAAACATGGGTCTGATCCAGAGGTAAATATTAACAAGTCATAAATAAAAGCTGAGAGAAGACTCATATGAGTCAGAGTAAAGGTGACGGAGCAGCCTTGTACTAACTTGGAAGATGACTTTTGCAAACGTGTGCATTTCCTTGCTGTTATGTGGCTTGATTTCAGCCCAGGATTACAGGCACTCCGATCACATAAATGAAACTATTGAAGCATATTCATATTGTCCTGATATGTGTGATCTTCTGGGAAAGTTTGGTGCCATGACAGAAAAATTCAGAGACATGCAAACCAGGCTGATGAACACTGAAAGCAGGCTGATGGACAGTGAAAACGAGATTCTGAAGCTGAGGAACAAAGGTAATTAAAGAACATTCCAATATTTAAGAACAAATACATGATGCCCCTTGTTTTGTTTCAAGAGGACTCTAGACATACTTTCCAAGGTAACACCATCATAATGTTTTGTTTTGCATAGAAAGAACCAAGGCGATATTCAGTGTGGCAACAGGGGGAGGCGACAGAGCCATTGGACCGTACAACACAGACGTAACTTTAATCTACAGAAAAGTGATCGCAAACATCGGGAACGCCTACAATGTAGCCACAGGTAATCCTCAACTGCAGCATATAGATAAGTCAAATTAATACAAAATAAATATCGATAAACTTGGTGTACGTAATTGCATTTGCCTACGTGTATTACACACAACTGGACAGACCGACACATCTAAGTACAAGGAGCTGTTTTTATATTCACTTCAGGTGCTTGTGCTTCTACCTGTCACACCTGGCATAGTGTTTGTATTTGTGTGTGAGAGTGTGTGCATGAGCATGAGCAAACAAGAAAGAGACTAATTCTCTGGAGTTTCCACAGGTATCTTCACTGCACCTGTTCCAGGTGTTTATTACTTCACTTTCTTCTGTCATGCTGGAGGGCACTATGAAGTGATGCTGTTTCTCTTCAAGAATGGCGAAAAGATTGTAGAGATCCATGATCACAGCTCGTACTGGGACACAGCTGATAATGGAGGAAACGCAGTGTTCCTTCAGTTGCAGCAAAGAGACCAGGTGTATGTACGCATGCGTGCAAATTCACATGTTTGGGGAGATGATTATGTTACAACTTTCAGTGGTTCTTTGGTCACTCAGATGTGAAAATTGAAAAACAGTTTTTTTCCAGACATAAGATTTTTAATATAATCATATTTTAAAATTTGAGGAAAAGCATGCTGTTGGCAATTGAATACAACACCTGATAATATTGACAAGCTTTCTGAAATACTCGCTTCTATATTCTGTTCTTTGTGTTGAAAAACGAACCAAGTGTTCCAAGTGTCAGAAATCACAAATCATTTGGCTGTTTGTAGTTTTTACAAAACTCTGGTGTTACCTATCCAAGAGCAAGCAAGACTTTATATTGTTTTCTATGAAGTCAGTGAAAACATTTCACCACAAGGATTTTTTTTTTAGTTGGATATATGTAGGGGCGTAATCAGAGGGGTGGCCACCCCTAGAAATCCGATTGGGCACCCAGTTGCCACCCCAAAAATCCAAAACTGTAATTGGCTATTTCCCTGTCAGAGGCGGGACTTTTGTTAAAACCAAATGTTACTTATTTTTTGCAAAACTGCCCGTATTTTTCTTTTTTACATATGAATGTAGCATATTTTCTTTTGTTTGTACTTTAAATTGTATCTAAAATTTTTGCACATCAATTTCATAAAACGGGAGCATGGGGAAGTCAGTCGCACTGTCTTATTTGAAATGTGTCGACCAAAACATTGCAATTTAGACTGTGCAGGAGTTTGCATGCACATATTTCGGAGGACTCCAAATTGTGACTTTGAACATAAATCTTTTTGGGTCATTACAAAATTGAGCGACCATTATCTTGCATTTTAAAGTAGATATTATTGGTTGGATTAAACAGGGGAATTATTGATATTTATTTGTATGTGTTTGTGCGCACATCTCAAACTTCAGGCCACCCCTGCATAACTCAGAGCTCCAGTTGGGCCACCCCGGTCAAAAAAGTCTGGACACGCCCCTGGATATATGGCTTTTATTTGGATTTTAATTTCTTAGTGAAAACAAGTGCTCTGGTACTTTAACACTATACTGTCAATGAAACCTCAAAATCCATTTGGCAGTATGTTTTCTTAATGTGTCTAAAGAAGTCATGCTCCAAAGAGGTTATACCATGTTGATTTTGATTTTCACTCATAATTCCTTTTCACATGACGTTTGGAATAAACTTTACATTTATATCTCTAAAGTCTCATGGCGTTTTATTGATGTATTTTATTGTCACTACCATAGGGGTCTACATTATTATAGAATTGCTAGGGATTGAATCACAGTTTGTTCATGTAAGTAGATCAGGGTTACTTGCCAAAGGTGGTGACTCAAACCACCGGCTAAAGCAGAAGCTAGCTAGAAAAATAAATCAAATATAGGGTACAGTTGAAAATCATCCATTAACCGAGGTGATTGTTTGAGACACCATCTTTCACCAACCTACAAATTCTATTTTGAATTCTCTCTCAAAACAACTTTAGCTCCAGTCCGACACCTTGGAACATGTGACCCCAACAAACCACAGACTACCAGGCAGGTTAAGGACTCTAGGCGAAACTAGGTCAACAACTCAGCTAATGACTGTCTTGTGTGTCCTCCTACAGAGGTTTACATTTCTAGCTCTGTCCACCAGTTAGTTTAACTTTTCTCCTCATAATAACCCACACTACCTTCATTCACAAAATATTCGAGGAATCAGAGGAAACAAAAAAGAACTAATCAATCTACTCAATGACAAAAACATCTCTGTTGCCATTTACCATTTATTACACAACAGCAAACATTAATTACAAGCCAACAATTAAAGAAGAGGAAACAACACATTGAGTTTATGTACTGTTATAAGAGGGAGAGACATTAAATCATGTTGGACATCCATCATCCCAGTTTGTACTGTTGCCACTCAATCTCACTCGTGCTCCTGGGACTGAATTGTGTTTTGAATTTTGTGTTTTGCATGCAACAGAATTTAAAGCATGTTCATCTCGTAAAATGCTGCGTATGGGATCATAATTAATTATGAAGGGTATGGGCGCATCCAGACTTGATGACATATGAATTTAACTTTAATTCTTTAAAGGTCACATTTTATGCAAAATACACTAAACCATGTTTTTCTAAGACTAATAAATGTCCATAGTCTGTCTACAAACCCCCCAATGATGAGAAAAGTCCATCCTCTCCGTCTTTTGCCGGTTCCACTTTTCAGAAAATGTGTGCTCAAACAGGCCGTTTGGAGATTTTCCCTTCGTGACATCACAAAGGGCAGTAACCCCTCCACCAGGTGGGTGACACCCCCACAGCTAGGTGTTTGTTCTGCCCTCTGAGTCTGCCTTCTCACCGTAAGAACTAGGACATGATGCAAGAAAGCCCAAGCAACCAAAGCCCTTTTACAGGGGTGTGGTAAAACCCAACAATGAAAGAAAGAAAGCTACTAGCAGCCTGTTACAACACAGCCCCAGTGGTTTATTTTAACTTAACTCACGCCCCCAAAAAGGGCCAATTGTAGTTAAGGATATGGGGTTGGCAACTGGGGTGGCCAATCACTCAGATTTCAAGGGGGGGCCAGGCCACCCCTGGCCATCCCTCTGGAAGCACCAATGGCAGAGAGTGAAAATGTCATTTATATTGTTTTTCTGGGCAAAAAAAGGCTCTGGTTTGCTTTAAATCAATTTTCATTAATTCATTCATCTTGGTAATTTTGTGGATTAGTTGATTAATTCTGTAATTCTTAATTCTTCTTTTAGGTCTGTAGCTGTAACATGTGTAAGACATCTCATAGTAGCAGATCTGTTTCGGATAGGAGCCAAGTGTATGTTGTGAGCTAAAAAGGAAAAGTGATTCGTTGAAGAAATGTCTACGTCTGACAGTTTCAAGTGAAGGTGATGTCTTCTTTCTAGCCTATGAGACGTGTAACCAACTGGAAAGGAAGTTGTAGGCTGAAGGGAATATGTAAGAAGCTTATTGAAAAGCTTTTCAGTCATTCATGCTATGCTATGTTTGGTCTGACCTCGGCCAAATAAACCCTAAAATAATCCACAGTCTGTTTTTATCATTGAATAATTAAGAAAAACACCCCCAACTAACACGCAATGCCTTACACCTGGAAACCTCTGTTCAATATCTCTCCAAAACCTCAGTTTAAGCCCGAGGGCTTGCAGGGCTTTGCATTGTTATTTGCTGTTTGGTTTGTGTACCTCTCAAAATGCACAGGACAGCAACAGTTACCCACTTTATCACAAGCCACAATCACTTCGCTTGATTTTTTCAGATTATTATTAGAAGTCAGAATTTCGCAGCTTGTTGTGTTGACATAGACCTCATAAAACATCATGGTGAAGTTACTGATGCACAAGTTATCATCGTGGCCAGTCAGGGGCCTGCCAAAGTCATTACAGATCTTGTTCAGATGTTCCTCCTGCGTCTTCTCAAAGAAGGACTGCAAGCGTCTGTTGCAGAGTTTTTTCTTTTCTATGTACCTGCACAATGAGATAAATGTTTCAGTAATAGGTAAGGCACATTAAAGTATTATGACATCCACACACTCACAAACACACATATAATACATTTGCAATATTGGTGTGACGCTGGACATTCATTTCAGATATCCTTTTAAAATATGAATCACTGCATTGTCTTCATCGAGTCGGTGTCCATTTGATATTGAGTATATTGACCCTTAACTTACGCTTGCCATTCCTTCTTTAATTTTCTGTTGAAGTCCTCTTGAAGGATGTGTTTCTGAACAAACTTGTTGTATGCCTTGCTGTCATTGTTTTCTTTACAGGCCTCTAAATTGTGGGGAGGTGGAAATGAGTAATCGCTGTGATCCGCTCCCTCGGACCCAAGAACAAGAGCGAGCGTGACTGTGATCAGGCAAATCATCATCTCTGGAGAGACAGAATGAAATAATAAGAATTCTTCAACATGTTGAAGATGTCAACATCACAAAGCCGTCTGTAAAAGGCTGTAAATAACAATACAGACCATTAACAGAATGTGAATAATGATAGTGTTGTTGGTCTACTTGTGAACCAACATGGCTTCACTTATCTTCAATCAACTCAAACTGAAGTCGCTGTGCACTTTGTCAGGACAGTAACTTGATGTTGCAGAGGGAGTCACATTTGAACGCTGCTGTTTGAACATGTTATAAGACTGCAGCGTTCTGAAGAGTCAAAGAAAGGATTCTGACAGAAGTTCAAAAGGAAGTTGACTTGAATTTATTTTCTTCAAGTAAAGAAAAACCGAGATTTGGGAAATAAAGTTGTAAATGTACAAGAAAAAGTTGTAAATTTTTACACTGAATTTACATGAATAAAGTTTCAAATTAAGAAGTATAAAGTTTAAAATATACAACAATAGATTTGTAATTTACAAGAAAAAAAGTAGCAAAATTAAGAAGAATAAAGTTTAAAATAAACAAAAATTAAGTTGCAAATATATATGAATAAAGTCGTAAATTTACTAGAAAAGAAGTTGTACATTTTAGAGAATAAAATCCGGAATATTCATGAATAAAGTCTCACATTTACCAATACTATAATTATAGTTGTTATTATGAGTACAAAAAGTCATACACTGTCATAATAAAGTCAAAGTTTGATGATTATAAAGTTGTTATTTTAGGCTATGACTAGCCTTTATGCTACGATGAAGAGTAAAAGACTCAGACAGCTGTGTGTTTGTGGAATGAGGAAGTCATAAAAATGAGTTGGAAACCAGCATCTTGTGAAGATTGAACTTGACATGATGCTCCACTAAATAAAAACCATTGGATGAAATTATTAACCTCAATTTACGACTTTATTTTTGTTTTTCTTGTAAATGTACAAATTTGTTGTCATTACATACAACTTTTTCTCCTAAAATGTAGAACTTTTTCTTTTACTTTTATTCTCGTAATATAATTTAATTTAATTACATCAGTTGTAATTCTTTCTTTATAAAGAGCTGAGGAGGATTTCTTACCTTCTCGAGTCCGTCGCCCTCTGTACTGTAAATGCTATTGGGTTGGTCTGAAGTGTATCACTACGCAGTGACAAAATTCTGCTTCAAGTTAAAAAACAAGTCTCCCCTTTTAAACCTCCTCTTGTCTCGTGGATCACAGCCAATCACTTGAATGTAGAGCAAAAAAAATAAACAGCCAATCACAGCTGTAGCTTCTCCGTTTACCATATATGTCTATGACATTTACCAAGACGTTAGAGGGATGCTAACCTCTATGCAGATACAAAAACTGAATTCTGTGAAAGAGGAAGTGTTGTATCAAGATGAACAACTGTATGTGTGACATTTGAAGCCTTTGCCCCTGTGGGTGAGACCTCATGCTAAACATAGCTGAACCACAAACACTTTTCAGAAAAAAGCTCTGCTTTCAGCGCCTTTTGAGCGCTTATGCGTGAGTGTTCTGTAACCTTATTTTCAGAATAAAACTCTCCGTTTTGACGGTTCAGAAAAACGGCCGTTTGTGTGTTTGTTTGTGTGTTTATAAGGTTTGTATTGAGTTTTATACCACGTACATCGTATTATCTCGTGCTGTCGCGAGTGAATCTGTAACATTACCGCGGACATTCCTTTGTCTCCGTACTCCAGCTGTCCGGCTGTGCTCTCCGTGCTGCAGACTGAGAACACAGCCGGTGGGTGTTGACGGATGAGGGTGCACGGCCCTGTAATGGACCGGAGCGGACACGCAATGCACACATCTGGTGGAAATTCGGCGTGACATCTTTTAGTGCAACGGTAACTAGGGACGTAGGTTACTACTCGTCCTGATTGGTCAGCTGTCAGAAAGGCGTTTGACGTTTTGAAAAGGCGTCATCCTTTTTCCTTTTTCCATAGGCTTGTATGTAAAAAAGACGCAGGCAGTTGAAAAAAGAAGTCAAGTGTGAACAGGGACTAACTCTGGTACTTGATCACTTCCAGCAAATGCAACATGTGATAGCCTGGAATAAACATAAATACTGGTATAGTAGCAGCAGAGTGAATTTACCACTCAGTGGTTTATGTTTCTGATGGTCAATTACATCCATAAATCTAGTGTAAAATATGATTTACCTTCATTGTGCATGGGAAAATAAAACAACATTGACCGAGATAAAATTCCTATTAGCCGAGGGTGTGTCCAGTGTTTTTACACTCATCAGGTCCTAATCAGCCCAAATAGCAAAGAGAAATTAAAAATGAATGCCATGCAAGAGTTCGGGTCTTAGGAGGTTAAATACAAATAAACACAGTAGTCATGAAGCACAGCTTGATAAAAGAAATGAAAATCAGGAAATGATGAGCCACACATTTGGGAAAGGTGTGTCCTCCCTCTAAACAAACTTGGGTTCAGTGCAGTGTGCTTTGCTTGGCTTTTGGTTTTTAAAAGACTCAAAATGGATCGGGAGGCAGAGTCCATCAACGTTAGCGCATTGGACAATCACATAGCGGTCGACAGGATCTAATTTGGAAATATTGCAATTCGTGTCGGAGTAAACGTCGTACAGCTTCATGGTTGATGCACTCATGCAGAAGTCGCCTTGACTCTCAGGAGCATCTTGCACGAGGCGGCCTAAGTCGGTGCAGATATGCCTGACAGCGATCGGTTTGGCGTCAATGAAGGACTGCTTCGGAGTTCTGCCACAGAGGTCATTGAGCCGAAGGTAGCTATGTTAAAAGCAGAAAAGGCAGACACTGGCATTATTCTGTATTTCTTGGACACATATTCAAGTTTATCTTTTTTTTGTGTCTTTCTGCTTTTCTCTCTTTTTATCTCAATCATTGATTGAAGAACATAAGCAGTAAAAATCCAGAGAATAATACGGTCATTTTGAGTGACAACATTCTTATTAATAACTAGTTAATTATGGTCGGACAAAAGCTAATGTTAGCATTCAGCCACTTAGTGTCTAATATATATCATTAAGATAGGAAGTCACTGAAAGCTAATTCTACTGTTTGGAAGTGTGACATGATGTCACAATTAAAGCAGCATTCATTATTTTTAAAGTGAATGCTGGGAAGCTGGGAATTTACTTCCAACCAAACGTTACGTTAGCCAGGAATGAATCACATGCTAACAGCTGTTGGTTGAAAGTAGCTAACAGTTTAGCAAAAATCTTGTTATATTTTGACATTCGGCTTTTTTACAATCCAGATTTTCTCTAGAAATGGTTGCCTTTAGTTGCTTATCCATCAAGAAATAGTGAAAATATTAGAATTTGCTGGATACCCTTCATTTAAATGACTTACAACGCGGAACACAGCAGTAAAAATGATTGTAGTTTTCAGCTTCCCACACTGAGCGTGACTTCCGAGGAAAGTAGCCGCCATGTAAAAACAAGACTTATAGAATACCAGAATACATTTTGCTCTTTCAAATGGAAATCATTGAATGGATCTTGAAGCTTACCTTGCCCATTCTTCAAGGGAGTCCCTGGGAAATTGCTTTGAGATGATGTGTCGTTTGGCGAAAGTGTTGTATGCCCTGATGTCGCTCTGCAGAACACAGGGCTTTAGAGCAGGCTTTGTCATGTGCACCTCGTGAATGAGAAATACAACGAAGATGATGGTGGTCAGGAAAACGACCTTCATGTTGTCTAAATGGAGAAAAAGAAGAATTCTTAAAATGCGACTTTGAGCAAGATAATGTACTCGAAGTGACAAAAAGATATGTGGGGTCATTTACATGAACTGTCTGAAATCAGCATTCACCAACCTACAGAGATAGTGTTAAATAACACAGAATAACCTTCTTGATTAAAGGAAGATTGGCAACAAAACAAACTGCTGTTTGGCGACACCTTAGCTATTCTGAAGCCTCCGCTCTTCTACAGCGACACACCTCCAACCCCCCCCCCCCCCCCCCCCCCCTCCACTTCAGTTCGCATAATCGAGTTTAGCACAAGCAGCGGACAAATTTGTCCTCGGCCCGAGCTGCAATTGCCTGTGTCCTGCATTGTTGTATTAGCAGGCTAATGTTAGCACGTTTTAGCTTGTAGCTTCACATTGCATTTAAATTGACACAAATTGACCGTGATCTAAAAATGCTAGACATTCAAATAATCAGTGAGTATGTTCTTCTTCTTCTCTCTAGTCCTTGACTAAAACAGATTTTATACACAAGGGGAGGAGCCGGCCTCTTCCTGTCCATGTAAACATGATGTAAACATGACTCTAACAACAACACAGCCAGCTGGACTCGAGCTTATCACTCATTGTAGACAGTCATGACTCAGAGAGAAGTTTAAATAAGACATGCTAGATTTCTGTTGTGTGTAAAATGTCGCTCATTCGTCTTTTAATATCACATGTCGAAATGTTTGTTCAGTAGCTTTTAATCATCTTCATTAATGTAGTCGTTTTTTTATTTAAACTTCTAAAAAGCAGAATTGTAGCCTTAAAATGATGTAGTAAAATAGAGAGATTTCTCATCTTTCTCTGTTGCTGAGTTGGTCAGGAGAGGATAAAACACCTGATGTTCTCTAATAGAGGACCATACATGATTCTCCCCTTTTAAACATCTTCTTGACTAGCTCCTGTTTCACATCAACCAATCATGTACTGTACCTGTGATGTCACAATGACTCAGTTTTCTTTAGAACTAGGAGGAACGATGTCATGATGGAGTGATACAACATTTGGGTTGATGTCACAGATATGTTTAAGAACTGACGAAGGTCAATGTGAGAGTCATGAGCATTTCGTTAACATCGAACAATCACGCAGTTTATCTGTATGTATCATAATGTGCAGTACTGCGTCCCATATCTCGTCCAATAATTTCAAATAATGTGGAGAACAAGTTATAATAAATGTTTGATTATCGGAGTGCAATGTTCATAGCTAGTGCAATGTTTGTTAGCATGTGCTAAGTTTGTCTTTCCAACAGTTCTCCCTTGAAAAATAGGTTTTTAATCTTCTTTAACCAACCTGGTTAAATAAGGTAAGTAATTAAAACAATGTGCAATGTTCATAACCGAGTTTAATGCCATACTGTTGTACTTTACTAAACTTATCATACCTTTATTTATATCCTTTTTTAGGTAATGCTTCTTTGAATTAAACTCTTATCAATTCAACACTTTGTTATACACTTTATGTTTTTGTATTTTTTCCACATATCTGATGTTTCTTGAAACATGAAAGCACCCTGACACCAGAATTTAATTTCTGCGTTCTTTAAATCTTTTCTTAACTCATCATCTTCCGCCTATGTTCCAGGATACTCTGTTTCATACTTGTATGACTATAGATGCATTACAAACAACCTTGTCATTGACCTAGGTATGAACTAACTGAAATACCAGTGAAAAGGGAGTCATCATCCTGAGGGTTGGAGTTTGCAGAAAGTTAAAAACATGTTGACACAGGAATGATGAAACGGATGGATATGCACCGAGTGAAAAATAGAAGTGGACATAGTTCCCAAAAATGTTGTAGAAATATATTTAATAGTCAAATATACAAAAACCAACAGAGAGACCCATTTCAAATGATTTGTAGATTGGTTAATCCACTTACAGTAAAGTACAATAAAATCCACTTCTTTTTGGTTATTTGATACATTTCAGCATCATGTCAGCAACCTCACACATGTAAAATATATACAACATCAAACTAAAATAAGAATTAAAATATCTTCACCAATGTATGATCAGGAATGAAATAATTTAAAAATACACCGTGTAAACAAGGACAGCTTAGAAAGAACACCACAGATGACCAGGACGGACAAACTTTTATGAAACGTAAATAAAGCGATTTCAGGAATTATAATGCCACTGTAAAATCCGACGCTAAATCCATGTTTATACATTTCTTTGGAGGTTGTATATGACTGTGCTTTTATCTCTAAATCAATCTCTAATTATAAACACGTCTTGCCTTACGCTGATTAAATGTGAATATACACGTTTGAGAAAGAAGGAGGGATTTCTCCAGATAATAATGTAATATATTCGAAGAAAAACTGGCTTTCGATTTCAGTAGTTCAAGGTAACGTTTTAGGGGACTAGAAAATAGAGCCCGACCGATAAATCGGCTGGCTGATAATATCGGCCGATATATCAGCATATCAAGAGACTATCGGCTAATTTTGTCTCTGATGTGACGAGGATTATTCTATTCAAGTTGACCATTTATTTTTGCATAGTTTATTTTTTACAATTGTTTAATTAAAAATTTCTAAATTAGTGTTTCAGTACACTGTTTTTATTTTTATTTTTTTTAAAGATTTATTTTTGGGCTTTTGTGCCTTTAATTGAGAAATAGGACACAATAGGATCAACACAATAAGTGTTTATCCATATCAATAAATCTTTAAAAATCTAAGATAGATCTAGAAAGATATCGGTCGGTATTTCAGTATCGGAATTTTCCCCCTCGAATATCAGTAACGATATCGGCCCCAAGCAGAGCCGTTCTCAGTCTCCGTGCATTTCGTACCAGGTGAAGAACACGCGCTTACTAGACGTACTCTCCGACTAATTCACAGCCGAGATAATGAGAGGAGCAGAGTTTTTCCCGTTTTCTTTAAGATGTGGGCTAAAATAAGGCACAATCTCACCGTTGAACAAACACCCAGTAAATGAGTAGATGTGAGATTTCGCCATCACATTGTAAAAGGACACAAGACCCTCCTCGTAATCCACAAACACTCCCACCTTCTGAGGTTTCTCGGTAAGGGCGAGGCTGGCCGGGGGAGTTGCCATTGCTGCGTAATTCTCATTTTCATAATGCACAGTAACCCAGTAACCATTATCGGGGGTCAGCGATAGTTCACCCTTGCGGTTTGCGTCCCCTCTTGCTACACCCAGATCCCAACCGGTCTTGTTTCTGACCTCCACCTCCCAGTAGGACTTCCCAGAGGGGAACCTGTTGAGCCCCAGGACGCTGCTGAACACGTCAAACCTCTCTGGAGAGTAAGGAACTCTCTGATCCTTTCCTCCCTCTGTCACTTTCTTCCCATCGAGGGAAAGCTCAAGGAATGGATGAGCAGTGGCCGGGTCCAGCTTCACATCCACTGCAGATTACAACAGAAAGAGATCCGTGAAAAAGAAAGAGAAACCTTTGGAATAACAAGAAAATTCTCCTATGCTTCACAAAGTAAAACATTTTAACTGAGAGTAGAACATTTGCAATGTTTTTGTCCTTAAATAAAATCCTTTTCCCAGTGGATTAAACATCATTAACATCGTTTGAACTGGTATGCAAATGTTATGCGTAAAGGTAATTTTTTTGCTGTGGAAGGCCTTTTCACATTTATTTTATTTTTTAAATATTATTTTCAGTTTGGTCGTGTTACACAGACAACTCGATAAAACCCAGGGAGAACGTCTCTCTACCTCTGAAGGTGAGATAATGAGTCAGCACGGAGCATTGGAGACCTACACCTGGGCTGTATCCAAGCCAGTCAGACACACACAAACCTGACTGCAGTGAATCGATTCTCCCACTAGTCTCACTGAGTTGAAAAAGTGAGCACTCACAGCATTTTCCTGTCTACAAAGTTTTTTGTAAGAGCTGATTTTGAGTCACACACCTGCAAATTTGGAAGTCCTCCTGAGTTCTGTTGAAAGAGAGTTGATATTAAAACCGGTGATAATGAATTAAATGATGACTTTGTTGTGATTATAAAGCTACAATATAAGAACTCACCAGTAGAGGAGAGTTGCTCTAGTTTCTTCTGAATGTTTTTTATCATGTTTGAAGTGGTAGTTCTGAGTGTACCGAAGGCGAATGATGTGTCGACGGTCACAGTTTTCCAAGAGTCATCCAGGCATGTGAGAGGAGAAACCTGGGATCAAGAAAAAAAATAAGTGAAGACTTGCTCAAGTTTTAAGGGTCAAATCTAAAAAAAATGGGATTTCAGATCCTCTGGGCTCACCTGCAAGTCTTGGTTCTGTTCCAGCTCCTCAATGGCCTTTTTGAGTTGGTCCGTTTCCTTTTCCAGTTTCTCGACAAAGACTTGTGTTTCTCCCTTTACTCTGTCTCTCCTGGACCAAACATTGACTACATTAGTCTTAGCAAACTATACTGTACAATGAATGCATATGGTGCTTTCTACACATTAGTGTTTCTTATTCAGAACCAAGACATGACCGACCTCTCCTCCAGAGGTTTCAGGGCTTTGTCCCAAGCCTCCTTCACGTCTCTCATCACATCCGAGAACACATTGTTTATCTCCAGCCATTCAGTATCCAAGCTGACCTGAACACAACAACACGCTTTGTATATCATATTATATGGATCAAACAAAAATCTAGAATAAAATAATTGCCACAGCCTACCTTGCATTGCTTTGAAGATAATTTGACTTCGGCCATCTTTTTTTCTATCGTCTGAATTTTCAGCTGTAAATCTGCCCTTATCGCGTCGTGCCTTTCCTTGAAAAAAAAAGAAATAAAACATTTGCACGGATTGTAACGATTTGTAATGTGAGTGTGGCTGGTCTGCCCTGTGATTGGTAGGAACAGTCCAGGGTGTACCCCGCCTATCGCCCAATGACTGCTGGGATCGGCTCCAGCACCATGGAGCTAGTTCCGTCTTTAGTCGAGTACCTTTGCTAGTTGTCGTTCATTCCTCTGTCTCTCTGTGTCTTTCGGTCGGACGGCTCTTTCCTGAGATGCAGTTGTTGGAGTATTAACACCAATTTGCTGCTCCAGCTGAGGGAAAGAAAACAACAAGTGCAAGCAACGTTTTTTTATTTGGATAGTTTTACAAATAATTCTAAGGTTATGAAACAGAATCTGCTCTTCAGCAGGACATTTAAGCTAATGGAGAATCTGCTGTTACCTGCAATGCACCAGTGTGGAAACCAAGGTTTCGACGAGCTCTGCTTGTGGTATTAAAAGCCGGTGGTGGAGTTTGAAACACTGCAGAGGAAGACAATGCTTATTGTCAAACTAGGCTCTTTTGTATTCATATTAACATTTTGGAATTATTTTGGCATACACTGTTGGTTTGTCGCCTCCGATACGACCTCTGCAGCTGCAGACTTTGCTGGCGCGCCGGGGTTCAGAGGCGTGCCGGGGTTCAGAGGCGTGCCGGGGTTCAGAGGCGCCAGTGACATGGAGAGAGGCTGTTGAAGGGGAGAACAGTGTTACTGGATTCTACTCATTTAAAGGCTTTATATGCAATTTTTTGATTGAGCTGTTCACTCTCTTGGATTCTCACTCTGTTTGGAGTCATTTGGGGGACATGACTGTTATATCGGAATTGTTCGTTCTCAGGGATACTCATGGGCAATATAATCTGATTTTATTTACCTCTCTGTTGGCGTTTGGTCTGCTTTCCCCTCGATGAGTTCCCCAAACATTTATCCACATGTTCTGTTCACCCTCTGAAAATAAGAAAATATTGCTTTTCCTTCTGTTTTCATTTACTTGTGAAGATATGTGAAGTTAACGTTGGTATACGTGGGTGAAAGTAATGACAAATGTCCCTCAGGGTTTCTTAAGTGCATGTGATCCTTTCGGGGGGGGGGGGGGGGGGGTTATGGGTCTTGTTTCCCTCCCCCACACCTCACCTTCCTTAAGGACAGGAACCATGACAGAAAAAGAACAGATTTAGTAGTGAACCACTCACCAGACTTGGTAAAAGTTGAAAAACGGTCCTCAAAATGCTCTGGCATTTTGATTGGAGGTCCTCCAAAAGTCATTTGGGGGACATGACTGTTATATCGGAATTGTTCGTTCTCAGGGATACTCATTCCCTTCGGCGTGCATCCTTTCTTCCCCTGGTGAATCCTCAGGCCCTGATAGCTCGTGACTTTGGACCAGCCACAGCTGCAAACCTGGAGGCTCATGTCTGAAGTCTCTGATTATCTGTGGAAGGTAAATACATGTTTTTAATCAGTAAGTCAATCAGAATGGAGAATCTATATACATATTTAAATGTATACATTCAAATAAATTAAAAACACCTCGTCCTTTCCCCTCTTACAAAAGTCATTTGGGGGACATGACTGTTATATCGGAATTGTTCGTTCTCAGGGATACTCATTCCCTTCGGCGTGCATCCTTTCTTCCCCTGGTGAATCCTCAGGCCCTGATAGCTCGTGACTTTGGACCAGCCACAGCTGCAAACCTGGAGGCTCATGTCTGAAGTCTCTGATTATCTGTGGGAGGTAAATACATGTTTTTAATCAGTAAGTCAATCAGAATGGAGAATCTATATACATATTTAAATGTATACATTCAAATAAATTAAAAACACCTCGTCCTTTCCCCTGTACCAACCTTTTCAATGTTCACATTTTTTGTAATTAAGCTAAAAACCATCAAAATTGAAATGAAAAAATATTGGAGGAGAAATAAAACACCAGCGAGATTCTGATGTGATTTATTCTGAGTTCTTTTTTTTATTTCTTCAGATCTAATGTTTGCATTCATAGTCACTTTTATGTCATTGATTTATTTGTTAACTTAATGTCCTGTCTCGAGTCAGCGTGAGGCTGGGAATAACCGGGGATTTGTCGCCCTCTTGTTGTACTGACTATGTATTACAGTCAGACACACACAAAAAGAAAAATGACAAAAATCTGTACAGGAAACTTGGTGTCGGTCATTATGGATAAGAAAGCCTTGATAGTGTATCATAAACTTAGATAAAAACAAGGTTTGGATGAGAATGAACTTTATTGAACTTAAAGGGAATTACACATCACAGAAGCACAGGAAAAGAGAGATACAAGATAAAGAAAAAACATGTAGCAGTCAAAATATGAGGAAGTACTCTACTCTCTGTTTTCCTGGTAGACGTCCCTCCTTCGCTAGCGAGAATAAAAATGGCGGACCTGCCCAAAAATTTGGCTCTAGGCTGGGGGTGGAGTCCATGGGAGGAGATACCAGGGGAGGGGAGGCTTTTTTTTTTTTTTTTTTTAAACCAGAATCCCACTGTGACATCACAAGTTGATGGGAATCTGAAACAGAGCATTTTTCTCTGTGTTGTAAGACTTATGTAGACCACAAAAAAAGGACTGGATGGAGTCAGTAAGACACTCAGGTTAGCCCAAATATATGTTCAAAAACACTTTAACAGTGGATTTTTCATAATATGTCCCCTTTAATGTGTGGATTGTCTGTCTCTACATGTCTGCCCTGTCCAGCCCCCCTCCCCCGTTAGTTTCTATTCAGTTTCTATTACTAAGAAGTAAAAGAGGATATGACACTTTTTTTGACACCACGTCAGCTGTTAGGTTTCATTAGGTTGAAACAGATAATTGTATGTTACACACACACACACCCATGCTGTCTTGGCCGCGTTTTCAAACACACCCCGAAACCTGCACTGTATTTGCATTACTGCTTTGCGTATCACTCTTAACCCTCAGGCGCTATTTCTGTTCCCACACTGTCATTTGTTTGCACTGTCAATCCTTCCAGTGTCACCGGCACACTGTTGACTCAGCGACAGAAGGGATGAATGAATTGAGCTCTAACAACATTTAAACATCTCTTCAATTCAGGAGGATTTCTTTCCAAGGCATAAAGTGTTTGTCATAACATTTTCTTCTTCAACATAGGACGCGGGGTACGCGGGGTACAAGTACAGGGTTCTGAGGGTGAAGTCAGGGACAATTGAAAGCATCAGCTTTAAGAACATTTAAACTAATTGTACCCCTTTTTTGGGGGGATATGTGGATTGTCCATTAACTTTAGCAGTCTGTACCTTTTGTTTTGAATTGTCTCCTGCAGCGTTAAACAACTCGAAGCCGTGTGGAGCTTTTAGATGGATGTGCACACGTCGAGGTGTCTCGGAGGATTTTAAACCCAATCAAAGACCTTCGATCGTCCTGTCAGTCAAAGCACTCGAGAGGGAGATAGAGAGCTGGTCATAAGCCCCGTCTAAACTTTCAGTGAGAGGTTTAATGTCTATTGAAAAGTTCTGAAATCTCGTATAAAACTGAACATCACAATGCATTCATAAAATGTGCTTTTGTGCAGCTTATAGTATGACGTCATCAATTAGAATAACTTCTCTCAGCAACCCAAACATTTTTTTTAAATGATTTGATATTTGGTTGTAAGTTATTTTCATTTGAATACACATCTCATAAAAAAAGTTGAAACATCGCTCTCCGGCAGCTTACCTTGTCCTCGGTTACCTCGATGCTCCTCTCCGTGATCTGACTCTCGTTTTCCTATTTGTCTCTTTATCCGTGCGCTGTGAGAAGTTTTAGTTTCGTTTCAGCTTAAACAATCAGGAGGCTTCTCTGTCATTGGCTTGCACCTGCATGGTTTACACAATAAACTGGCACTCTTACACAAGACCTGACATGACATGACCTATAAAATGTCAAGCTTAAAAGTACTAAATGAAGGTGTGTGTGTGTGTGTGTGTGTGTGTGTGTGTGTGTGTGTGTGTGTGTGTGTGGTGGTGGTGGTGGTGGTGGTGGTGGTGGGGGAGTGAGGGGGGGGGGGGGGGGGGGGGGGGTCTGTGAACTGACCACAAAAAAAGAAGAAAAAAGGAATCTATGTTAAAAATGTATGAAACATGAAAAAATAGATAGATACACAATAACAATAGTAATATTTTTTATTTATAAAGCACCTTTAAAGGTCACATTTTATGCAAAATACACTTCATCATCCTTCTACTATTTTTATTATTAATATTATTATTATTATTTTTTTTAATTTTTTTATGTTTCTACTAATATGTGTCTAAATAGTGCGTCTACAGACCCCCAAATGATAGATAGATACATAGATAGATAGATACATAGATACATAGATAGATAGATAGATACATAGATAGATAGATAGATAGATAGATAGATACATAGATAGATAGATAGATAGATAGATAGATAGATAGATAGATACATAGATAGATAGATAGATAGATAGATAGATAGATACATAGATAGATAGATAGATACATAGATAGATTTTCCCTTATGTCCACCACTTCATACACCAACATTTGTTTTGGTTATTGTTGAAAATGTCCCGTAACTCCAAGAGGCTGGAAAATAATCCCTGTTGTCGTTGTTGTCGTCTTGGCAACACATTTTCTTTCCATCAGCTGGTGGTTGGATATCAGCTTCATGTCCCCTAGAGCTGAGATGAGACAACAAATACAATGTTCAAAAATCTGTGTTAGAGGTTCAAACTCAAACTTAGTGTGTTATTAGAAGATTTGAGGCACAACTACGACACATAAATACTTTTCTTTATAGATATTTCACTGACTTTCCATGTATCCCTCTTAATTACATGTAAATGGTAAATGGACTTGAGCTTGTAAAGAGCTTTTCTAGTCTTCTGACTACTCAAAGAGCTTTTACACCTCAGGTCACACCTACACATTCACACACTGATGGTAGAGGCTGCTGTGCAAAGTGACCATCAGAAGTAATCCCTATCACACACATTCATACACTGCAAATGAAGCAGTAGGAGCAACCTGGGGTTAAGTGTTTTGCCCAAGGACAGATGAGATGAAGGACTCTACTAACTGTGCCACAGCCTCCCAAGTAGAACCCCATTCCCTAAAAGGCTGGGGCGCTGTGGGAAATGAAATCCAAAACAGAATGTCATGACTTGCAAAACATTGAAACCCAATATTAGACCGAAAAATAGCACTAAGACATCATGTCAACTTGTGAAAGTCAAAAGTGTCTTTCTGGAAAAACCTTCCAAAAGGTTGGGGCAATGACAGCCTCTTACCTACACCTTCAATATAGGAAGCACATCTGTTCTTCACATGCTTACTGTCTCAACATTTCATCCCCCCGCCCCCGGTATAAATGTATTCTTTTTACTATCTTGCACAATTAATGTGGTTTACCTCTTCAAATCTGTGATTCTAGACCCATGCAGAAAAATCTCATCTCTGTATTTCAGGTATTTCATTCTGAACCAGAAAGTGTTGGACAAACCAAAAGAGAGGTCGACATCCCATGAGCACCATTACTAGCATTGCTATCAATGTTACTTTTTTACAATGTTTACTCAACCTTTTACTGATGGTTGACTGATTGCCCCAGAAAGCAATCTTGTAATTCCTACCTCCTTTCTGGGAGTCATTCCCTTAGGGTGCATCGCTTCCCACTGTTGGGCCACGCAGGCTTAGGACAGTCTGTGCCTTTGAGTTATTTACTGAGATCACAAAAGAGGCCTTTAAAGGACTCTTTATCCCAGAATCCCCTGCGGTACTTCACACCTACGTGTGACGTAAAGGGGGGGACCGGGACCTGAGGTAAACCCACAGGCAGCTCCAGTCTTTAAAAGCAATCACCTGGCATTGCTTCCTTCTCTTCAAGTGTGGTCTGCCGACACCAGAGGATACCCTCTCCAACAAGATGGACTCCAGCATTCGAGACAAAGCCTTTCCTTCTCTTGACTTACATAGGTTAAACTTCAGAGCTGATCTCCTAGCTCAGTATAGGTAGCTCTTCACATGCTGAATTCAAGCATCAGAGGATTCAGCTGACTACTTCCATGGCATATTTTTAGGAGTTTTGGGCGCAATCAGATGCTATCAGGTTCGAGCAAAAAGAAGAGTTTCTTTCCTTTGATTTTTCGTAAGACGTCATTGAACGCAACTGGACAGGAGCGCTGAAGGAAGCCCACTGATCCCTGAATCCACAAGGACACATAAAGAACTCGGCTCCTGCAACCAGAAGACCCTATAGAGCAACGCTCGGGTCGAAGATCTGAATCCCGCTACCCTCTTCCTACATCTGCCACGAAGGAACCCTGCCTGAATCTGATGATTCAACATTCAACAGAGTGACGATCTAACCAACTTTGCAACGATCACCAGGAGTTACCCCAAGTAAGAGCTTTGGTCTGGGCAGAAATAGTTTCAGAAATAGTTATGTTTCTTTTATAACCACTGATAATTATGCATCATTGTTGACGAGACGTCACATTCTGTTTATTATCTGTTGTAAGCTGCTGCATTTGTTTTATTGTGATGAACTGCTGTGTTCACCTATGTGTGTAATGCTATGCTAGTTTACCTTCAGTCAACGGCTTTCACAATCAGAAAGACCAGTGTACCCGCCGTTGAATCAAAGTCCGGCCACTGGCTTTCTGGTGTTTAAGTAACAGTTACTGAACTCAGCTCAGAGAGCTCAAAACTATTTCAAAAGGCAGCCACACGGCTTCCTTTGTTGTCCACCATTTTGTCCACATGTGACGAAGTCACATCGTGCATTGTCTCTCTCCACCATCTTGTTTTCTCTCTCTCTCTCTCTCTCTCTCTCTCTCCTACACACACACACACACACACACACACACACACACACACATTTACACCTCATTCACAAGCCTTGCTTGGTAATGTTTGTTGCTTAGATTAGTTTGTAATAGTTATTTGTTTGATTAAGTTCATTGATTTTGGATTGATGTTGCTTTGTTTAAATAAATTCTGTTATAATTTAAGAGAGCAGTTGTTTGTGATTACTGGTGTATTTGCATTGTGATATAAGCTGGGTGCGAAGGCTTTGTGTACGGATTTCACGCCTTCAATTTATTAAATATAGTTATTAATTATTAATAATATTAGTAATTAAATAACTAATCTGAGACTGATTTGAGTGATATTTTGGTTATATTTCCCTGAGTACAGGGTGGTGCCCCAAAACGAGATTAAACATAGTTTGATGATATTTTATTTATATTATTAATAATTAGAAATAATTATTAAAGAATATAACCAAAGTTGACTTGATACAACCCCAACAAATGGTGCCCCGTGTGAGGCCTTCAATAAACCAGCTTTATTGCCCTGTAAATGCACAGTAATCCAAATTTTTAATCCTAAAAGAGATTTTTCGTGAGGAAAAATTGTCTTTTCTTTTGAAGATTTACTTTTCTTGCTTGTTGTTTATTCAAAACAGACAGCAAGCTGTGGCTTAGTTTATGTTGTTGAACATAATGATGCAGCCAGGGCGACTTTCTTAATGAACTAGTTTGTTGCTTTAATCCAGAGTTTTATCCTGAAGTAATTCTTCTAAAGAAAGGTATTTGTTGTGAACATTCTCATTTTAAGCAAAGTAGACATCAAGTTGTGTTTAGTTGTGTTTTGGTGAGTTGAGTAGTTTTAATTTTTTTGTGCTCTTTGTTGTTTGAGACAACAATTTAGCAATTTTTCTAGTTGAGAGTGTAACCTCATAATTGTTGCATAGCCAGCTGTCCGAGAGGTGTGAGTTCCTCCCATCCTTTGAGGACTTGAGGTGTGAATCCCCTCTCCTAGCTTCCAGGATAGACTGCAGTGATCAGTTGGGAAACCTAGATAAGATTTGCTCTGGTGTTGATCTAGCTTTGTTTAGCTTAGCGGCTTTCTTAACAGTAATCCACTGTGGTTCCATTTTATCACGTAAAATGTTTACCAAGACCCTAGGTGAGCCGGGAGCTGAGACTCCTTTTGGATCAGACAACGCAGCACTGCAAGAAACTGTTGCCAGTCTGACGCACCTCTCCTTAGAGGAGATAGCCGACCTAAATAGCTATTCAATTAGCATTTGTGATAAGAAGTTAAAGGAGCTCGTTGATCAGGCCAACCACCAAGCCAGGAAACCCCAAAGCATAATCCTGAATGTTCTTGGGCAACTCCTCCCTCTTCCCCAACGCAAGTCCTCCTGCAGCAAACCCAGCTGCAAGTAGAGAAAGAAGCCCTGCAGAACCACATCCAATCTCTGTTGGCAGAAAATACATTTATTCGTCAGCAATTCAAAACTGCTGAGCAGGAAGTGCTGGATGTGTTTGACGTTATTCAGAAATTGGCATAGGTATGCATGGAGCAAGACATATTGTCAGAATATGGCTCTGATCTTGAACCAAGCCCCTCAAGAGATCAAACAACCCTGCCGAAAAAGCTCAATAAAGAACCGAGCAGCCAGGATAACCCAAGGACTAAGAAAATTAGTCTTGTCTTCCCTGCCATTCCTGGAAACAAAGACTTTGACTGTGGAGCCCCTCCCTTTGGGGAAACGCCCCAGTCCCCCGACAGCTGTGACACCTTTTCACACCTTCACAGGTTTGAATCACCACATAGGGAGGGGGGTGACTTCTCAGCCCCCAGAGGCAGAGATAACACCAACCCCCCTCCTTCTACCTGTAAGTCCACACTGCATTGTCCACAGCTGAGAAGTTCTGAAACATCAGATGAATCGGATGGCTCCTGTCCACCCAGAGATCAAAGAATGCGCATAAGGCTCATTGAATCCCTGGCGAAGGATGTAGACCGGTTTGACCCAGGTAACCCACATTTCAGCATTGATGATTACCTCAGAGAGATTAACCTGCGCCTCTGTGATCTACCTGATGCATCCACACGAGAAAAACTCAAGCTGATCTGGAAGACAACTTCCAGGAGTGTCCATGACTTCATGACTACCCTCCTGCCTGAGATCAGAGACCAGTACTCAGCACTCTGCAACGCTTTGTGCAAGGAATTCTCCACCTACACCGACCCTGTATCTGCCCCTCCTAGAGCCTTTAGTGTCTGGCACCAGAAGCACGAGGCACCCAAAGATTATTACCAGCGCCTAAAATCTGCATATTTCCAGGGACGTAATGCTCCAGGTTTGGAAGAGGACCAGACTTTCAAGTCCTTATTCCTGCACAATCTGCATGGCTGTGTGTGTTACGATGTCACCATGCATTGCTGAACACATCAGCTTGGTATGCCAGAAATCAAGAAATTTGCACAGATGGCTTGGGAAACACGCATACATCCTGGGTTTTGGAGACACAATAGTGACCTAGCACTAGAAGGCAACAAATTGCCTTATGCTATGAATAAATCTAAGAAACCGCATCACCGGCAGAATAGACAACAGAACCAGGGGGGTGAAGGAAGGAGCCAGCCACAGGGTAGTTCCCAACCTGAAGTACTGATCACCACCAGACCCGAACAGAACTCTCGGGATGGCTGAAGCCCCAGACAGAGGGGTAGGCATAACCGGAGTTCCCATGAACTTCCCAAGGATGCAGGTTCTGACAGGAGAATGGAGAACATGGTCCGGATGTGTGTGACAGAGGTGATTAGACAGTGGGAGGCCTCCAGCCCTTACAAAGAACAAGGTTCTGACTCCACAGTGGGGAGGGGGGAGTAGCCTCCACTGTAAAACCCACCAAAGTCACTCAGCATTAATGCTTTCTAGTCTCTGTTTTATGACCTGACATTGGTAGTGAGACATAATGCACATGTATATTTACACACCTACATGCCACATACACCATCCCATAGACTTACTCCTGCCCAGGCTAGGAGTTAGCCCACAAATCTACACCTGATACTCTTCTCTTTCTCTCCTCCTCTTGTCTGTTTGTTTCATTTGTTTTGTTAAAGAATGCACCTTGAGTGGCAAAGCTTTGCTAATGCCTGGTTATTTTTTATACCTAGCTTTAGCCATAATTAGACAGTCTGCCCAGATTTTGCCTCAGTGTCTGCCCAGACTGAATGCCTCTCAAAATGTATGGACTGTTGCTCACTAACTATTTGAACGTTTGTCTCCTAACACATGGACTGTTGGCCCTATTTGCCCTAAAGACTGTGACCCGCAATCCCATTCTTCAGGACAAAGGGGGGATGTTGGGCCACGCAGGCTTAGGACAGTCTGTGCCTTTGAGTTATTTACTGAGATCACAAAAGAGGCCTTTAAAGGACTCTTTATCCCAGAATCCCCTGCGGTACTTCACACCTACGTGTGACGTAAAGGGGGGGACCGGGACCTGAGGTAAACCCACAGGCAGCTCCAGTCTTTAAAAGCAATCACCAGGCATTGCTTCCTTCTCTTCAAGTGTGGTCTCCTGACACCAGAGGATACCCTCTCCAACAAGATGGACTCCAGTATTCGAGACAAAGCCTTTCCTCCTCTTGACTTACATAGGCTAAACTTCAGAGCTGATCTCCTAGCTCAGTATAGGTAGCTCTTCACATGCTGAATTCAAGCATCAGAGGATTCAGCTGACTACTTCCATGGCATATTTTTAGGAGTTTTGGGCGCAATCAGATGCTATCAGGTTCGAGCAAAAAGAAGAGTTTCTTTCCTTTGATTTTTCGTAAGACGTCATTGAACGCAACTGGACAGGAGCGCTGAAGGAAGCCCACTGATCCCTGAATCCACAAGGACACATAAAGAACTCGGCTCCTGCAACCAGAAGACCCTATAGAGCAACGCTCGGGTCAAAGATCTGAATCCCGCTACCCTCTTCCTACATCTGCCACGAAGGAACCCTGCCTGAATCTGATGATTCAACATTCAACAGAGTGACGATCTAACCAACTTTGCAACGATCACCAGGAGTTACCCCAAGTAAGAGCTTTGGTCTGGGCAGAAATAGTTTCAGAAATAGTTATGTTTCTTTTATAACCACTGATAATTATGCATCATTGTTGACGAGACGTCACATTCTGTTTATTATCTGTTGTAAGCTGCTGCATTTGTTTTATTGTGATGAACTGCTGTGTTCACCTATGTGTGTAATGCTATGCTAGTTTACCTTCAGTCAACGGCTTTCACAATCAGAAAGACCAGTGTACCCGCCGTTGAAGTGACGAAGTCACATGGTGCATTGTCTCTCTCCACCATCTTGTTTTCTCTCTCTCTCTCTCTCTCTCTCTCTCTCTCTCTCTCTCCTACACACACACACACACACACACACACACACACACACACACACATTTACACCTCATTCACAAGCCTTGCTTGGTAATGTTTGTTGCTTAGATTAGTTTGTAATAGTTATTTGTTTGATTAAGTTCATTGATTTTGGATTGATGTTGCTTTGTTTAAATAAATTCTGTTATAATTTAAGAGAGCAGTTGTTTGTGATTACTGGTGTATTTGCATTGTGATATAAGCTGGGTGCGAAGGCTTTGTGTACGGATTTCACGCCTTCAATTTATTAAATATAGTTATTAATTATTAATAATATTAGTAATTAAATAACTAATCTGAGACTGATTTGAGTGATATTTTGGTTATATTTCCCTGAGTACAGGGTGGTGCCCCAAAACGAGATTAAACATAGTTTGATGATATTTTATTTATATTATTAATAATTAAAAATAGTTATTAAAGAATATAACCAAAGTTGACTTGATACAACCCCAACACCACCAAGTCTTCCAGAAGTGCTGATCGCTCTGTGGAATCCTCAGTCCCTTCGGCGTGCATCCTTTCCTCCCCTGGTGAATCTTCAGGCCACGGTCAGTGGTCCATTTGGTCCATCCACAGTCACAAATCTGCTGGCTCTTGTCTGAGTAGTCTGCTGCTGTTTCTGTGACAGAAGGTAGTGAAGAGGTGTGATTGAACAAATCTATTTTGGGATTCATTTACAACATAAAACTGGATAATAACATAGTTATAATTCTTTGTGAGGTGTTTCATCCATGCACCCACCAGCCTCAGTGTTGTTGACCTCAAGCGAGGGGTCCCCTTCATTGTCATCCGATTCATCATTTCCCAACATGTCTTTCTGCTGACTTCCTTCATATCTCTTCCCGCTTGGCGTACATATCTGATGTTTCTTGAAATATGAAAGCACCCTGACACCAGAATTTAATTTCTGCGTTCTTTAAATCTTTTCTTAACTCATCATCTTCCGCCTATGTTCCAGGATACTCTGTTTCATACTTGTATGACTATAGATGCATTACAAACAACCTTGTCATTGACCTAGGTATGAACAAACTGAAATACCAGTGAAAAGGGAGTCATCATCCTGAGGGTTGGAGTTTGCAGAAAGTTAAAAACATGTTGACACAGGAATGATGAAACGGATGGATATGCACCGAGTGAAAAATAGAAGTGGACATAGTTCCCAAAAATGTTGTAGAAATATATTTAATAGTCAAATATACAAAAACCAACAGAGAGACCCATTTCAAATGATTTGTAGATTGGTTAATCCACTTACAGTAAAGTACAATAAAATCCACTTCTTTTTGGTTATTTGATACATTTCAGCATCATGTCAGCAACCTCACACATGTAAAATATATACAACATCAAACTAAAATAAGAATTAAAATATCTTCACCAATGTATGATCAGGAATGAAATAATTTAAAAATACACCGTGTAAACAAGGACAGCTTAGAAAGAACACCACAGATGACCAGGATGGACAAACTTTTATGAAACGTAAATAAAGCGATTTCAGGAATTATAATGCCACTGTAAAATCCGACGCTAAATCCATGTTTATACATTTCTTTGGAGGTTGTATATGACTGTGCTTTTATCTCTAAATCAATCTCTAATTATAAACACGTCTTGCCTTACGCTGATTAAATGTGAATATACACGTTTGAGAAAGAAGGAGGGATTTCTCCAGATAATAATGTAATATATTCGAAGAAAAACTGGCTTTCGATTTCAGTAGTTCAAGGTAACGTTTTAGGGGACTAGAAAATAGAGCCTGACCGATAAATCGGCTGGCCGATAATATCGGCAGGTTGATAATATCGGCCGATATATCAGCATATCAAGAGACTATCGGCTAATTTTGTCTCTGATGTGACGAGGTTTATTCTATTCAAGTTGACCATTTATTTTTGCATAGTTTATTTTTTACAATTGTTTAATTCAAAATTTCTAAATTAGTGTTTCAGTACACTGTTTTTATTTTTATTTTTTTTAAAGATTTATTTTTGGGCTTTTGTGCCTTTAATTGAGAAATAGGACACAATAGGATCAACACAATAAGTGTTTATCCATATCAATAAATCTTTAAAAATCTAAGATAGATCTAGAAAGATATCGGTCGGTATTTCAGTATCGGAATTTTCCCCCTCGAATATCAGTAACGATATCGGCCCCAAGCAGAGCCGTTCTCAGTCTCCGTGCATTTCGTACCAGGTGAAGAACACGCGCTTACTAGACGTACTCTCCGACTAATTCACAGCTGAGATAATGAGAGGAGCAGAGTTTTTCCCGTTTTCTTTAAGATGTGGGCTAAAATAAGGCACAATCTCACCGTTGAACAAACACCCAGTAAATGAGTAGATGTGAGATTTCGCCATCACATTGTAAAAGGACACAAGACCCTCCTCGTAATCCACAAACACTCCCACCTTCTGAGGTTTCTCGGTAAGGGCGAGGCTGGCCGGGGGAGTTGCTATTGCTGCGTACTTCTCATTTTCATAATGCACAGTAACCCAGTAACCATTATCGGGGGTCAGCGATAGTTTACCCTTGCGGTTTGCGTCCCCTCTTGCTACACCCAGATCCCAACCGGTCTTGTTTCTGACCTCCACCTCCCAGTAGGACTTCCCAGAGGGGAACCTGTTGAGACCCAGGACGCTGCCGAACATGTCAAACCTCTCTGGAGAGTAAGGAACTCTCTGATCCTTTCCTCCCTCTGTCACTTTCTTCCCATCGTGGGAAAGCTCAAGGAATGGATGAGCAGTGGCCGGGTCCAGCTTCACATCCACTGCAGATTACAACAGAAAGAGATCCGTGAAAAAGAAAGAGAAACCTTTGGAATAACAAGAAAATTCTCCTATGCTTCACAAAGTAAAACATTTTAACTGACAGTAGAAAATTTGTTTTGTTTTTGTCCTTAAATAAAATCCTTAAAAAACATCATTAACATCATTTGAACTGGTATGCAAATGTTATGCGTAGAGGTAATTCTTTTGCTGTGGAAGGCCTTTTCACATTTATTTTATTTTTTAAAAATTATTTTCAATTTGGTCGTGTTATACAGACAACTCGATAAAACCCAGGGAGAACGTCTCTCTACCTCTGAAGGTGAGATAATGAGTCAGAACGGAGCATTGGAGACCTACACCTGGGCTGTATCCAAGCCAGTCAGACACACACACCTGACTGCAGTGAGTCGATTCTCCCACTAGTCTCACTGAGTTGAAAAAGTGAGCACTCACAGCATTTTCTTGTCTACAAAGTTTTTTGTAAGAGCTGATTTTGAGTCACACACCTGCAAATTTGGAAGTCCTCCTGAGTTCTGTTGAAAGAGAGTTGATATTAAAACCGGTGATAATGAATTAAATGATGACTTTGTTGTGATTATAAAGCTACAATATAAGAACTCACCAGTAGAGGAGAGTTGCTCTAGTTTCTTCTGCATGTTTTTTATCATGTTTGAAGTGGTAGTTCTGAGTGTACCGAAGGCGAATGATGTGTCGACGGTCACAGTTTTCCAAGAGTCATCCGGTGTGAGAGGAGAAACCTGGGATCAAGAAGGTGAAGTGAAAGAAAATAAGTGAAGACTTGCTCAAGTTTTAAGGGTCAAATCTCAAAAAATTGGGATTTCAGATCCTCTGGGCTCACCTGCAAGTCTTGGTTCTGTTCCAGCTCCTCAATGGCCTTTTTGAGTTGGTCCGTTTCCTTTTCCAGTTTCTCGACAAAGACTTGTGTTTCTCTCTTTACTCTGTGTCTCCTGGACCAAACATTGACTACATTAGTCTTAGCAAACTATACTGTACAATGAATGCATACGGTGCTTTCTACACATTAGTGTTTCTTATTCAGAACCAAGACATGACCGACCTCTCCTCCAGAGGTTTCAGGGCTTTGTCCCAAGCCTCCTTCACGTCTCTCATCACATCCGAGAACACATTGTTTATCTCCAGCCATTCAGTATCCAAGCTGACCTGAACACAACAACACGCTTTGTATATCATATTATATGGATCAAACAAAAATCTAGAATAAAATAATTGCCACAGCCTACCTTGCATTGCTTTGAAGATAATTTGACTTCGGCCATCTTTTTTTCTATCGTCTGAATTTTCAGCTGTAAATCTGCCCTTATCGCGTCGTGCCTTTCCTTGAATAAAAATAAATAAAACATTTGCACGGATTGTAACGATTTGTAATGTGAGTGTGGCTGGTCTGTCCTGTGATTGGTAGGAACAGTCCAGGGTGTACCCCGCCTATCGCCCAATGACTGCTGGGATCGGCTCCAGCACCATGGAGCTAGTTCCGTCTTTAGTCGAGTACCTTTGCTAGTTGTCGTTCATTCCTCTGTCTCTCTGTGTCTTTCGGTCGGACGGCTCTTTCCTGAGATGTAGTTGTTGGAGTATTAAAACCAATTTGCTGCTCCAGCTGAGGGAAAGAAAACAACAAGTGCAAGCAACGTTTCTTTATTTAGATAGTTTTACAAATAATTTAAAGGTTATGAAACAGAATCTGCTCTTCAGCAGGACATTTAAGCTAATGGAGAATCTGCTGTTACCTGCACTGCACCAGTGTGGAAACCAAGGGTTCGACGAGCTCTGCTTGTGGTATTAAAAGCCGGTGGCGGAGTTTGAAACACTGCAGAGGAAGACAATGCTTATTGTCAAACTAGGCTCTTTTGTATTCATATTAACATTTTGGAATTATTTTGGCATACACTGTTGGTTTGTCGCCTCCGATACGACCTCTGCAGCTGCAGACTTTGCTGGCGTGCCGGGGTTCAGAGGCGTGCCGGGGTTCAGTTGCGTGCCGGGGTTCAGAGGCGTGCCGGGGTTCAGAGGCGTGCCAGGGTTCAGTGGCGTGCCGGGGTTCAGAGGCGTTCCGGGGTTCAGTGGCGTGCCGGGGTTCAGAGGCGTGCCAGGGTTCAGAGGCGTGCCGAGAGTCATCGGTGAGCCGAGGTTCAGCGGCATGCCGAAGTTCAGTGGCGTGCCGGGGTTCAGAGGCGTACCGAAGTTCATTGACGTGCCGAGGGTCAGTGGCGCCAGTGACATGGAGAGAGGCTGTTGAAGGGGAGAACAGTATTACTGGATTCTACTCATTTAAAGGCTTTATATGTGATTTTTTAATCCAGCAGATGTCGCCCTTGAGCACCAGCATGAAACCAAAACAACTCGCGGTGCATTGTTGTGTTAGCATGCTAATGCTAGCTATCTTTATTATGCTCGTATCTTCACACTGCATGTAAATTTACCTGAAATGAGCGTGATCTAGAAACACAGTTAAGCAGTGAGTACAGTATGTTATTCTTCTTTTCTCTAGTCCCTCAACTTTTATTCGCGAGGGGAGGATGTCAACAAACTGAAAATATGACTCGGAAAACTCTGAAAACATCACAGAGAGTGGGACTCGGGTGTTATACCCATTGTAGACAGTCATGACTCACAGAGTTATTTTCAGAGGATATACTTGATTTATATTATATTTAAGTGTGAAAAATATAATAATACGCATATAAAGCCTTTAAAGTTGGCCAGCTTTTTCCCGATCATTCAATAATTCTGTTACACAAAACCCATTAGTATATCTCACACAATGGTCTGGGTGTGTACTCTACCAAAAAATCCTGAAAATTGGACGGCTAGGAAGTAGTTTTCGCTGGAACTGACATGATGGTTTAACCAAAAACAAATCTGTACCTGTGCACCACTGTTGACATCAAGGACTCCATTGCTTTTGTCTGAGTTAAAGCCTGTTTGCAGAGATTGCTGTTGATTGTTAATGACTGTGGAGAAAGAGATGATGATTCCCTGTTAACCACACCTGATCACAGTTATAGTTATTTTATGTCTTCCTGTTATGGATAAACTAGGATTCAAATGCGTACATGGTTTGGTCATCTGCAGAAATTCTGTTATTCTGGCTTCGGGAATCGTTGGGTTGGAGAGGCTTGAAAATACATTCTGTCAGATAAAGGGGCAAGCAATGAATCAGAGGTTCATGAACAACATTTAGTCTGTGATTGAGAATTAGTTTCTTGCTTCACTTTGTTTTCCATGATACACTGGATAAAAAGATCGATCACATAACGGCACCCGACAAATCAAGCTAACGAAGGGAATGTAACGTAAGGAACACTAACACACGAGTCTTTGTATTTTCATAACCATGAGTTAAATATGTGTTTTGGTTAGAGTAAAAGGCGAACCACCAGCTGATCACTACCGCAGAGACTCTGGCACTGAAAGACATCACAAGCCTAAGATGTCGTTATTTTGGCTTCACTTTACTACAATGGGAAGGTGGAGACACATCGTCCATATTTATATATATATATATATTCAATTTTTTCATACAACGCAAGGAAGAAAGATCTTTCTAAGCAGGTTATGCAAACTGTAAGTTAGTGTAATGTTTATTATACCATATTATCTCTGCTTTAAAATACCTCATGCTTGACTGGAGCGTTGGCAGTCAATCTGCTCTCTCTTTGACGAGATTCTTCCCGTCGATTTAACTGAATGTTATTCATGCTCTCTGAAAAGAAAACATTTGATCCTTTCTTTTCAGGTTACATCCTCATATGAATCACGTGCAGCTTATTTTACTGTGAAACTAAGTTAACAATGATATTGAGCTATATGTTTTAATTGTGAAGAAGTGAACAAGAGATACAAGTACAAAAAACACCAATTAACGCTGAAAAGAAGTCAGTTGTGTTTGACTCACCTGACAAAGTAAAAGTGGGGAAAACTTCCACCAAAGGCTCAGCTTCTCTGACTGGAGGTCCTGCATAGGTCAGTTGAGGAATAATACTATTAAATCATGCATCCCATCTTTTCCTCAGGCCCTGGTAGGTTGTGGCTTTTGACCATCCACAATAATGAGAACCTTTTATTGTATATTGCGTTAAAGTCTCAGTTGGCTGATTTAACTGTGAAATTTGATGGAGTTTCATTGATATAAGGGTAAAAATAGTGCATACACACGTCTTGTAGGGTTTCTTAAATGCACTAAATCCCATATCATTACAGGTTACCACAGACTCTTCCCTCAGCCTTCTACTGTTGGTATCACTTTTTGTACCATATCTGTAATTTTTAGGGTGTCAACAAGAGATAAAATACAAGAAACACCATAAACAGTATGAACAATCTGTTGTGTACGACTCACCAGGCTTGGTCAAAGGGGTGAAAAGGGGCTCAGCTTCTCTGATTGGAGGTCTCGGTAAGGCTAATTGAGGAACAACACAATTAAATCTGAGCTGTTCACTCTCTTGGATTCTCACTCCGTTGGGCGTGCATCCTTTCTTCCCCTGGTGAGTCCTCAGGCCCTGATAGGTTGTAAATTTGGACCAGCCGCAGATGCAAAACTGGAGGCTTAGGTCTGACGTCTGCGCTATCTGTAGAAGTCGAATGAGCTTCAATATGATAAGATACACAATACGTGGAGCAGGATATCAGTTATATCGCGATTCCGTATCGCAATACAATCATTTAATATTTTTGTCAGAAAAATATAAAATCCCCTTAATGGTCACATATTATTCAAAACACTTAAAACCCCCCAATGATGAGAAAAGTCCATCCTCTTCATCTTTTGCCTGCTCCACTTTTCAGAAAATGTGTGCTCAAACAGGCCGTTTGGAGATTTTCCCTTCGTGACATCACAAAGGGCAGTAGCCCCTCCCCCAGGTGGGTGACACTCCCACAGCTAGGTGTTGGATCTGCCATCTGAGTCTGCCTTCTCACCTTAAACAATAGAATATGGAGCGAGAAAGCCCAAGCCACCCAAGCCCTTCCAGAGAGGGGGCGTGGTCAGACACAGCTCATTTACATATTTAAAGGTACAGACACAGAAACAGCCTGTTCTGAGCAGGGCTGAAATAGAGGGGTTTATAGGCATGATCAAATACAGGATCAGAGTGGTTTTAGAACAAGAAACTTCACAGAGATGCTTTGGGGAGTTTTGAGACTTATTTAAACTTTTTGAAAAGTGGAATAATAATGTGATTTATGTGATTATTGGTTGCAATTTGGTGAAAACTGATATTACGTCTAATCCTTTTACTTGTTCTCACCGCTGTACTTCATAATCCTGCTGCCAAGTCTTCTTTGGTAGATTAACATCAACTTCTATTACCCTCTTTCGTGTCATAAGCGCCCCCATGAGGAGGCATGAAGTAGTGTTCGTGAGTCAAATTGGCAGGAAAATCTGTTTAGAGCCACCAAATTTTTTTTTTAATCATAGATATTGTGATATTTGGCACCACCAGTGAGTTGATAATTGTATCACACGAGACAGGACAAAATATATATATCACCATATAGATATTTTGTCCCATCCCTAATGGGCAATATAATCTGATTTTATTTACCTCTCTGTTGGCGTTTGGTCTGCTTTCCCCTCGATGAGTTCCCCAAACATTTATCCACATGTTCTGTTCACCCTCTGAAAATAAGAAAATATTGCTTTTCCTTCTGTTTTCATTTACTTGTGAAGATATGTGAAGTTAACGTTGGTATACGTGGGTGAAAGTAATGACAAATGTCCCTCAGGGTTTCTTAAGTGCATGTGATCCTTTCGGGGGGGGGGGGGGGGGGGTTATGGGTCTTGTTTCCCTCCCCCACACCTCACCTTCCTTAAGGACAGGAACCATGACAGAAAAAGAACAGATTTAGTAGTGAACCACTCACCAGACTTGGTAAAAGTTGAAAAAAGGTCCTCAAAATGCTCTGGCATTTTGATTGGAGGTCCTCCAAAAGTCATTTGGGGGACATGACTGTTATATCGGAATTGTTCGTTCTCAGGGATCCTCATTCCCTTCGGCGTGCATCCTTTCTTCCCCTGGTGAATCCTCAGGCCCTGATAGCTCGTGACTTTGGACCAGCCACAGCTGCAAACCTGGAGGCTCATGTCTGAAGTCTCTGATTATCTGTGGGAGGTAAATACATGTTTTAATCAGTAAGTCGATCAGAATGGAGAATCTATATACATATTTAAATGTATACATTCAAATAAATTAAAAACACCTCGTCCTTTCCCCTGTACCAACCTTTTCAATGTTCACATTTTTTGTAATTAAGCTAAAAACCATCAAAATTGAAATGAAAAAATATTGGAGGAGAAATAAAACACCAGCGAGATTCTGATGTGATTTATTCTGAGTTCTTTTTTTTATTTCTTCAGATCTAATGTTTGCATTCATAGTCACTTTTATGTCATTGATTTATTTGTTAACTTAATGTCCTGTCTCGAGTCAGCGTGAGGCTGGGAATAACCGGGGATTTGTCGCCCTCTTGTTGTACTGACTATGTATTACAGTCAGACACACATAAAAAGAAAAATGACAAAAATCTGTACAGGAAACTTGGTGTCGGTCATTATGGATAAGAAAGCCTTGATAGTGTATCATAAACTTAGATAAAAACAAGGTTTGGATGAGAATGAACTTTATTGAACTTAAAGGGAATTACACATCACAGAAGCACAGGAAAAGACAAGAGAGATACAAGATAAAGAAAAAACATGTAGCAGTCAAAATATGAGGAAGTACTCTACTCTCTGTTTTCCTGGTAGACGTCCCTCCTTCGCTAGCGAGAATAGAAATGGCGGACCTGCCCAAAAATTTGGCTCTAGGCTGGGGGTGGAGTCCATGGGAGGAGATACCAGGGGAGGGGAGGCTTTTTTTTTTTTTTTAAACCAGAATCCCACTGTGACATCACAAGTTGATGGGAATCTGAAACAGAGCATTTTTCTCTGTGTTGTAAGACTTATGCAGACCACAAAAAAAGGACTGGATGGAGTCAGTAAGACACTCAGGTTAGCCCAAATATATGTTCAAAAACACTTTAACAGTGGATTTTTCATAATATGTCCCCTTTAATGTGTGGATTGTCTGTCTCTACATGTCTGCCCTGTCCAGCCCCCCCCCCCCCCGTTAGTTTCTATTCAGTTTCTATTACTAAGAAGTAAAAGAGGATATGACACTTTTTTTGACACCACGTCAGCTGTTAGGTTTCATTAGGTTGAAACAGATAATTATATGTTACACACACACACCCATGTTGTCTTGGCCGCGTTTTCAAACACACCCTGAAACCTGCACTGTATTTGCATTACTGCTTTGCGTATCACTCTTAACCCTCAGGCGCTATTTCTGTTCCCACACTGTCATTTGTTTGCACTGTCAATCCTACCAGTGTCACCTGAACATCACAATGCATTCATAAAATGTGCTTTTGCGCAGCTTATAGTATGACGTCATCAATTAGAATAACTTCTCTCAGCAACCCAAACATTTTTTTAAATGATTTGATATTTGGTTGTAAGTTATTTTCATTTGAATACACATCTCATAAAAAAAGTTGAAACATCGCTCTCCGGCAGCTTACCTTGTCCTCGGTTACCTCGATGCTCCTCTCCGTGATCTGACTCTCGTTTTCCTATTTGTCTCTTTATCCGTGCGCTGTGAGTTTTAGTTTCGTTTCAGCTTAAACAATCAGGAGGCTTCTCTGTCATTGGCTTGCACCATCCACACCCCGCTGCATGGTTTACACAGTAAACTGGCACTCTTACACAAGACCTGACATGACATTACCTATAAAATGTCAAGCTTAAAAGTACTAAATGAAGGTGTGTGTGTGTGTGTGTGTGTGTGTGTGTGTGTGTGGTGGTGGTGGTGGTGGTGGGGGGGGGGGGGGGGGGGGGGGGGGGGGGGGGGGGGGGGGGGGGGGGGGTCTGTGAACTGACCACAAAAAAAGAAGAAAAAAGGAATCTATGTTAAAAATGTATTACTAAACATGAAAAAATAGATAGATACACAATAACAATAGTAATATTTTTTATTTATAAATCACCTTTAAAGGTCACATTTTATGCCAAATACACTTCATCATCCTTCTACTATTTTTATTATTATTATTATTATTTTTATTTTATGTTTCTACTAATATGTGTCTAAATAGTGCGTCTACAGACCCCCAAATGATAGATAGATACATAGATAGATAGATAGATACATAGATAGACAGATACATAGATAGATAAATAGATAGATAGATAGATAGATAGATAGATAGATAGATAGATAGATAGATACATAGATAGATAGATAGATAGATAGATAGATAGATAGATAGACAGATACATAGATAGATAGATAGATACATAGATAGACAGATACATAGATAGATAGATAGATAGATAGATAGATAGATAGATAGACAGATACATAGATAGATAGATAGATAGATAGATAGATAGATAGATACATAGATAGATAGATAGATAGATAGATAGATAGATACATAGATAGATAGATAGATAGATAGATAGATAGATAGATAGACAGATACATAGATAGATAGATAGATACATAGATAGATAGATAGATAGATAGATAGATAGATAGATAGACAGATACATAGATAGATAGATAGATAGATAGATAGATACATAGATAGATAGATAGATAGATAGATACACAGATAGATAGATAGATAGATAGATAGATAGATACATAGATAGATAGATAGATACATAGATAGATAGATAGATACATAGATAGATTTTCCCTTATGTCCACCACTTCATACACCAACATTTGTTTTGGTTATTGTTGAAAATGTCCCGTAACTCCAAGAGGCTGGAAAATAATCCCTGTTGTCGTTGTTGTCGTCTTGGTAACACATTTTCTTTCCATCAGCTGGTGGTTGGATATCAGCTTCATGTCCCCTAGAGCTGAGATGAGACACCAAATACAATGTTCAAAAATCTGTGTTAGAGGTTCAAACTCAAACTTAGTGTGTTATTAGAAGATTTGAGGCACAACTACGACACATAAATACTTTTCTTTATAGATATTTCACTGACTTTCCATGTATCCCTCTTAATTACATGTAAATAGTAAATGGACTTGAGCTTGTAAAGAGCTTTTCTAGTCTTCTGACTACTCAAAGAGCTTTTACACCTCAGGTCACACCTACACATTCACACACTGATGGTAGAGGCTGCTGTGCAAAGTGACCATCAGAAGTAATCCCTATCACACACATTCATACACTGCAAATGAAGCAGTAGGAGCAACCTGGGGTTAAGTGTTTTGCCCAAGGACAGATGAGATGAAGGACTCTACTAACTGTGCCACATCCTCCCAAGTAGAACCCCATTCCCTAAAAGGCTGGGGCGCTGTGGGAAATGAAATCCAAAACAGAATGTCATGACTTGCAAAACATTGAAACCCAATATTAGACCGAAAAATAGCACTAAGACATCATGTCAACTTGTGAAAGTCAAAAGTGTCTTTCTGGAAAAACCTTCCAAAAGGTTGGGGCAATGACAGCCTCTTACCTACACCTTCAATATAGGAAGCACATCTGTTCTTCACATGCTTACTGTCTCAACATTTCATCCCCCCGCCCCCGGTATAAATGTATTCTTTTTACTATCTTGCACAATTAATGTGGTTTACCTCTTCAAATCTGTGATTCTAGACCCATGCAGAAAAATCTCATCTCTGTATTTGAGGTATTTCATTCTGAACCAGAAAGTGTTGGACCAACCAAAAGAGAGGTCGACATCCCATGAGCACCATTACTAGCATTGCTATCAATGTTACTTTTTTACAATGTTTACTCAACCTTTTACTGATGGTTGACTGATTGCCCCAGAAAGCAATCTTGTAATTCCTACCTCCTTTCTGGGAGTCATTCCCTTAGGGTGCATCGCTTCCCACCGAGTCTTCCAGAAGTGCTGATCGCTCTGTGGAATCCTCAGTCCCTTCGGCGTGCATCCTTTCTTCCCCTGGTGAATCCTCAGGCCATGGTAAGTGGTCCACATGGACCATCCACAGAAACAAACCTGATCGTCTAAATTAAGGTCTGGTAGAGAGGTGTGATTGAAAAAATCTAGTTTGGGAGGATTTTACACCATTGTATTTGAAAATGTAGCTTTAAATAATAAGTTACTTGTAATTATGAAGAGTTACCAAGGTGCTTTGCTTTATTACTCTCATGAGTCTGTGATTAGTTAGTATATTTGTGTTGCATGAAGCTCTGCTTTCAGATATTGAAATACAAAACCCACCAGTTGTCAAGTTGTGGACACCACGGTTGAAGTTGATGTCTCGCTGCGCACTTCCTTCATATCTCTTCCCGCTTGGCGTGCATCCTTTTTTCGCCTGGTGAATCCTCAGGCCACGGTCAGTGGTCCACTTGTTCCATCCACAGTCACAAACCTGCTGGCTCTTGTCTGAGTAGTCTGCTGCTGTTTCTGTGACAGAAGGTAGTGAAGAGGTGTGATGAACAAATCTATTTTGGGATTCATTTACAACATAAAACTGGATAATAACATAGCTATAATTCTTTGTGAGGTGTTTCATCCATGCACCCACCAGCCTCAGTGTTGTTGACCTCAAGCCAGAGGTCCCCTTCATTGTCATCCGATTCATCATTTCCCAACATGTCTTTCTGTTGACTTCCTTCATATCTCTTCCCCCTTGGCGTGCATCCTTTTTTCCCCTGGTGAATCCTCAGGCCACGGTCAGTGGTCCACTTGGTCCATCCACAGTCACAAACCTGCTGGCTCTTGTCTGAGTAGTCTGCTGCTGTTTCTGTGACAGAAGGTAGTGAAGAGGTGTGATGAACAAATTTGGGAGGATTTCTCTTTCTTTATACTGCATTTCAGACCCATAGGTCCATATCGTTATAAAATAAGAGCACAAGAAATATAAATACAGGACATTTTACGCCATTGTATTTGAAAATATAGCTTTATAATAAGTTACTTGTAATTATGAAGAGTTACCAAGGTGCTTTGCTTTATTACTCTCATGAGTCTGTGATTAGTTAGTATATTTGTGTTGCATGAAGCTCTGCTTTCAGATATTGAAATACAAAACCCACCAGCCATGGTCAAGTTGTGGACACCACGGTTGAAGTTGATGTCTCGCTGCTGACTTCCTTCATATCTCTTCCCGCTTGGCGTGCATCCTTTTTTCCCCTGGTGAATCCTCAGGCCACGGTCAGTGGTCCACTTGGTCCATCCACAGTCACAAACCTGCTGGCTCTTGTCTGAGTAGTCTGCTGCTGTTTCTGTGAGAGAAGGTAGTGAAGAGGTGTGATTGAACAAATCTATTTTGGGATTCATTTACAACATAAAACTGGATAATAACATAGCTATAATTCTTTGTGAGGTGTTTCATCCATGTACCCACCAGCCTCAGTGTTGTTGACCTCAAGCCAGAGGTCCCCTTCATTGTCATCCGATTCATCATTTCCCAACATGTCTTTCTGCTGACTTCCTTCATATCTCTTCCCCCTTGGCGTGCATCCTTTTTTCGCCTGGTGAATCCTCAGGCCACGGTCAGTGGTCCACTTGGTCCATCCACAGTCACAAACCTGCTGGCTCTTGTCTGAGTAGTCTGCTGCTGTTTCTGTGACAGAAGGTATTGAAGAGGTGTGATTGAACAAATTTGGAGGATTTCTCTTTTTTCTTTCTTTATACTTCATTTCAGACCCATAGGTCCATATCGTTATAAAATAAGACCACAAGAAATATCAGTGGTGCAAACTCATGAGGGATGAAAAAGGTGACATGGATCCAAACCTCCTACGGGGGTCTGGGGGCATGCTCCCCCGGGAAGATTTTTTTTTAAAATATCAGCTTTAAAATGTGAATTTACAGACGATTTTAGCATTCAGACTAAAGAAGCAAACAACAAGAAAAACACAATTGCTTGTCGATATCTATGTTCTGTTTTAACTTTTTGATAAAGCTTCAGTGAAACATGAAAAACCTGTGCTTCCAACCTTGAGTGAGGGTTGAGAGTCAATTTGCAGAACAGGGCTTACCATGTTCCACTAAGGGGTGATGTGAAGGGCCGTCACTATGCAGGTAGCTCTCAGAGCAGAGTCTGAGAGAGCATCATAATACAGTCATCAAGTATGACAATATTTTATCTTCTATCATTAAATATGAAACATTATCAATATATGAACCTGATGTTTAGCTCCTGCTGATTTTCATTAAGTTTATATTCCCTCTCTTATTACATGTGTTGACCAGCTGTCACTTTAATGTTTCCTGAGATAATAATGAAGCAGAAAGCTGGATGAAGTTACCTTCAGCTAGCACACATTTCTATCATCATATTTGCCTCTGGCTACCAAACAGTAAATATGATCAGACAGGATGTTGAACAGAAATCTTTCCACAGTGTTTTCACGGAGAAGTAACGTTATGTAAATTAGCCACGTGCTGCACATTGAGAGTCATTGAATCAGGTTTCCTGCTTCTGGTCGGTGCGACGATATTGCGCAATCGCGAGAGGAGGGTCTGCGGAGGGTCTGAGGACCCAGCTGTGTACCTCCAAGATTTTGTAACAACGCGGACGGGTTCGTGCCGACAGCGTTGTAATGATCAACGGTCAGCAGTCAGTATGAAACGTGCTCACCGGCCGCAAGAAGCTCGCGTCGCAGATTTAACCCCCCCCCCTCTTCCTCCAAATGTTTTTATTGCAGATCTAAATGAATCACACAAATGACCTATTTGGGATCCAAAAAAGCAAATTTCGCCGAAAGATGACAAGTTTGCACCCCTGAAATATAAATACAGGACATTTTACGCCATTGTATTTGAAAATATAGCTTTATAATAAGTTACTTGTAATTATGAAGAGTTACCAAGGTGCTTTGCTTTATTACTCTCACGAGTCTGTGATTAGTTAGTATATTTGTGTTGCATGAAGCTCTGCTTTCAGATATTGAAATACAAAACCCACCAGTTGTCAAGTTGTGGACACTACGGTTGAAGTCCTTCTGATTGGTCTTCAATCCAGACTTTCCCAACATGTCTTGCTGCTGACTTCCTTCATATCTCTTCCCCCTTGGCGTGCATCCTTTTTTCGCCTGGTGAGTCTTCAGGTCTTGGTCAGTGGTCCATTTGGTCCATCCACAGTCATAAACCTGCTGGCTCTTGTCTGAGTAGTCTGCTGCTGTTTCTGTGACAGAAGGTAGTGAAGAGGTGTGATGAACAAATCTATTTTGGGATTCATTTACAACATAAAACTGGATAATAACATAGCTATAATTCGTTGTGAGGTGTTTCATCCATGTACCCACCAGCCTCAGTGATCTTGACCTCAAGCCAGAGGTCCCCTTCATTGTCATCCGATTCATAATTTCCCAACATGTCTTTCTGTTGACTCATTTTACTATTCAAGCCCCTGGGCATGGGTCCTTTGCTCCTCTGGTGAGCCGTCAGGCCATGGTAAGACATTTTCCTGTATGAAACATTTAAAAAACACATTTTAGAGTTTCATTTTACCTTTATTTATTCTCAAGAAATCATTTACAATGTCATTGAGAGTACAATTAAAACGAATAAGAGACAAAAAAGACGAAAAACAACGAAGACAAAATACATAGATTATAAGACCAGAAGAATACGCAGTAAGCAGGTAACTACAGTTAATAACATTTACACTCATGAGTACAGTGAGCTGTGATCAAGTTTTTAAATTGACCCATGGTAACCATTGTATTGAGTTTGAATGTGTTTTGTATTGTTTTTCCAGGTGTGTGCAGCACAAAAGGTGAAGGATGTTTTCCCAAAGTTCGTTTTTACTCGTGGAACCGTTAACATCAGCCAGTCACTTGATCGAGTCTGATACTGATTATCAGCCCAGATTAATTAGATTGATTAGTGTGAAGGCATTTCTGTACTTCTGTATTATGTATTGATATCTCAGTTAGATTTGGACTCACCAGTTAGGATACGATGACCTCTGTTCTAACTTGGTCCGCTTTTTCCACCCAGCACCAGCTTCTTTTTTTAAAATTTCTTTTCAATGCGTCTTTTTTTCTGAGATCCGCCTTTTGTGTGCGGCCGCTCCGAGCGCACAGTCTGCGCTTTTCTGCCCGGAAGACTGCGGTGAAGTTGGTTTTAAGTTGGAGCCAGCTACGTAAACCTCCAACTCCTCATCCTCTCCACGAGAGATGGTAGGAGGACCGTAACTTCCTCTCCCGGCGCTCGCCCTAGCTGACGGAGACCAACTTTAGGGACCATCAACAAATGACTGTTTTCATAGGGGCAAAATCCATATTGTTTGTCCAATATTAGTGTTTTTATCTTTTTTGTATTGAAAAATTATGAAAATATTGATTCATAGTTAAATATTAATAAGAAAAGAACATCACAATTGTTGGAGAAAAGTTGGTGTGTCTTATTCCTCCAAGTGAGTAAGATTCAAGAGTTACTTTATTGATTCAGATTTTACACTCTGTTAACCATGCAACACACACATAGGCTGAAACATACACACATGCACAAACTGGATCCTCTGGACATGCACTAATCGAGAGATGTCAGAGTGACGGAGCTGCCCACGGCGGGCGCTCCTGAGCTGATGGTGGGGAGGGGGTTTGGTGCCTTGCTCAAGGGCACCTCGGCAGTGCTCAGGAGGTGATCTGGCACCTCTCCAGCTACCAGACCAACTTCCATATTTGGTCTGCACCGGGACTTGAACCTGCGACCCTCCGGTTCCCAACCGAAGTCCCTACAGACTGAGCTACTGCCGCCCATCATTAGTATTAGTTGTAAATATTTATTTGAGGATAGTCGGTCATAAAACATGGAAGTTATTGACGAAAACATTCAAATATGGATTTTGCCCCTATGAAACAGTAATTTGTTGATGGTCCTTAAAGTCGGTCTCGGTTGTCTAAGGCCAGCCCCGGCAGAGGATGTTACCGTCCTCCTACCATCTCTGGAAAACATTTGTGGCTATCTTGTGAGTTTCCTCAGTTCTTTTTTTCTCTTCCGTGCTTTAGGGCTGGAGTAGATTACTCATCTCTGGACTTCCTCTCTCACTCAGTTTTGTTTTTGTGGAAATGCAGAGTCTCAAATTCACACCCCTTGGCTTTTTCTCTTCCCAGCCATGCAATAATGACTAATCTACATCATTGCATCATTGAATTTAATAAGCTGAAACACGGCCGAACGTTTAGTTCTGCTCGCGATCGTACTGAGAACAGCCGGTGGTGAATAATAAGCCAATGAGCTGAGAATTTAGTTGGATAAAGTTACAGTTTGCAAACTGAAAGCTGCTAAAACAATCACATTTATTTTCCCCGACCGTTCTGTTCAGTACGTTCAGTACACATTCAGTTCGTTCACCCAGATGATTCGTTCGTTTTGAACGAATCGTTCACGAACTACACATCACTAATTGCATAACATAACTGTTTTTACCGACCACACAAGGAAGTAGCCTATTTCCTGATTTGTGAAACCTTTACTAAAGTATAACAAGATGCTCCACGTTTGTCATTTCGAACAGGCTGCTGCTCTTCTGATATAGACTAAAATAACGACTTTATTCTCGTGAATGTACGAGATTAATCTCGAAATTTGAATCCTTCTTCGTAAGAAACAGAGAAAATAGATGATTTCAATAAAAGAGAGCAAAAAGGCTGATATCATAAGAAATGTTAATTTTTTTAATTGACAATTTCAGATGATTTGTTACATACAATGTCCACGTTTTAAATATTTACACAAATTATTCAGAAGCCCCTCTCCCCCCTTTTTTTTTAATAATCAGATTTCATGGTAGATTTAAAAAAAAGACATGTTATGCTGAGTAAAAGCATTTGATGTTTATTTTTCTTCATGATAATATCATATATGTATACGTGTGTGTGGCATTAACTTGTTAATTAAGGACTGAAATTAATGCATTGATTTTTTTAAACGCGATTAATCGCATACTATTTTGTCCCTTTAGGCGCACCGTGGATAAGCCAGCGCCTCCCTGTGGTCACAGTGATGGAGAAGAACGACACCTCAGCATTTAGAACGTCTCATTTCACTTTTTTTAAAAAAACTCTCAGACAGCTCAGCTGACGAGTCCAAAGTAATATCCACATTACAACATTTAACCTTTTTTACCGTTACTTTGAGCTGTTATTTTTAGTTATTTTTTAACAAGTTCCTTTGACCTTAGTTAAGTTAATGTCGTGACCTTCAATCAACCAGAAGGTCTTTACTTTATTTCAAATTAAAAGTAGTGTTGAATTCTCAGCTTAAGACAGCACAAACATTCAAAATAAAAGCCTAGCAAATGAAATAATGGAATTATAAACATGCAATTAAAAAAGTCATTAATCATGATTAACTAATGAAATGTTGCGATTAATCACAATTAGAAATTGTAACAGTTTGACAGCAGTTATTTTCTAAGATGGAAATGCTAGGCCCAAATCCCAAGCCATGCTGTTTTTTTCAACATTTATTTTCAGTTGTATCCCTGTCCAAACAAATATTTCATGGTTGTCTGAAACTCCAGATAGTACCCTGAATGTTATTACACAAGAAACAATTCAATGTAAGAAAAAAGAACTACATTTACCAAAACACAACTTACCCCCGTATTCTTCATGACAGATCCATTTCCAGTTCACCAATTTGCACAGAAGAAATAATCAAAGGATCCATGTTTTCCTCGTCTTTTTTCCCATGGGGACTGAAATATGGGAAGATCCTGCCGTTGAATGAACAGTCAGTAAACGAGTAGATGTGAGATTTGGAAGCCACATCATAAAAGGACACGAGACCCTCCTCATAATCCACAAACACTCCCACTTTCTGAGGCTTCTCTGTCAGGGACAGACGAGCTGGTGGAGATGTCAGGGCTGCGTACTTCTCATCTTCAAAATGCACAGTAACCCAGTACCCATTGTCTGGGGTCAGCGTTAGTTTTCCCTTTCGGTTTGCGTCCCCTCTTGCTACACCCAGATCCCATCCAGTCTTGTTTCTGACCTCCACCTCCCAGTAGGACTTCCCAGAGGTCAACCTGTTAAGACCCAGGACGCTGCCAAACACATCAAACCTCTCTGGAGAATCAGGAACTTCCTGGTCTTCTTCTCCATCTTTGACTTCCTTACCATCATCAGAAAGAATGAGGTGTTGGTGCGCAGTGGCTGGATCCAGCCTCACATCCACTGTTAATAACACATTTGAAATAACAGTCACATCTTATCCACAAAGCCAACATTTTGAAGGATATCATTAGAAACAAAAATAGTAAATCACCCACCTGTGAACTTTGGAATTCTTTGAATCTCTGTAAAGTGGAGAAATGATTGTAGATCACTCGTAATGTCAACATGTAGCTTTCAACCATACCACCATGATATAACTCTTACCAATGGGGGTCAGCCGCTCCAGTTCCTGTTGAATTGATTCCAACATGGCGGTCGTGATTTTTCTCATGGTGCCAAATGACAGTGACGTGTCCAGCTCTACCTCTGGGCAATCTTTGATGTTGTCCAGGTCTTGAAGAGATGGGTACTTCTGGACAGGGAAAGACATCAAAAGAAAAAATCTGAGATAAACCCAACAAGCAGTCAAATGGACTGCAGAGAAAGACATTTAGACTGCATCACAACACTTGGGCCTACCCTGGCACTGGAAGGTCTGTTGTAAAGGAAGTTAAAAAAGGTTCTACCAAGTGGTTGGTATAACCAAAATATAAAATTGTTTGAATATTGGGATATCATTTGTTATCAGTTATCATAATTGGTACCTGTATTCCTAATACGATTATTAGTGTCTGCCTCTGTTATGCACTGATCAGAAACCATGATTCATTGGTGACGATGACTGGCATCAACAGTGTAATGTCAGTTGGAACTAGCAAGCTTTTCAAATGTCATCAAAGTCGGTATAGGCATTATTGAGTAAAATGGTATCAGAATATCTCTAAAAGCATGATTTGCATACAATATATACTTTACACATAAAGGCTACAGGTGTGGGGAAAGATGCCCATATCTTAATCATGCAGAAATGTCAATATAAGTTGCAACATCATGAAATTGGTTATTATTTGTTGACCTCAAAATGTAAGTGCAGGTTTTTGCAGGTTTGGGTTTGTTGGCTTTATCAGGCTAGTCCAGCTGGCATTGGGGCGGTTGGCAGCCGAGTGCAAAGCAGTGAGGATAAGGGTTAACACCTCCAAGTCTGAGGCCATGAGCGTCCAAATGAATGAGATTGCAGAGTCAAGCGGCTGAAAGGAGTTTTCCCTTAAGGGTGGCTGGGCTCAGCCTTAGATAAAGAGTGAAGAGCTTGGAATAGAGCTACTGCTCTCTTGCATTCGGAGGAGGTGGGGTTGAGATATTTCGGTCATCTGACTATATGCCACCTGGACCCCTCCCCTTGGAGATATTCTAGGCACATCCAATCTGAAGACGACCCTGGTAGACCCAGAGCTCACTGGACGGATTATCCCGTCTGGCCTTGGAGCGCCTTAGAATCCCCCAGGTGGAGCTGGGCTTGGATAAGCGGAGGACAGTGGATGGATGGATGGATGGATCATTGGACTTGAAACTTAAAGAGTTTGACATTATGAAGGATGTCTTGTTTTTCTACACAGAGCTTTCCACCCTTACCCATTTTAGCGCCATTATGTAGGGCCATTACTAAGTTTAAGGCAGTCCAAAACTTGGAAATGGCCAAATGGGATTGAATTGGAAATGGGCAAAGTCCTGGTGATGTCACGATAAAAGTTTAAGATAAGGCCCTTAAAATGAATTGGGCTGAAATCTATGTTCATATACTAAATATATATCAGTGGTCCATTTCTGAAAATGTTCCTCTCACCTGCAGGAAAAGGATGTGATCCTCAAGCGCAGATATATCGTCCAGCTCAGAGATGGTTTTCACAAGCTGGCAGATCTCTGCTTTCATCTTCTCCTCGATGTCTTTTGCCTCCTTTTCCACAGCCTGCCTCCTTTCCTTTAGAGGCTGAAGAGCTCTGTCACGCGCTCCCTTCACAATTGCAATCACAGCTGTGAACACAGCATCAATAGCCCCACATTCATCATTCAGCTGGTCCTGAAAATGGAAGAAAAATAGTTTTCATTTGACAATTACATTTTTGTCGCAACACATGCCACTTGAAAAAACCAAGGTCATTCTTGGACAGGTTGTTTAGAAACCACAACTCTTGACCAGTAGAAAAAGTGTCAACTGTTCCATTGCTACTACAGTGACTGGTCTGGGACTTTGGCCCAAGAAGCAGCATTGTGATTTGTTGGGACAAACAGTCATTTCATTTTATGGCGTACTGTTTGGTCACTCGCTTGTCCAGTTTTGATGTTCACAGACTGGTCTGATCCGTTTTTTCAGGATCAGATAAATTCCTTCCCTTGCAACTTACCTCACAGCTCTTAAGAGATGCATTTATCTCATCCATCCGTGTTTTTCTGTTTTCAATTTTCTGTTGAAACTCAGTCTTGTTGTTTTGAAGCTCAGCCTAAAGTAAACAAAAAAGTAAGTTAGTATCCCATTTCAAACACTCTCTTTTACATCGTTTAACACCATCCATATCTGGATTTGTGTACCTTATTTAGAATGTAATGTAACAATTCACCTTCTTCCTGCTCCATTCTTCTTCAGTAGGAACCAACACCTCCTTGTTGTCTTCCATACAGAGGACACAGATGCATCTCTCCTTCGTCCTGCTGTACAGCTCTAAGGGGCGTCCATGCTGCAGACAGGCCCTCTCATCCAAGTTCTCCACAGGTTGCACCAACTTGTGGCCCTTTAACCTTTGAGTCGCAGAATGATTCTGCAGGTGGGTCGAACAATACGAGGCGAGGCACACAAGGCACGACTTCTTGGCTTTCAGCTTTCGCTCTGTGCAAACGTCACAGGCCACTTCGCCGGACGCCCCAGTGTACTCATTCTCATTATTCTCTGGGATCGGTTTTTTCATCTCTTCAACAATGCTTCTCATGATGATGTTCACATCTGGGGTTTGGCTCAGATACCGCTTGCACAATGGGCACGCCAGGTCATTGTAAAGAAAGTTGCGGCTCAGACAGTTCTTACAAAAGGAGTGGCCACAAGCTGTAGTGACAGGATCCACAAATAAATCCATACAGATGGTGCATGTGAAGTTCTTCTCCATTGATCCAGTGTCGCAGGGTGATGCTTGAGCGGAGGCCATATCTGTGTAAAGAGATCAACATGAAGTTACCCAATTAGAAATGTCAACATCTCGTCAAACAATTCTATGTTGTACTCGGAAATACGACCAAATATTCAGCTAGTCGGTATCCGAGGTTGTCAGACACCAATGCTTCATCCTTTAGGCGTGTAATACAGACACACAAGGTTATTTACACACAACACTTTATCTACCAAAACCTGCTTTTTAGGCCTGACATTACTAACAACATTGTATTGTTGTTAGTACTGTTGTGGTAATATTCTGTAAAGCACGTTGCGACCTTGTGTGACCTCTGTGAAAGATGCTATACCAAATAAACGTATTATTATGATTGCTGCTTTTATATCCGTGGACTGCACCAGTCTGCCCAGTGCCGTCTGCATTTGGGTCCTTCAACCAGGTTGCCTTTGATCCGTTTTGTGACGATAGTTATACTCCAAAATGTGTGTAGGTTATTAAATCAAACAGGTTCAACACAAAGCTTATCAACCTCCTTATGAGAAAAAAATACACTGATTACTTAAAGGTCACATATTGTGCAAAATACACTTCACCATGTTTCTCTAACACTAATGTGTGTCTCTAGTCTGTCTACAAACCCCCCATTCATGAGAAAAGTCCATCCTCTTTGTCTTGTGCCTGCTCCACTTTTCAGAAATTCTGTGCTCAAACAGGCCGTTTGGAGATTTTCCCTTCATGACATCACAAAGGGCAGTAACCCCTCCCCCAGGTGGGTGACACCCCCACAGCTAGGTGTTTGTTCTGCCCTCTGAGTCTTACAGCCTGTTTTACAGCCTGTAGTTCTTTATAGATACAGACTGTACTGTGGGTGAATTTTTTTGAACAAATCGGTTCTGATGATAGCGTATAATTCGGGGCGCGGCTGATCTGAAAGGCAGGGCGGTTGTGTTGTAGCTGTTGGCCAGGAGGCTTAAGGCCAACCACAGCTCCACCTCATTTCCTGTTGCTATTAGTTAGCATAAGATAGCATTTCCAATATGCCGACTGCCAGTGTTGGGCTTCAAAAGTCTTCTTTAGAAAACAAATGGGTGACTTCACTGACACTGCGTTCATGTTTTATACAGTCTTAAGTTACCAAAGTCCCGCACTCTAAATGGCCTATAGGCACTGCACCAGTTCTTCTAATTCAGTAATTTCATTGGCAATTGATGAGATTCTTAGATAACAGAGTTATTTTTTCCAACCAGGATTGTGTTCTTTAACTGAGGGAAAAACAATCAAGTTTCGACAACAACCACTTTATCTAAAGTTTGAAGGTTAGAAGGCAAGATCAGTGATTTTTTTTAAATCAGCATCACTTCTTTCGGTTATCGACGTCAACAAAATAATGAAATATATTTCATTTATTAATCATGTTTTTTTTTGTCACGATACAGTTTTAAAAGTCAGGATGACAAAGTTATTTTCTCCATGAACAACACAGAGACATGAGGACTGTTCAGCCCTGTAAAGTATTACTAGCGTCACACCTATACTGAACAATTCAGCCTCGAGCGTTTAGTCAACATTGGTTTATTAGTGTGCATGTTTAATCCCATTAGCCGAGAGATTCGGTCGAGGTGTCGAACATTAAGGTAAAAAGACTTCAATAAAATCCAGAAATAAACACATTGGAGTTTAATTAAGGATCTTTAAAGCAAGTGCTACACACTGTTGGGAACTTAAAAGAGGAACTACTTTGATTGAAGATGTGAAGAGTCTTGAAACAAAACTTAATAAAATTATCTTTTTTCGTATTTTAAAAGAATAACCAGAACAATGTAAGCCCCAAACAACTCCCATAAAGAGTATAAACTTACCGTTCAGCTTCTTAGATGCTCCTTAATCACAGAGCCTTCTGTCTCTTTGTCTCTTCACTCCCAAAGTGCTGTGTGCATGCTCTTCCCTTGGCCTTGTTCAGTTTCACTTCTGTTGAAAGGCTCTGCGAGTTTTTTTTTTTCTCTCATCTTTAAAAGGTATGTCAGTATGCAAACAGTCAACCAAATGATCTCATTCATGCAGGGTGTGCCACATGTTAAACAGGCTTACACAGATCAAACATTGTTGCTGCCAAAGCGTTTCACTGGAACTGCAGTTACAGCACAGCACAGCGACAGGAGCTCAGGGGTTCAGTGTCTTGCCCAAGGACGCTTGGACTGCAGGAGGTTGAGATTTAACCCCCAACCCTCTGGTTAAAAGATGAGACCACTGAGCCACAGCCAGTGATTATAGTGAAGAAGCAGTGTAAAAGTGAATTCAACAGAAACACTTAATAAAAAAAGTGAATATACTGAGCATTACTTCTTTCTTGTTTTGACAGAACCTGCTATGAAATAGACAGAACTTATTTGGTGAACATAACTAAGTATACTCAAGCAAGCGTACACACTAGTTTTGCTTTACTTCTTAAGCAGGGGCGTGTCCAGATTTGTATGACTGGGGTGGCCCAACTGGAGCGTGTGTGTGATGTGTGCACAAACACACACAAAATAAATATAGGCCTACCCTTTCTAACTTCACCAATCATATCTACTTTATAATGAAAGTGTATGGATCATCAGCTTATATTTTTTAAATTCACAAAAAGAAGATTTATGATAAAGTCAGAACTTAAAGTACTTGGAAATTTGCGTGCAAACTCCTGCACGGTCTAATTTGCTAATGTTTTGGTCCGTACATATTGCCAGTTAGCTCATTGTTAGTAAGACAGAGTGCATTACTTTGCTATGTGCCAGTCTTATGAAATAGACATTGATAAAAAAATATCAGTTTTCCCCCCCAAAAAAATAAAAAAAACGAATGGTTGGTTTTAACACAAGTCCAGCTGGACATGCCCCTGTTCTTGAGTGTCTGTAATTTTTAAATTTCATGCTTCTTTCTACTTCTACTCCACCATTTATCAGTGGTCCTAACTGCACTACAGCATTGAGAGAGACTTCATGTCTGTATGTCTATAAGAGCACATTTCATGATAAACCAGCAAAAAAAAAACAATTTTCTCTTTATTTACTGTTAAGAGTCATTGAAGTGCATTTTCTTATTACTTATAAAGGCGTTTTTTTGGTGCAAACTTTTAAGTATTTCATCATATGATGCAATCATTTTTGAGATTGCATCATATTTTGTGTAAAATGTAATTTGGTACATTTTTTTAGTTTCGGTTTCATTTCTAGGGAAAAAAGCTACAAACCACTCTCTGTTCCTCTGCCCTGCTACTGAAACATATCATTGCATAATACAGATTAAGTTTAACATCGGAAATGAACAACTTATTTAAGACATCAAAGGTTAGGAGCGCTGCGTGGGTCCTCAAATAGGCAAACACAGAAGATCCAAGGCACTCCCCAAGGATTTCACATTGTATCTTGCAGATCATTTTAAATGTTAAACTTTTACAAAATTGGAATTGGTTTTTACTTTTCAACCCAACAAGCATTAAAGGGCAGAAATCGACACACATTTCCAAATTAAATTCTACCAAGCATAACTTTTTAACAGCCTGAATTTGATACCCATAACAAATATTCTTCATGACAGATCCCTGTCCTGCTTACACTTTTTCACAGAAGAAATAATCAAGGGATCCGTGTTTTTCTTATCTTGTTTCAAATGGGGACTGAAATATGGGAAGATCCTGCCGTTGAATGAACAGTCAGTAAACGAGTAGATGTGAGATTTGGAAGCCACATCATAAAAGGACACAAGACCCTCCTCATAATCCACAAACACTCCCACTTTCTGAGGCTTCTCTGTCAGGGACAGACGAGCTGGTGGAGATGTCAGGGCTGCGTACTTCTCATCTTCAAAATGCACAGTAACCCAGTACCCATTGTCTGGGGTCAGCGTTAGTTTTCCCTTTCGGTTTGCGTCCCCTCTTGCTACACCCAGATCCCATCCAGTCTTGTTTCTGACCTCCACCTCCCAGTAGGACTTCCCAGAGGTCAACCTGTTAAGACCCAGGACGCTGCCAAACACATCAAACCTCTCTGGAGAATCAGGAACTTTCTGGTCTTCTTCTCCATCTTTGACTTCCTTACCATCATCAGAAAGAATGAGGTGTTGGTGCGCAGTGGCTGGATCCAGCCTCACATCCACTGTTAATAACACATTTGAAATAACAGTCACATCTTATCCACAAAGCCAACATTTTGAAGGATATCATTAGAAACAAAAATAGTAAATCACCCACTTGTGAACTTTGGAATTCTTTGAATCTCTGTAAAGTGGAGAAATGATTGTAGATCACTCGTAATGTCAACATTTTTCACTTTCAACCATACCACCATGATATAACTCTTACCAATGGGGGTCAGCCGCTCCAGTTCCTGTTGAATTGATTCCAACATGGCGGTCGTGATTTTTCTCATGGTGCCAAATGACAGTGACGTGTCCAGCTCTACCTCTGGGCAATCTTTGATGTTGTCCAGGTCTTGAAGAGATGGGTACTTCTGGACAGGGAAAGACATCAAAAGAAAAAATCTGAGATAAACCCAACAAGCAGTCAAATGGACATTTAGACTGCACTCTGTCACTAAGCATTGGGCCTACCCTTCAAAAGAAGGTCAGTTGTCAAATGGGGTGGAAGAAGAATGTAGTAGTCCTGATATTAGCATCAACAGAACAATCTACATATTGGATGTATTTAGCTTGGAAATATTTTTAAAGTATCAAGGGAAGTCCCAAAGCAAAGGCAGGGCTGAGGGGATTGAAATAGGATTGGGCCAAGTCCCAGAAATTTGAAAGGCTTGGCTGTTGTTCATCTTCTCAAAAGACAGACATTTTCTAAATGATTTGAAGACATATCAGCAGCTGTACATTCTCTAAAAATGTCCTTGCACCTGTAGGAAAAGGATGTGATCCTCAAGTGCAGATATATCGTCCAGCTCAGAGATGGTTTTCTCAAGCCGGTCAACCTCTGCTTTCATCTTCTTCTCGATGTCTTTTGCCTCCTTTTCCACAGCCTGCCTCCTGTCCTTTAGCGGCTGAAGGGCTCTGTCACGGGTTTCCTTCACCATTGCAATCACAGCTGTGAACACAGCATCAATATCCCCATATTCATCGTGCAGCTGGTCCTGAAAATGGAAGCAAAGCAAGGATTGTTCATTGCACAAATGACTATTTTCTTGATCAATTTTCAACAACACATATCACTTGAAAAGGTGATTCTTGGACAAGCTGTTCCAAAACCTTTGCCATGTAAAAAAAAGTGTAAACTGTTCCATTGCTACTACATCACTGGTCTGAGATTTTGGCCCAATAGGCAGCATTATCATTTTTTGGGACAAATGGATTTTGTGACAGTTCCATTTTATCGCATATTTGGTAACTTGTCCAGTTTTGATGTTCACAGACTGGTCCGATCCGTTTTTCATAGGTCAATCCAGGATCAGAAAAATTCCTTCCCTTGCGCCTTACCTCACAGCTCTCAAGAGATGCATTAATCTTATCCATCCGTGTTCTTCTGTTTTCAATTTTCTTTTGAAACTCAGTCTTGGGGTTTTCAAGCTCAGCCTAAAAAAAAAAAAAAGGAAAAAAATAGTCAATATCCTCTTTTTGTTTAATCAAATCAATCACACCAATTACCGTGCAAGTTCTATCTGTGGTCATGCTGTCATGTTATTTCCCCTTTAAACCATCATGCATTGTGTTGATATTGCCATGTATTAGCTAACAAAACAAAGGTACTCCTGGAGGCGTCCATGTTGCTTGTGACCACAACTGGAGCCAGTTTGCTCTGGTGTGACGTCATTACGAGCTCCGAGTTCCAAGGTAAAAGGAACGCACCAATAAGCATGGAAATCAACACCTTTTATCACATGTGTGATTGTATTCCTGTTTCACCATGTTTGCAACTTAATAGAGCCGACCACAGTGGACTTGTCAAGATTTGAATAATAAAAAAAAAGATATGATTCACCTTCTTCCTGCTCCATTCTTCTTCAGTAGGAACCACCTCCTCCTGGTCGTCTTCCATACAGAGGACACAGATGCATCTCTCCTTTGTCCTGCTGTACAGCTCTAAAGGGCGTCCATGCTGCAGACAGGCCCTCTCATCCAAGTTCTCCACAGGTTGCACCAACTTGTGGCCCTTTAACCTTTGAGTCGCAGAATGATTCTGCAGGTGGGTCGAACAATACGAGGCGAGGCACACAAGGCACGACTTCTTGGCTTTCAGCTTTCGCCCTGTGCAAACGTCACAGGCCACTTCTCCGGGCGCCCCAGCGTACTCATCTTTTTTCTCTGGGATCTTTTTTTTAATCTCTTCAGCGATGTTTTTCAGGGCGATGTTCACATCTGGGGTTGTGAGTAGAGGCTTCATACACCGGGGACACGTCATGTAAAAGTTGCTGAGCAGACATTTCTTACAAAAGGAGTGGCCACAACGTGGAGTGACAGGATCCACAAACACATCCATACAGATGGTGCAAGTGACGTGCTTCTCGATTGAGCCAGTGTCGCAGGGTGATGCTTGAGCGGAGGCCATATCTGCGTAAAGAGATCATCATGAGGTTACTCAATTTGAAATGTAATATGTAATCAGATATAAGTCCTTATATTCAACAAGGTATTATCCGAGGTTGACATAGAGCAATGCTTTCCACCTTTGGAGCCTAATTCAGATGTGCAGGGTAGCCTATAGAACCTGTGTTCTTACTCTCTAACAGGTTAAACCCCCAACAGCATTTTTTTGTTAGTTCCAGACCTGTTAGCTTACTTGTATACCATAAGTCTAATTACAACCATCTGCATTTTGGTCCTACCCCAGCTGCCCGAATCGTGTTTCACCCTTCTATCCAATTGTAATGTTTCTTTTAGTTAAGTCTGTCCTTTGCATATCTCGAGACACTTTCTCCTGATCCACCTGACACCTGGCAGGTTTATTACCAATCACATCCTGCCCTGCTGATTTCTGACTGGTCAGATGCATTTCTGACATGTTTAATGTTCTGGTTGTATGACTTTATACTGGTACAGTGTGGGATGAAATTCCAACATGACATACTGTATGAATATAATGCCCATGAACACACTGGGGTTTAATAATTATAATATTAACAAGTACTCAATTAGTAAACAGGTTTCAAAAGAATTTTAAGAAAATAATTGGCTGATTTTTCCATTTAAAAAACATTTAATATACTCATGAATGATAATGTTACCTTTCAGCTCTTACGGTGCTCCTTATCAAACAGCCTTCTTTCACTTTTCTCACTCGACTCATAAAGTGTGTTTGGCTATGTGTGTGTGTGTGTGTGTGTGTGTGTGTGTGGGGGGGGGGGGGGGGGGGGGGGTGCGTTTGTGTGCATGTTGCTCAAGATTTATGTTGACTGCTAGAAAGGAATTTCAGACATTTTCATTTTCAGTTATTCATCAAAAGGTTTAATTTAAAGAATGATGGACTCATTTTCCACTCAAATGACTCAAATGAAAAATAACTGTTTACATACATACAGCTGTAAGAATAGAAATGTAAATAGTTTCTGCTTTAAAAAACATCACATCATCCATTCAGGCATAAATTACAGTCATACTAGGATTAATTCTCATTGAGCCTTTAGCATCAAAGATCAAGTGCAGTTTTTCAGTTTAGTGTCTGTCTTGTCCAGTGATGTTACAGTCCTATCAAATCATCATTTAAGTTGTATTGGCATATCATTGTTGTTATGTTCTTAAATGTAACAGTTCATCATGATAATACCGTAAAAATAAATATATCAAATACGTGTTTTCATTTTGAAAAACAGCTTTCTGTTTGTGTGTGTGTGTGATGAAGTCGGGCCACTGTCTTATCTCTCTGCTAAACAGAAGGCTGCCAGCAACTAGTTAGCTTAGATAGCACAAGAACTGGACTCCCTGGCAAACAGCTGATTGGCTCTATCATATATGCAGGCAATGATAAGCAAAAATGTTTGTGTGAACTGATATGTGAAAGTTACAATTTGGCTTTCTACCAGTGTGTTGTGGCTCGCATGTTTTGCTTGGCACTGAAAGGTTACTTCCTGGTAAACGAGTGGTTTTACTCAATTCAAAAGGGAATCCTTACAAAGTTAGCATAAAATTAAGCTAATGCCAGCTTTTTTTACAATGTTAACCACTTGTTCCAATAATTTGCCTGGAAAGCCTATCGCCGGTTTTGAAAAGCATGGCGGTCCTTTTGTTCCAGTGCTCTTGAAGATAAACCACCAGATGAACGCGGTAGTCGAATTAGGTTGACGTTCTGTGTAGAAATCTCTGTAAGGACAAGAGAGAGAGACTCCATTAAAGAATCAGGTGTTGCCATTGTTAAAAGTCACAAATATAGCGGATTAGTGGATTCATTAAGTCATCTTTGGACCACAAAGCAGACCTGCAGGAAGTGGATGCTGTCTTCTGTCTGTGAGAGCTGCTCTAGCTCAGTGTTTCTCCTCTGCAGTTGAGCGATTTCCTCCTCGAGCTGCCCGACGAGCTCTTCATTTTGCGCCCACACCTCCTTTCGATTTTCCTCACCGAGGTCTGCCAGCTTGATTTTCTCAACTTTGCTTATTTTCTCTTCAATGGCTTGCTGAAGTTTGATCTTCCTCCATTTTAGTTTAATCTGTGGAAATAAATATTTTGTCAGCTGAACTGATGGCATGCATCAAACTACATTCACATTGTTATCTCTGGGGGAAAAGGTATTATCCATCAGTGTTAGAAATTGGAAAAAATGTGTTGTATTCCTCAACACTCACATCACTCGTGCAAATATCTTGTTTGTTCCTTTAACAGAAAAACAGACGTTCTTTCACATCATTCAGATGATCTATCCATTCGGTACAGTCCCCATTTATTGGCTTTCCACCGTCAAAAGTTGGGAATGGTACCATAATAAGGGATCCATACCGTCCTACTTTTTTGGTACCCTTATGTTGGGGTGCCAAGGGTACAGATCCAACCTTAAACGGTCCCTTGTTTACTGTGCCCCTGTTCTTCTTGAAAATTTAACTTAATTAATATCGGGTTACACTGTGTTGGGCTGCTATGATGTCACACTATTACATAGCTGACGCGGCTATCTCCATCTGGCCTACACTCCGCTTACTAAATAAGTTTACTGTTGGCTGTGGAAACGTAAACAAGTTCAGGGTTTACTGTACCAAACTGTACTGAACCAAACCGGACTGCTTGGTGGAAACATGGCTTTAGTTTCCCTGCATATTTAGGTTAGGCCTGACAATAAATATGGAGTGACACAAATAACTGAACTTAAAATGTTTGCTGGTGTGGTGCTCCTTTACCTTCTTCTTTGTAACTTCCTTGTTAATAGAAACAATGTGATGGCCCCTGTGTTCTGTCTGGGCACACATGGCACAGATACATGTTCGATCACTCCGACAGAACCGACTCAGCTGCTTTCCATGCGCTCCACAAACAGAGTCCTCCAGGTTCTTCAGCACGCTGATCAGAAGATGGCGCCCGAGATGTTCGTCCTGGTAATGTGGCTCCAGGTGAGTGGCACAAAATGATGCCATGCATTCCAGGCAGGATTTGACGGCTCTGTACTTGGCTGGGCAGAAATCGCAGGGAACCTCTCCAGATTTGAAAGGCACAGTTGCGTCCCCACTCGGGGAATGTAGAGTTTGGTCGGTTTTGAGCTGTGGCCTGATTGGGAAAAGGGCTTTGCAGAGGGGGCACTGACAGGCCCCATGAATCCTCCAGAATTCACCTATACATCCCAGGCAGAAGCGGTGTCCACAGGGAAGGGACGCAGGACTGGTGAACCCGTCCAGACAGATACAGCACTCGAACAGCTCTGACATTATCTTCAAGCGTATCGTCTGTCTTTGCATGTGTGTGCGTGTGCACACATTTGGTCTGGGTTGGTGAGGTATTAGCACGCACAGGTGAAGATGTATTCCACTGGGAGTTTACAGTGTATCTGCACAGAATAGGACACACGTTAGCACACATTTGATTCACAATACTTTTTCTGTAGTTTCTCTTTGGTGTTAGCATTCCGAAACAGCTGAACAAGGATGATTTATGTAACTATATGTATTTCTTGATAAAATTAAATCAAGAAAAATGGTATGTTCAGACATTTGAAGGGCTCAACTGTGAAGAAGGACCTCTGAATTTCTGCATTGAGTCACCAGAGTTGAGCTAATTTAAAAACGTATCAACTATTAAAAAGTCTCCATTAGCTATAGGTCTTTATATTGTTAGTCATTGTATGGTTTTATTGCTTCCATAAATGCCAACCTGCCCACTCACACCTTGGTGCCGTCATCATCAGTCGAGTTTTGGACCCAAATTGCGCAACAACACTACATAATACACATATAGCCTACTGTACATAGGTTTTTAGCTGAAAAAAGTTTGGTCTGTCAATAGTAGTGAACCATTACAGAGAAGAATTGTGTGAGGGTTGTGTCAAACTTGACAAATTGCATGATGCATGAAAGCAATATTTAAGGTTAAAAACTCCAGCAACCCTTTAAAAATTTAGAAATATTTTTTTTATTATAGCAAAATTGACTTTTGACCCTCGTCAGGTCTACACCCTTTCAAGCACATCTTTACAAGTAAATTATCTTATACACAAGGCAATCACTGTGTGACAATGGATAAGTGCCTTGTATGGATTGGTTCAAAGCATTCGGCTACTGCAGAAGAAGTGCTAATCGTTGAAGATGGGTGTAAAACAACCTAACACCGTTTCTGAACAAGATTCACAGGAGAAAATCTCTGAAATGGCCGGCAACTCCAGGGTCAGTTTGGACCAATCTCAAACATCAACTGAGCACTCTGATCCCTCTGGCTCCTGTCACGATTCTGCCGCCGCCGAGACAAAAGGTAAGGAGCAGCTCCAGTTGTTTGTCACCCTGCTGACGGTGAGAGTGCTGACCAAGTGGGTCGAGAGTGGGTCGCCCATACAAAGAGACTGTTCAACCAGACCACGGAGCGACTCGTGGTCAGGGAAGGCTCCTGCCCAGAGGTGAAGAGCCTCAAGACAGTGTGCAGGGCTGTGCTGAGAGACCTGGAGAAGCAGTTCTGTGGCAGGTGCATGCTGGAATCTGTGATCTTATTAGAGGATCCAGCAGTAGACGCAATCATCAGGAAGTCTTTGCAGGCTCATGTCAAACAGCTTTGTGATGAGCCTGCAAAGAATGCTGCCTCCACGTGGTGTAAAGACCTCCTGCAGATGGTGGCATTTTGTACGGGTTTACTCGCCGCCTTATCTTTAGCCGCACTAATCTACAGGACGCAAACAGCTGCGTGTGGATGTGGTTTGAAGACTTATCAACTAGAAGAAGAAATATCAACTGTCTCAAACCTCTATAGAGCCACAGAGGAGTTCAGTGTTTAAAGAGGTGGGAGTCACAGCCTCTTAAGGTATTGTAATGTCTTTTTATTACGCTGTTCTAACTGTGGTGGCAGGGGCTTTATGTGTTTATCATGGAAAAACGTGTATTTAGTGGAGCTTTGAAGTTACTGCGTTAGAGCCATGAGGTGATTGGCCAATCAGAATCAAGAATTCTCTGCCGTAAAGTGGTGTCTTTATTGCTGTATGTTTCAGCAGTCTTAGCAGACGGGTTATTAACTTTATAAAAAGTCAGGTTGTGGATTTTTGTCCTACGGTTGCAACTGACTCACTCATTATTTACGTGAACTGTAAACAATGAAGTGTGTGTTTAATGATCAGCACTCAGCGTATCAGTTCTGTAAACTTACAAAAAATGACGGCAGTTATCAAAACAAAACTTATAAGAATTAAATCATCACAATTTAATCATGAAACTCACATACCTTTCCCATTATCACTGCACCAGCGCGTCCCTCCTGAGGCTCTAACAGTGTGAGTCGTCGTTACATGTTCTTCCTGTGTACCGGTTATTACTTACAGTCTACAGTAAAGACACACCCATCACTGCTGAGAAAGAGGGCGGTCCTGTTGGACTCATTGGACTCATAAACCTACATACACCTGATAAAACAGGTGGAGACATTTACTCGTAACATTTCAGCCACACAGGACAGAAAAAACAAACATGCTAATATGAAGTTGGCCACCTTTATTCTCATGAATCAAAGAATTACCAATAATGACATCATTGCAAAGTCAATTTACTGACATTATTCTATACCTTTACCTTATAAGGAATCAGTTGCAAAGCAAAGCGTTACTTTGTTTATTGTTTATTTTCAATCCTGAATGAGAGAATAAATAAGAGAAAGCCGAGATGCTTAATCCACCATGGAGGAAATAACCAACGGCTCAGATTTCTTGGCCCTGCTGTGCAGATAAAAGTACGGGAATACTTTGCCCGTGAAAGATTCCCGCGTGAAGGAGTGAATGTGCAACTTTCTCTCCACGTCATAGAAAGACACTCTGCCTTCGTTATAGTCCAAATACACGCCCACCTGTCTCGGCCTGGGACACAGGTTGAGAGCTGTGTAGGGTGTACAATGGACTTGATAATCAAAACCTCGCTTTCCTATGGCGAAGAAGCCATTTTCTCTTCTCAAGGCCACCTTCCCTGTTCTGTTTGCGGTTTCCGTGGCAACGCCAACATCCCAGTTGTTTCTCAGCCCCACTCTGACTTCCCAGTAGTGACGCCCGGACGTGAAGCCCTTCTTCCCCAAAACCATGGGACAGTCAAACCTCAAAAAGTCATCCGACGACGATAGGCTGGCGTTGCTGAAGTACTTCAAACGTTTCCCCGCGTCAGACACCACAAGGCCAGAACCAGCAGTGTCATGGTCGAACGTCACAGACTCTGAGGAAGTACAGGTAAATGTAATGGTCACCAATAATCCAAATCAGGGACAAATGTATTTGAATGTATCCATAATCTTACCTTTATATTGTCTCATCCTGGTCAGCTCTGTAAATATAAAAAAACAAGAGAGTAATGGGTAACTCATGAAGCCTGGCGTCCTCTGTACAATTTTAGGTCGATTTAGACCCGATGTTTGAGTCGTACGACTGATTTTAAAATCAGGCCAAATTTTAAAATCAGGCCAAATTTTCAGCTTGATCATGCGTCGTTAGTTGTGCAGTAAACACTGAAACACGACGGCAAATCAGTCTTGACACTGATCAGCTGCTCCGACAGGTCGGATGATTTTTCTGGCATGTTTGAAATTTTGGTCAAAAAACTGCACACACTTCGACGTCCGAAATCACCGTGGCAACAGCAGGCATGCCTGCTTAATCTGTCTACTCCCTCCAATCATGAAAGAAACGTTGGCAGGAAATATTTGTGGACCTACCTCCAGCTGACATGGAATAATTGTCATGATTTAGCTGCTGCTGAGCTTGAGTTTATTGTTGATGCTAATGTGTGTGTGTGTGTGTGTGTGTGTGTGTGTGTGTGTGTGTGTGACAATTGAAATACGCATACTGTCAATCGACAATTGTGAATGCTCTGTCCAGATTTATCTCGTACAGTGTGAGCTCTCAGGTCCTGCCCTACAATCAGATCGTACAGTGTGAGCACACAAACTGTGAGCTTCAGTCGTGCAGTGTGAGCTGATATTCTGCCACAGTTTTTATACAATCATTCAGTGTACGCCAGGCTTAAGGGAAGTGAAATAAAGCCGTTTTTTTTTTTTTACCTGTTTCCGTCAGAGTTTTCAGCACGGATTGAAAATCAGAAACAAGATGAGTCATGGCTCTCCTCACCGTCTGCACGCACATGTCTGAGTAGACACTGATCTTAGACCAATCCTTCGTGCCTGACATGTTGCTCACAGTCTGCAAGTTCTGAAAGGATTCACAAACACATGACCATAAATGCCACATAACTGGATTTCATCTATTTTTAAAGCCAATAAACAGCTGAGTCATTTCCCCACTCTCTCATCCCTGTTTTACGACTCTACCCACTGCCCTGTTCTCTCTACAAACATTAAAAAGTCCAGGAAAGGAGAGTTAACTAGATATTAAAGAACATTTCCAACCTGCAGGAGGTGAAGGTGGTCGTCACTTTGTGAGAGCTCTTCTAGCTCAGAGTGCTTCCTCTGCAGTTTGCTGATTTCCTCCTGCAGCTCTTCTACCATGGCTATGTCCTTCTCCTGGGATTTTCGTAGCTTCTCTTTGATGTTCAAATTCAGTTTAGTTTGCACCTCGTGCACTCCATTCATCAGATGATTGAAGAGCGTTTCGCTGTCCTCCATCTCTTTGTTTGCGCTCTCCTAAAACAAATAAATATTCAATCGTGTCATCAGAGATATACAAGTGTGGTACATGTGACGATTGCAGTTGGAGTTTCTTTCCAGAGTGCTAGTACTCAAAATCAGTCTTGGTCTCAAGACCGGTCTGGAGACCACTTTTTGAAGTTTCTTTTCTCGGAATCCAAAGCATTTTTACACGGTCTCGGTGTCAGACTGGACGTACTCCGGATTTTAAATCAAGACTTACGGTCTAAATGAGTGACACGCCCGCTACACACAAGATGATGATTTTTCAGTGACATTTATAGTCTTGGTCTTTGTCTCGGTCTCGCCTGGCCTTGGACTTGGATTTTGACTCTTACTCGATCCCTAATTGACTTTGTCTTGCCTTGGAGCACTCTGGTCTCGGGCATGTCTTGGTCTCAGTTAGTGTGGTCTTGGTCTTGACTTGGTCTGGACCCGGTCTCGACCCCTAAATATCTTGGTCTTGTCTCGGTCTCGGAGCACTCTGGTCTCAGGTATGTCTTGGTCTTGCCTTGGAGCGCTCTGGTCTCGGGTATATCTTGGTCTTGCCTTGGAGCGCTCTGGTCTCGGGTATGTCTTGGTCTCGGTTACTGTGGTCTTGACTACAACACTACTGAGTACTCACCCTGCGCGTTTCAGACGAGTTTGTGAATTCTAGGATCTTTTCCATTCTGTCCTCAATCATCACTTTGATCGTTGCCTTCTTGGACTCAATATTTTCCTGAAAAAACAACATTTCAAGACAAAAGAGTGATTTCCTCTTTAGCTGAGCCTGCACAACAAGATTTCACACAAACAAAGACAATGACAGAAAAATACAAATCTCTTCACTTACTTTTATGGTAGTGTTTGACTGATTTAAGAGACCATTACACAACCTTGCCAATGGATCTTGCTGAGTCAGAGTTTATTCAACAGGTGATTTATCTCCCCAATAAAAAAAACTCTTATCTGAATCAGTAGTGAACGGCTACTGACATCGGTTCATATGCTAATGTGATAATGTCTGTCAACAGGGCGATGTTGTACTGGTGCAGCATGGTTAGAAAACATGGTTGTGAAGACACAATAATGGTGAAAGTCTAATGGACATAATGGCACATTCTAAGGTAAAATAACACATAACTCAATTGATATACGGACAGCTAAGTCTCAAAAGCTAATTTAGCATTTAGCCAATACCTAGCTTGAAGTTTATGCCTATAGGCCTTTACATCTCCTATGTTTCATCAGAGAGACTATCAGTTGACTTTGAGCTTATTCTTTGAGTTTCATTAAACAAACAGGAGTCTCTTACTTTCTGCCGAATGCCTTCCTCATCAACAGGAACCGTCTCGTGGTCTTTGTGGTCGGTCTCGCTGCACAGCAGACAGATGCACACCTGTTCCTCCCTGCAGAAAAGCTCCAAAACCCTCTCGTGCTTCTCACACATCCTCTCCTCCAGGTCCTCCACGGGATCCATCAGCTTGTGTCTCATCAGGGACGGGACTCTCCGGTGGGGCTCCAGGTGGGCTTCGCAGTACGACGTCCAACAAACGAGGCAAGACTTCAACGCCTTGAATTTTGTCTCCGTGCACACATCACACTTCACCCGCCACGGTGCATCAGCGCTTTCAGGGGTCTCACATTTCCTCCTCTTTATTTGGGTGGAAATCTCCTCGATGACCTCGTTTGTGGAGATCTCGGGTCTCACGTAGAATCTTTTATTACACAACGGGCAGTGACATATTTCGCTCTTGTCCCAGTGATCGCTGAGGCAGGTCTTGCAGAAGTTGTGACCACACGGGGTGGTGACTGGGCTGCTGAAGACGTTGAGACAAATGGAGCACTGGAAATGATCCTCTGGCAATGAAGCAAAAACACTGAGGGATGTCATTATGAAATCTGTTGGAGAAAGTTTGATCATAAGAACCTTTTTTTCTCTGATTTATAAATCATGTATAGCATGATATGATAGCATGGGACTAAAAGTTCTGTAGTTTGAGGGATTTCTATTTGTAAGCTTAGTAACCCCGCCCTGCCCAGTGACTCAGCTTCACATGAGTCAGCTTACATCTGAATCCTGCATCACATTCGTAAAGTTTTGTTTTTTAATCAAAAACATCAATGAAGCGGCAGAACTGTTTAAAATAATGACTCACCCTGTTTCTTTCAGCTCCAAACTAAGCAATCATGGCACTAGAGACAATCCAGTGATCATCCTGAGAAGCCCAGAGAGGCTGAGACAGACCCACTGACTTTGGTGGGTGTGGTTTCAGTAAAAACGAAACTTAAGCAGTTTTGAAGAAGCCCCATAGAGAGACATTTGAGAGAACATTTATTGTCATAAATCATAAACACACTGTTATTTTCCATTCACATTTACAGCATCAATCACATTGTTCAAAAGATACATGCATCAGGAAATCACAGATCAGAAGTCTACACATCATGCATCAGAAGAAATGCTTTTTGGTTCTGCAGTGAATTATATGAAAATGTCAATTTGTTTTTTTTACATCTGTGAGGCAAAAAGCAAAAAACCCAAAGCTAAGTTTAGCAGCTACTGTCATGCTAATCTCCCAATGAACACTCCTTGTGCACAACTTAAAAAGCGACACCATTCTTGTCAAATCTGAACAAAATGTTTAATTTATTTGTTTATTATTCTTGAAAGTAATGTGTTAAGAAGTAAATTGAAGGGGTGTTGCTAGGCAGATTTTGTTGCTTATGGACAGAGCTAGGCTAGCTATTAGCCTTCTGCTTCTCGTCTTTATGCTAAGCTAACTAGCATGTTGGCTTTTTCTATAAAGTAGCTAAGCAAAAGTAGCTTTTTTTGCAAAGGCTTTCTTGATATTGTCTTTTCTTTCAAACCCGTCTTAGCTTTGCTTGATCAGGCTTTTCTCATTCACAGGACAAATCATCATGGTATCTGAGGCTTTGTCGCAGCAGTACAGGTAGAAAAAGGGAAGGATCTTCTCCCTGAACGTATCTTTAATTGTGTAAATATGAGTCCGTGCCCTCACGTCATAGAAGGACACTTGCCCCTCCTCGTAGTCCACATACACGCCCACTCGCTTTGGTTTGGGGTCCAGGGTGAGCAGGATGGGCGGGGACGTGGACACCCGGTAGCCCTGGCCTTTCTTCATGGCCAGAGCCCAGTAGCCCTGTGTGGCGCTGACAGAGATCCTGCCCTTCCTGTTGACAGAGGACCTTGCTACACCCATGTACCAGTCGTCTTTGTCCCCCACCTGGACCTCCCAGTAATGCCTCCCTGAGGTGAAGCCATCACGGGCCAGGACGATGACCACGGTGTCGAAGCGGTCAGGGTGGTCTGGGAGGTCCTGCCATGCACCCAGGTGTCTCACCTGATGTCTGTCCTGAGAGAGCTGCAGCCACGGGTTGGCTGAGTCGGGGTCCAGGGTGACGTCCACTGCAGAAACAAAATGAAAAGTATTATTTATTTGATTTGGTTTATAGATGATAAAAATGACCAAACCAAATTTATTTTAAAAAAAAAGTTTACCTGTGTATTTTAAAATCTTTTTAATCTCTGAAAAGGGAAAAAGTTCATTTTAAATCAAACTTGGTAATTCACTTCATTTAAAAAAAAAAAAAAAAAACATCTTTATTGGTTTTCATGTGTTCTGTCAAAGGGAATCCTACCACTCTCAGCCAGTTTGTTGATCATTTCATTTAACGTTGCCTCCAGTTTGGACACAGATCTCCTGATCATGCCCACACACGTGTCAGTGGGAACACTGGTCTCAGACCAGTCTTTGACTGAAGGAGGAGTGCTCAGAGCTGGGAAATTCTACGGAGGTAGATAGAATGAGAAAAGACTCAGAAACACAACTTGAGGATTATGAAAACAAGGTTGTATTTCTAGAATCATTAACAGCCTTCTCTCTGGTGTCTTGTAAAGTATGTGCATTGCAGTACACTTTACCAACAGGAAGATGGCACTGTTGTCACAGCAAAAAAAAAGTGAAGGCTGATTAAAATGTCCTACAAAAGCAGCCAGAGAAAGGAAAGTCAATGGAAACGACTATTTTATAAAATCATGCATTTTAGTATGACAGAGGAGAGAGAGAGAAAAAAAACACACTCTCATCTTTGCAATCAAAAGCAGGATGGTGTATGGAAACTCTGGTCCATGTAATGATGCTTTGACACATGTATTAAACTCTTTAAAATGTTTTAGGGTGAGCTGATGTGAGAATGCAGCGGGAAAATTCACTGCGAGAAATCGGTGAAGTTTACATTCCGCGCCCAGCACACGACCATCGATTGTATGCGACTGCTGCGATCTCTGTAAACGTATCGAAACTGTTTTATTTTGGCTTCTGTTTGCCCGTTTGTTCTCCGGTCTCTTGTTGATATCGTCGCACATTTTTGTAGCAAAGAGAGCCCTTTAAAAGCTTCACTGAAGAAAAAAAGCGTTCTCACCTTTAAGAAGTGAATGTGGTCGGTCCGAGCCACGTTCTCCAGCTCTGTATTCCTCCTCTTCAACTCAGAGATTTCCTGCTCCAGCTCAGTCATGAAGCCTTCGGCCCACCTCTCCGCCTGCCTCTGCTTCTCCTCTATGGACAAAACCAGCTCGGCCTGATTCCTCTGGATGGCGCGAACCAGCTCTGAGAAGACCTGCATGCTTTCCTGGATCTCTCTCTGCGCACTGGCCTGAAAACACAGACACAATATGCACACTCAATGACATAATAATCTTTGGTTTCTTGCGTTTTTACTCATCATATTCTGTTTAGCGCGTTCCGTGACAGTCTAAATGAAAAAGCTCAGGAGGACTCACTTTGTGCAGCTCCACAGCGTGTTTGATGTCCTCCAACTTTTCCACTCTTTCTTGGATCATTTGCTGGACGTCCATTTCTGTCCTCTTTAGCTGAGCCTGCACAACAAGATTTCACACAAACAAAGACAATGACAGAAAAATACAAATCTCTTCACTTACTTTTATGGTAGTGTTTGACTGATTTAAGAGACCATTACACAGCCTTGCCAATGGATCTTGCTGAGTCAGAGTTTCTTCAACAGGTGACTTTATCTCCCCAATAAAAAAACTCTTATCTGAATCAGTAGTGAACGGCTACTGACATCGGTTCATATGCTAATGTGATAATGTCTGTCAACAGGGCGATGTTGTACCGGTGCAGCATGGTTAGAAAACATGGTTGTGAAGATACAATAATGGTGAAAGTCTAATGGACATAATGGCACATTCTAAGGTAAAATAACACATAACTCAATTGATATACGGACAGCTAAGTCTCAAAAGCTAATTTAGCATTTAGCCAATACCTAGCTTGAAGTTTATGCCTATAGGCCTTTACATCTCCTATCTTGTAACACTAGTCGACTTAATTGTAACTTTAAAACAATACGTAGCCTACTGACAGTGAAGTCATCAAAGCTAATTTAGTATTTAGCTAGTTCCTAGCTAACATTACTGTTAGCTTATGTAAATTACTTTAAGCTTAGGACTTATAAACGTCCTTTGCTATCTTGTAACATTAATAAAAGGTCATGTTAGCTAAGAAGTGGTTGAATGCTTTAGCGGTATTGTAATGGATTAATGTTGTTTTAACTTAAAATATAAACATGTCACCTAACTTTGCCGTCTTTTATTAATCTGTCAATTTGTTATTCAATAACTTTATAGGATTTGAATAAAAAAATATATTATAACAGTATTTTACTTGCACCCCAAGTGTGACGTCAGAGGAAAATGGCCGCCATGCGAATGTGGTGTACGCGGCCTCACCTTTTTATCTATCCATTCCCTCTCCACAGGTACGGTGTAGTGCGCCCGGTGGTCCGTCTCCGTACAGAGCACGCACACACACGTCTGATCCTTCTTACAGAACAGCTCCAGGAGCCTTTCGTGCTTCGGACACATCCTGTCCTCCATGTTGGAAACCGGCTCTATGAGCTTGTGCTTGGTGAACCTGGCGGAATGAGACTTCAGGTGCTCCTCGCAGAACGAAGTCAGACACACGAGGCAGGATTTGACCGCTTTGGGCCTGCCTTCCCCGAGGCAAACATCGCAGAGGACCTCTTCCCAGGATGGAGGTGGGAGGGCAGAGGAGGTTTGAGGAGCTGGAGGAGCAGCGATTTGAGACTGGGGTGGAGGCGAGGTTTGAGGAGCTGGAGGAGCGGCGATTTGAGGCGAGGGTGGAGGCGAGGTTTGAGGAGCGGCGATTTGAGGCGAGGGTGGAGGTGAGGTTTGAGGAGCGGCGATTTGAGGCGAAGGTGGAGGTGAGGTTTGAGGAAGAGGAGGAGGCGGCCCCTCAGGTGACGGTGGAGGAGAGGTTTTGGGTGCTGCCACAGGGGGGATCAGAGGTGGTAACTCCTCTTGCGGCGCCTTCTTCTTCCTCTCCTCCTCCTGCTTCTCTTTCAGCTCCTCCAGTAGCTGCTGCTTCTGATCTTTCTCCAAAAGCCTCTCCTCGTCCTCCCTTTTTCTCCTTTCCATCACCCACCTCTTTTCTTTCTCCTCTCCCTCCTCCTCGCTTAACGTCCCTTCCGCACTCCTAACCCTGATCTCCTTGAACTGCTCCGCGATTTCCCTCAGGACCGTGTTAATGCAAATATCGGGCCTTTTGTAGAAGGACTTCTTACACATGGGACACTGGTACAAAGGGCTGGTTTTCCAGTATCCCAGAATGCAGCTCTGGCAAAAGTTGTGGCCGCAGGGGATGGAGACCGGGTTGGTGAAGACGTCCAGACAGATGGAGCAGTGCACCTGCTCTTCTGAAAGGTTCCCAGTGGTGGCCATTCCTACACGGCGGAGAGGCAGGGTCATTTTTTCAGCGCAAGCAACCAGGCTCTGAACGGGGCATCAAACCTGCTGTGATATCGAGGTCGCTGGGGTTAGATGGCGGGAATTTATTTGGGGTCATTTTCATGCAAAACTACAGAGCATAGCATGACACTACGGAAGCCCTTGGTGGACACACATAAATTGTATTTGTTTGCCGATGATATCCAGTAATATTCGTTTTGTTTTTTTCTTCAGATCTGGACGCAGTAATAGGCTTAACTTACCTCATCAACAGCAGCAGCATAGCATGTTGTGATCAGGCCGATCACAGTGACCGGCTAATTGTTTTGGTTTCCAAATCACTAAAAGCATTCTCCGGTTGTCATGAGCAAACAAGCTTTGTTATCTCAAGATAAAGAGATAAATTCATAAGTAATAATGGGAAAACTAGAGTTTCTTGAGATAGAAAAATCAAGTCAAGATCTGGAAAAAAAAAACCACTGAAATGATTCATGCGAAAATGAACCGTATTAAACATATGGATGCATGTCTGCTTTGGGCTTCCATATGACAGGACTCATTTATTCCTACAAAATTGAAGCCAAAGATTTCAAAACAAATGTTCTAATCTGTTTTCAGTTGGTCATAAATGAGTCCATGTCGGTCTTGGGGGAGTGTTGTCTGACTGCGGTTATTTTGGTTGAGTTTACTCTTCCTCGAGTTTCTTGAGGATGACCAAAAGCAGATTCTTGAACTTGATTTAACCAAAATATAAACATTTTTTTAATCTTATTTCTAGTGTAGGAAAATATCCGCCCGGCTGTGGATACAGCCAGCCATCATGCAGGACAAAGAGACTAAAAAACATTTCTCTCCCGGCTGCCATTGGCTTTGACTATTGTGTAGTTGTGCGATTACTTGTATTTAAAAAGATAATCGTGTGTGTATTATTTTGTATTTATTGTTGACCTAATGGGTGGACATTAAGACAACCTTTAACCTTGTTCTTAATACGACCTCTTTAATGACTTTTAATACAATTGTAAACTCACAGTATAGGAACGATAATTTAGAGTTGCATGTGCCCCCTGGTGGACAATCTTAGTATTGGCTGCATTGTTTTAAAGTTACATACTGTTTGTTTGGCCTCTACTAAAATGATAGGTACTTAGAGGAAAACATTTAGAACATGACTTAAAAGTATAACCAATACCTGCTTCTTAAAATGATCCGTGTTTTTTCACATCTTACATTTTTTACTCCAGGAGTTTGCGTCTTAATTTCAAGTTAAATATATCACACCTGTTATTAGCACGCTGGGATTAGCTTGTAACTTTCAACACATTGGTTTACTGCTTGAGGCCGACGTATTCATAGCGGAGAGCATTAATGTCTTTGCAACGACACTGGTGAACCAAGTGACCACGACTTCAGTGCCCCCCCTTCTTTAAAACAATTATTAAAAATGGGCGAAATTCCTTTATGGTTATTTGAATTCAATCACAACAACAAAAAAGTCCTCGGCTCAGGTCAAGGCTCATTAAAAGCCAATTTTTTTTTTTTGTATCCACAATCCAAGCCAACACTTCCCCAAGAGCCCCAAAGAGAAGCAGATGTGATATTAAAAATGAAAAAGCAAGAGACAGAATGAAGAGCCACAGATAAAACAGAGATATGAGGGGGACTCACCAGAGAGCAGCTGCCTGAAGGCTCTGCGGTACACTGACACATGAGACAGGCTCGAACTACTGCCACCTCCAACTCCCCCCCACACACAAGCACCTCAGACCCAAAATATACCCCCCTCCCTCCCTTTTTACCCCACATACAAATTTATACTTGCTGGTCATGGCCCTGCAGAGCTCCACGAGGAAGAGCTTTAACCCTCAAAATACACGAGGAGAGCAACAAAACACAACAACATGATACTTTAGCAGCTTTGCACCTTTTCAAAGATACAGATTATTCTACTGTGGTGAAGCTCTTTGTGTTACGTTTCTGTTCAGACATATCTGCACAGTCTGAAGTGTTCGTCTTTCAGGTTTGTCAGGTGCATCATCTCTGATCGGTGTCATTTGAAATGTCTGCGGAGGAAATAATGAATTTTACTCATTTGTATTATAGACTTACTTTTATGTATTGTCAGGTGTTTCTTCGATTTTGTTTATGTCCAGCAGGTGGTGCCAATGAGTCTGAATTTCTGCTTTTTTATTTGTTTCTAGTTTGACACAAGTCACAAACAATCACAAACATGACCACTATCTGATATAGGAAATATCGAAAAACTTGATTCTGTTTACATCATAAAAAAGATTAAATATACGGAGAAAGGCCCGACCCGATATGGATTTTTTTGGCCGATATTGGGGAGAGAAAAAAATGTGATACCGATATATAGAGCTCCCCTGGCTCCACTCTGCGCATCTCAGTGACCCCCCAGGGTGTCAGTGTTGTCTGGCTATTACTCGTCTGACGTCTAGCCAATCAGATAGCGTTGTAGGTGGGTTAGATTCTCTTTAATTAAAAAGCTCAAAAGACAAGTACAAAAGTCAACTTTTCATGTTCAAATACAGGACATAGTTAAACGCTCCACAAACAATCCTACACCCATATTTAGATTTCTAACAAAACAATCTCATAGTCTTACAGTCTGTACATAAATGTCTCATTTAGGCCCCGACAAGCACGCCCAAAAGTCTTCACTGTAAATTTAACTTCATTGATTTCATTTGTAAAGTGTCCAAAGTCTCAAAGCTACAGGTAAACTAACTACAGGTAAACTAAGACTAAAGGCCTTTTCACACAGAGTCTGTTTTTTTTCAACGCATTTAATGGATCGGCGGCGCCCGTCCAGCATGTGGCACTCTAGGCGACCGCCTATATGGCCTATGCCTGAAAAGAAGAAGAGTTTTACCTGTCAATAGACAATAGAGAGTTTTTCCTGTTGAGAAGGAGCTGCAGAATAATCCCGATCCCGATGTGAAAAAACTCAGAAAAATCAAACCAAGATAAATGATAATGGACGAAAGTTTGGGAGTCAGTGTGCTAACATGATTAACACAACATGAGATCGTATTTCACTTTTAAATGTGCGTCAGTATTGTACAGGGAAAAAAAATGGACTCTGTGCTTAAAGACCTTTAAACAGGAAAAAGTGCAAGTCTAACAGGATTCAAACTCCACTTTCTTCTGAACACGTCCATCTGAACCACACGTGCAACATGGCCTCTGGAATAATCCTCCTTCATGCTCCATATATTCTCATTTGGTCTTTCTTTATACATGTTGAGATGTGAAGTGTAAACTACACAGAGTAACCATGGCGACTGTTTAAAATGTTTATACATGACTCAGCTGTTTTTTTGGGGGGGTCAGTTAGAACAGATCCCGCTCTGTGTTACATTTTGGTCTTAAAGCAATGTTCCCTTTATTTCACTGATTGTTTGATGACTCTCTGTTTGTCTTTACTGGACCTGGTACTGCTTGAGGAAGTCACCTTGTCATGTAAATGTCACTTCATTAGATTGAATGTTTTCTGAGATAAAGTGCTTCTTAAGTCAATCTTATTATTTTGGCTCTTTTTGGGGAACAATGTTTTTTATTTAACACCAAATAAAAGACAAAAATCCTTCCTGGTATCTTCACTAAGACGAGATGTTCTTAATGTTGAATCTGTCACACTGTCACTCTCAGGCGTGTTTCACAGGTGTGATCACTAGAGGAGAAGCGTTCTTGCCGTCCTGGACGAGGCAGGGGCTGAAGATGGGATAGAGACCCTCGTTGAAGGAGTGGCTGAAGGTGTAGAGATGCAGACGCGCCTTCACATCATAGAAGGAAATGTGGCCTCCTTCGTAATCCAGGAAGACTCCCACTTTGCCGGGCTGGGATGGCATCTGCAGAGGCAGACGGGGAGATTCCAGAGCCTTCACCTCGCCGTTTTTCAGCCACAGGCACCAGTACCCGCCGCCGGGGCTCAGCTTGATCTCACCTTTGCGACGAGCAGAGGCGCTGGCCACGCCCAGCGTCCAGGCCATCTTGCGCGACACGTCCACCTCCCAGTAGTGACGCCCGGAGCTGAGGCCCTCGCGGCCCAAGACGAAGAGGGCGGGGCTGAAGCGCTTCGGGCCCTCGGAGTGGGAGGCCTTCCGCTCTTCATACCTCACCTGGCGACCGTCATCCGACACAGCCAGGTTCTTCTGAGCCGTGGCGGGGTCCAAAATCACCTCACCTAGACGGAACGGAGCAGAATGAGCATCTTCTGTATCAAACATGTACTCAGCGTCAGTGAAAATGTAAGTATCTTGAAGACGCAGTATGTAGATCCCGCCGTCAGGGGGCTCTCAATCAATCGAACAATAACAAAAGAATGTATGGCAGCTTTCAGTAGTAGCAGTCTTTGACTTAATATCCGGTGTTTCCACGGCAACGATCAACATGTCGTGTCTGTCATGCCGGCTCGGTCTAGCGGCCGGCACGACGACACCAAAAATTACGGCTCTCTGGTAACTTTGATAACTGTTATATTTGGGGTAAGTACTCAACAAAATAGTATATAACATAGGTTTTGTCAATTTTTTTTATTAATTTAGATATCTTAATGTAAACGTTCTGATAAAATTCTACATATTGTACGTTTAAATTGAAGGTAAGTACAGTGCTCGAGTAAGCTCACACTGATTACAGCAACAGTGAACATTTCATTTATAAACTGGCTGCTTTTCCCCCTGAATCGAGTCTAACTCTGCGGTGGAGAAGTGGCGCCATCTTGTGGACAATTTCAGTACTTAAACTTCCCTTTCAGCTTTGTTTGCAATTTGCCATGATTGCCAAAAAAAAAACCCAAAAAAACCATTGTTTTTTCAAGAAGTTTCTCAAATGAGTCATCACTCTGTGTCGTAAACAAAACAGAAAATTAAGATTTGTACTCACTCGAATAGTTCTGGACCTTGCGGAGCTCTGCGAGGGAGAGAATAAAGCACATGCAGAGGAAGAGAGAGAAAGAGAGAGTGTGTGTCAGAGAGTCATTCAGCCGAATAGTCAAAGTCAAAGCAGATGGCACGTGTGGGCGGTAAACAAGAAGATCTAAACAGGAGCTGTAAATGCTCCAGACCTCTGCTGCTGTCACTCAGACCTCTCGCTCGATTGGAAAGTGTGTGAACTGGGGCATCAACACCATCTCCATCTGTCCCACCATCTTGCATGTGTCAAAGTGTGAGAGCGGGGTTCGGTTGGTGCAATGATGAGTCACTTGTCTATTTCTATGTGCTCGTACAGTCACCTACTGTGTTTTTGCACAGCGAGGGTTGTTGGGAGGGAGGAAGGATTGTACCCAGGCAGACACTGATTTCAACTGAAGATAGCAATAGAAGATGTTCAGAGAAGGTCGTGTCCAAAGTCTTTCTTTGTTAACTACTCAATACTAATAAAACAACACAATACAACATGATACGACATGATGTAGTGCCATACAGAACTATCAAATACCATACAAGCCTGTACGATAATAACCTAGACTATAGTCTTCTGAATACTCAAAGTGCTTTTACACCGCAGGTCACACCTACACATTCACACACTGATAGTAGAGGTTTTTATGTAAAGTGACCATCAGAAGTAACTAATCCATTCATACACATTCATATGCTGCCGAGCATATGATACGGTAAAATATCGTTACGATACAGCATGATGCGATAGGATACAACAAATCACCATACGATAAAATGCAAATACTGTATCACACAATTTGATACGATGCAATAGGATAAAATACGACAGGATACCATACGATACTGTAGGATGTGACAAGATACATTATGATGTCGTACGTTATGTATGGTTTTGCGCTGCGCAGTATCTCGATGCGACGCTGCGCAGTATCACGGTGAGACGTTGCGCAGGATCGCGGTGAGACGCTGCGCAGTATCGCGGTGCGACGCTGCGCAGCGTCGCGATACTGCGCAGAACCATACATAATGTTACAATGCTGTGCGATGCTTCACTTTGTTGTCACTGTATTGAAGTTTGATTTAGACTCCGATGCTGCACACATTTAGCTGCCTCTACATGAGTCTAATTAAACTGAACAGAATTTTAAATATCAATATGTAAAAAAAGACTACCACATAAATACCAACGACGACCACAAAGGCCATTCTGTTGTATCACCTTTAACTAATACTGCAGCACTAAAGTCTGTGAGGGCATCAGGGCAGCGCCACTGAAGGTAAAAAAAAACACTTTCAAACACCACTCTGGTCATTTTCTCTGTCAAACTCTTCATGTCATTACTCGTTTTCTATTTCAGAACTATACGGCAGTAGCCTCAGCCGGTGTCCTCACCTTTCCCGTACAGCCTCTTAAGCTCCTCCTGGAACTTCTCGATGAGGCCGCTGACCGAGGTGCGGATGGTCCCCAGGTAGAGGTCGGTGTTGATGCTGACCGCCGACCAATCGGCAGGCTCGGGCGGGGGAGACAGCGTCACTATGTTCTGCAGGAAAATTGAGTGAGAGTGAAATTAAAAAATGTGATGATTCCTCGGGAGGAACTTTCACCATTTATCTCAATACATCTCAACTATATGCAAATTCGCATTCAGCGGAGGATCGTTTATTTGAATCAGGGACAGTGTACAAAAAAACCCATTAGTCTCAGAAGAGAAGAGATGCTTTGTACAAGATTTAGCTAACTAGCTAATTTCCATCTGTTGGATATTGTCCAGATAAGCCACTTCATAAAAGAAAGGTAACAGAGTAAAATGCATTTCATTTGCTCACTCTCACACTATCTTCAACGACTCTGAACTTCAAAGACCTCTTTCATGAGAACAACATTTACTCTCCATAAACAGTCCAGGGTGAAAACACAAGGGGGGGGGGGGGGGATTCTGGAACAGCTGGCTCTGTTCACAGACGCTTCTGATGTTGTGTCGCAAAATCTCAGAGTAATGTACAGCTGCGAAAAGCATGAAGGTCCGCTGAATAACGGACTGTTTAGATCATTATCACGGTGGAAAAGAAAGAGACACACGGTCCAAGCCTGTTGGGTCACTTCTTAATAAGGCACTTTTAAAAAAGGTAGATATTGTCGTGCAACACGGCCGGCTAACGCTGTGATTTCTGTTCAGTAATTAGCTCTCTCGCTGTGTCCTAAATGCATATCAAGTGTGTCTCGTGTTTGAAGGCTACGTGCTGCAAAAACAACTAATTAAGCCCCGCTTCAAATACCAGCATGCATTTTTAAACAACCGCTCGGTTTGTGCTCTTGATTTTAAAATATGGCTCTGGTTGGAATGAGAGCATGAAAAAAGAGGATCAATCTGTTGCTCTGGTAACAAGTTCAGGTTGTCCAATTTTTTATTGATTCCACGTTTTTGATGAAAGCTTTAAAGGTCACATATTTTGCAAAATACACTTCACCATGTTCCTCTAACACTTATATGTGTCTCTAGTCTGTCTACAAACCCCCCAATTATGAGAAAGGTCCATCCTATCCTTCTTTTCGCCTGCTCCACTTTTCAGAAAATGTGTGCTCAAACAGGCCGTTTGGAGATTTTTCCCTTCATGACATCACAAAGGGCAGTAACCCCTCCCCCAGGTGGGTGACACTCCCACAGCTAGGTGTTTGTTCTGCCCTCTGAGTCTGACTTCTCAAAGTAAACAATAGGACATGGAGCGAGAAAGCCAGATCCCTTCCAGAGAGGGGGCGTGGTCAGACACAGCTCATTTACATTTAAAGGTACAGACACAGAAACAGCCTGTTCTGAGCAGGGATGAAATAGAGGGGTTTATAGGCATGATCAAATACAGGATCAGAGTGGATTTAGAACAAGAAGCTTCTTTAGGGGAGCTCTGAGACTTATTTAAACTTGTTGAAGAGGAGGAGAATATGTGACCTTTAAAAAGTCCTACCTGCAGGAAGACCACTTTGTCCTGCGTCTGAGCGAAGGCCTCCAGCTCGTTGCTCCTCCTCCTCAGCTGGCTCAGCTCGTTCTCCAGGCCCCGGGCTAATTCCTGCGCGTGGCGCTCCGCCTCCCGCTGCCTCGTGGCGATCAGCTCCACCAGCTCCGCCTGACTCTGCTCCACAACGCGCTGCAGCTCGGCGTACACCTGCCAGCTCTCCTCCAACTCCCTCTGAGAGCTGGCCTGCAAAAAAATATAAAAATAATAAAAAAGAGGCAGGAATTTGTGAGTAACAAAAGGTATGACAGTGCTTTCCAACGTCGGAGGAACAACACTGACTCATTGTCTTGTGTTTGTATACACGCACACACACTGTTATTTAAACCTCAGGTTACTGAATACATGACGCGTTTAGAAAAGCAGATAAAAATGTCACTGAGCAGGAAACCTGAAGCGGCTGTGAACTTTGGAAACTTTGTGAAAAAGAAATAAAAGTCTCAAATTTCTGAAGGGTGAAAAGTTTTTGGATTCTTTTGGAAAAAACATTCAAAACCTTAAAAAACAAAACAAATTTTCAGTGATTTTAAAACCAGAGTTAAAGCCCTGTAATATGCATAACAGGGCAACTTAACATTATAATTCCTGCTACAGCCAAAATGCTCGTTTTATTTGACTTGTGCATGAAACCCAACACCAACACCGTGAGTTCTTATTTGAGCGTAATACCAACACTGAACACTAGGTGGAATCCTGGTGCATAAAGCCATGGCTCCAGGTAGTTAGGATTGAGGTGTGTGTTTGGAGGCATATTGTTTTTTTGACCGTGTCATTGTGTCAGGTTGTTGACTTATATGTATTGGACATAATGATCTGTTTATGTGCATTACTGAATCACGATCATGGACTAAAATAAACTGATGGAGACTCTGGTGGGCGGTAAGGGGATCAGACATTTGTTTGTTGCAACACCAACATCATGAGTCGAGAAAAGCTCCACAACTCCCCCCTCAGCGGTGACTAAATAATCTCTACAATCCCTCATGTTTCCTTTTCTTTCTTTGGGTAACATTTGACTGAGGGTTAAAAAACAGGGTGTGGGAGAAGAAAGGTAAATATTCTAAACACCGGTCACACCGGTTGGACGGCCTTAGACGTGCTTTCATGTCTGTAAACGTACGAGAGAAGCATTAGCATGAGGCCACAGAGCGTGAGAGGGATGACAAAAGGCCTGAACGACGGGCGTGTGTAACCGCAGAGTCTCCTGTCAAAGTGGCCCCCATGTTTATACGCAGTTACACCGAATGCCGCTTGAAGTGCAAATAAAGCGTTTGAGTCTGCGGCGCATGAAGACGGCTGCTACATCAGAGACAAGCCTTTATTTCAGAGACAGGACAGTGGATAGAGTTGGAAATCAGGGAGAGAGAGAGAGTGGGGAATGACACATTGGAAGGGAGCCAAAGGTCAGATATGAACCCTGGTTGGCCACCCGCTTGGTGGACTAAAGCGTGCACACATGGGGCGTGCGCACTAACCACTAATGTGTTTGTTTTTGTTGCTCAGAGCTGAAAACTGACACCAAACCTTACAAACCTGCTGTGCTTTCTAACCCGCTTTACCTTGTGTCTACTAACGCACAATAACCGACAGGTCAGAGTTCACTTCCTGTCTCCGACGAGGCGTCCTCGCACTCACCTTGATCACCTTGATGGATTGTTTAATCTCCTCCAGTTTCTTGGCTCTCTCCTTGATCAGGTGTTTCAACTCCGACCTCTTCTTTCCCAGATTACTCTGCAAGGAGGAGAAGCCAATCAATCAAAAAAATAAACATATGACGTCATGGCAGCATGCATGTCCTGAGACGCGTTCTCACCATCTTCTTCTTCCACTCGTGCTCCGTGGGGACGATGTCGTGCGACTTGTGCGTGGCCTCTGCGCAGGCGGTGCAGACACAGGCGTGGTCGGTGCGGCAGTAGACCTCCAGGAGGCGCTCGTGCTTCTTGCAGATCTTCTCCTCCAGGTGGAAAGTGGGCTCGATCAGGCGGTGGGAGATCAGAGACTTCACCTGGAGGGGTGAAGTGCGAGGACGGGGAGAGAGAGAGAGAGAGAGAGAGAGAGAGAGAGAGAGAGAGAGCAGCGGTTTTGAATGGGCAGATGTGAGAGTAACACACGGTGGGACTGCAGTCCCGTTAAGTCTTTAGTACATCCAATGAATCTGCAAAGTGAGCTGGATGTTTGAACTGGAAGCTTTTATGGATGTTAAGTTGGGAAAATGTTGCTTGTTCAGCAAATATTTTACTAACAGATGGAGAGAAATTAAAATGGAGTCAGAGGTTAAAGGCTTTATATGCTTTATATTTTTTTTCATCCAGCAGATGTCGCCCTTGAGCACCAGCATGAAACCAAAACAACTCGCGGTGCATTGTTGTGTTAGCATGCTAATGCTAGCGATCTTTATTATACTCGTATCTTCACACTGCATGTAAATTTACCTGAAATGAGCGTGATCTAGAAACACAGTTAATCAGTGAGTACAGTATGTTATTCTTCTTTTCTCTAGTCCCTCAATTAAACAACTTTTATACGCGAGGGGAGGAGTCAGCCGTTGTCCCGGCGATGTAAACAAAGTGAAGATAGGACTCTGAAAACTCTGAAAACATCACAGACAGTGGGACTCGAGTGTTACACCCATTGTAGACAGTCATGACTCACAGAGTTATTTTCAGAGGATATACTTGATTTATATTATATTTAAGTGTGAAAAATCACATATTAAGTGATAATGACGAGTGAGGAGTTAGCAGGAATCCTGAGTTGACATATTCTCTTGTCTCATAGGTTCCTCGGGATCATTGGTGGGGAAAATGTAAGGGACTAAAACAATAACAACAAAATGGAATAATCTGGTTATTAGCAGTAAATACAAAAGTAAGCTGACCTTTCTGTGATGTCTGAGATGAGTCTCGCAGAATGACCCCGGACAGTTCACACACGACTTGTGCGCCTTCAACTTCCTCCCGATGCAGGCGTCACAGGCGACCTCCCCGGCCTGTGCAAACTCCCCGGTGTCCTTCCCCTGGCCCGAGTTCGAGCTCAGATTCAACGTGGACCCCCTCGAGGCAGCCCCGGCTCCCCCCGCGACCCCGGCTCCCCCGGCCGTCATCAGCCCCTGGAACTGGGTGGAGATCTCGGCCAGCACCCTGTTGACGCTCATCTCGGGCCTCTTGGTGTAGCTCTTCTTGCACATGGGGCACAGGAACTTCTTGCTGTGGTTCCAGTAGCCCTGCAGGCAGGCCTTGCAGAAGCTGTGGCCGCAGGGCGTGGAGACGGGCTCCACAAACACCTCCAGACAGATGGAGCAGCAGAACTGCTCCTCAGAGAGGAGGCTGGCTCCCGGAGAGCTGTTGCCTGGGAGCAAGATTCATACATTTTTCAGCAGGATTCTAAATAGACAAAGTGCTCCTCTATTAATCACTATGTCATCGTTGTTGTCATGGTTACTCTCACAACATTGTGATGCAGTCAGATTAAGCTAGTACCTTTCAGCTACCTTCACAATAAATGGTGCCAACTTATTGGTAAGAAAAGTGCCCATGTTGACATTAACTAGTCAGACCAATAAGGATTTTTGAACCAGGCTGTAAACAGACATTTTTGGATGTGACTTCCAGGGTTCCGCGTTTTGCACTTCCACATTGGCTTCATTTTTTTTACCACCAATGGTTGCTGCTCGGGGCCTACTCCATATGTAGAAAAACATATATCTAGATAACAGCTGGATCCGTTTGACCTCTGACATGTTTCATCCCATTCAAAAAGGGTCGTTCACATCTGAAAGTCACCAGTGAGTTTTTTTTAACTAACCTGTGAATTACAGTGAAACTACCTGAGAGGAGGGGCGCGTCCAGATTTATTTAAACAGGGTTGGCCCAACCGGGGGAACTGATTTGATGCAGGGGGGAATATTTAAGTAATTCACCAGAGAGTCTTATCACACAGTTGGATTTCAGGGCAGCAGTTTCCCACTAATGCTTGCAAATAAATAAAAAAAAGTCTTAAAACCACGGGGACGCCTGTCCACCATGGGGGGGTCCAGGGCCTTCAGCCGCTCTGCCCCCCACCTCTGGAACTCCTTCCCACCACAAATCCGTAATATCAACTCTCTCCATTTTCAAATCTCATCTCAGAACACATCTTTTTAAACTGGCATATTCAGTCTGATCATTCCCCTTCTGGTCTTATAACTCCTTTACATCCTGTACATTTGTGTTTTTAATGTTAATTTTATCGTTGTGTTGTTACTTTGTTGTTGTTTTTTATCTCTGCTCTGTAAGGTGACCTTGAGAGTTTTGAAAGGCGCCTTTAAATAAAATGTATTATTAGTATTATTATTAAAAAGGAATGAAAATCTACTTGTTTACATGTCTGCTGACTTCACTCAGTGTTCTGCGCTAATTTTGGAAATCTTTTGACCTGACAAAAAACGGTGTCATGCTGTCACTTGAAAATCAACACACACCCAATAACACACCCAGACAGGATGCTTAGATGGCACACATTTGATCCCTCAAAGTGTGTCATACCCGCAGCGCTGCAGGAGTAGAGCGAATGTCTTCCAAAGATGATATAACTTAGAGGTCGCGGGTCAGGAGGAAGTTGTGTCTGAGTTACCTTCAGTGTAGTCTGAGGTCGGCGTGTGCACCGCTTTAATCAGCTCTACTTGATTTAAAGAGAGTCAAAGAGGTGAAACTAAGATTTTTATTTTTTGCGGTACTGCGCTCTGTCGTACTTTGTTGATATTTACTGTTATCCGTTCTGTACATAGAGAGCTCAGTTCACCAAAGTCAAGATCCTTCTGTGTGTGCGCGTACCAGGCCAATAAAGCCGATTCTGATTTTCCCTTTTTTTTTTAAAATACGTTTCCTCCACTTTGTCTGTTATAGTTTTCTTATTTAAGGCACAATATGGTGACCACAGCTCATTATTTAAAGGTGCATTATGTAGTTTTGGTAGAGAAATGTGAAAGTTGGAGAAATGTAGTTTCTAAATATACAAAAACTGTCCTCAGAGGAAATTCGGCCCCTGTAACACTGTCTGAAGATAAAATGCTACGTGAGAAGTTATGGTGGGGAGGGGGGCCGCAACAGTGAAACCGTAACTCTCCTGGTAGCTTTTTAACTCCAAACTGTGCTCCAGGGACCCATTTTCTTCTTTGAATAAAGTGTGTGTATTAAATTCAGAAAATAAAGCACAGAATTGTTTCACTTCTTCAACTTTCAAATGTCACCACCAAACTTAGACTTAAAGTAGTGACATATAAGTTTGAACAAAGATGAGAACAATCACAAAACTGAAAACAACTTATTTTCTTCATGTCAGATGATCGTTCTGATACTCGGCACCAGAGGACACAAAGCCCTTTTCTTTTTTTTTTTTATCCCACACGAGCAGGAAGTGTGTCGAAGAGCAAGTGAGGAATGCAGAAACTCTGGACCTTCTACCTTTACATAACACACCTGCGTCAGGTTGGAAAACACACAACAACTCCCTCCTCTGTGTGCGAACACAAGTGTCTGCATTCCTTCATGATTGGCTTCAATCGTTTGTTTTTTTTTGTCTTAATGTCGATGGACTAGATTTGAGAAAGAAGTCACTCATTTTTGATCAACCGTGCATACTGTGTTTAAGTATTTCACATTTAAATGCCATCGATGAGTTTTTAAAGACAATATATTTGCAAAAAAAACAGAGCAGCTAATCAAAAACTGTCATTTGTTTCTCTATTCAAACAAGCATACCTGCTCAGGTGTAAGTTTTCTTTGACCTGTGACACTAAAAGAGCTTCTCACACATCCTAAACTACACTTTGAAGCTTCTGTTTTGTCGTTTCACTGATTTACATAAAGGACAAACTTCACAGAAAAACTCTACCCGAGAAACGAAAGACTCACAAACATGTGTCACACACACATAACTTCCTCTAAAAAAAAACAAGAGAACATCATTAAGAATGAAAACGTGAAAGCAGAACTTACTCTGCATGTTTGCGTCTGACGTGGAGCGCTGTAGTCCTTCACTTTGTGTGTACTTTGTGTAATGAATCACACACACTCTCACAGGTGCTCAAGCTCTTCCTGAAACTCAAAGTGAACCCCTCCCACTTGGAGTGTGGACACACCCGGATCTCTGCACATACTCACATGCTCTCACTGTGTCGTCACACTTCAAAAGGTTTTATCTGAGTGAGGATGATTCACTATTGACTTTGTTATACTGTTTATCTTTTTCACAAGTCTTGGTCAATGCAACAAATGTGTGAATTTATATCCAGCTACAGTCGCTACAGTTTTCATAAAGATATCAGCTGATATATCGGTATCCGACTTTTTTTCTCTCTCCAAAATCGATATCGGCCCCAAAAATACCATATCAGTCAGGCCCTAATCTTTAGATATTTAAATTTCATTAAATTAAGAAAACTGTCTGGCCTGCAGATTTTTAGTTTGTGTCTTTAGAGGAGATAAAAAAACAACAACATCAGTGGGCTTTATGCTGCAGATGGGTGATTATAATGTCAAGACCATAAATCCATTGAAAGGTAAACTTAATGTGCCATGGTAGGGAGATATAAGGCTTGAGAAAATACAATTCTAGCAACATAAAAATCCCTGACGTTAGCAAGTTAACAACCCAAATCTCACTGGCTAGCACTGAGTCGAGTTACGACCAGTTACGCTCAATTCATCTTTCCTCCACCGTCACACACGATGAGATAAGAAAATGAACAGAATGCTATTTACACTTCAAGACACAACATAAAAAATACAAGTGTTTCCCATGTTTAATGATTTTTAAATAAGACATTTTTCCTTAGCGTACATTATTTAAATGTTTACTTAAAACCAAAGCGGTAAGGGAAATGACCGCAGTGCACATTAATGTTAAATTTAAAACCTCTCTGTACTGTCACACAATGATGCTGTGTGGATGCCAGCTCAGACATCACACCTCTCATGCTGCCAGGCTACTGTAGAGGTGTTACGCAGAGAAATGCACCCCTCCAAAGAATAGCATGTGCACCTTGCAAGACAATTCGAAATATGGCAGACACAATTTCTACACTGCCAAGTTTTTGCACTCAACCTTAAAATGCTATAATGCCGTATTTTTGCATCTCCCTAGAAATACGATTTTTACCTTTTTGAAACACTTCCGCAAGGTGCATGCAATTGTTGGAAGGGATGCATTTCTCTGCTTAACACCGTCAGCTATGTTATTAATGACATTGCCTCCCAAAGATCTTTTATATTTCAAAAATAAAACATCCCACATAGTCATATATACGATTTTCTAAATGTAATTTGTGTACCTAACACCGAATGCATAACATTTTAACAAAAAAGATAGCACTTAGCACAGTCCTCTTTGGCTGAAAGAGGACTGGCAGAGTCAGAAACATCACGCAGCTAGCATGTTCAATTTTAACTAAAGGCAACCTCAATCAGGTAAAGCAGGTAAAAGACCCACATGAGGAGGTTTGCACATCTTTTTCACATTTTCAATGCAGACAGAAACATTGGATCAATCAATCAATCAATATATTTTTATTTGTATAGCGTCAACTCATAACAAGTGTTATCTCGAGACACTTCACAAAAAGCAGGTAAAAGACCTTACTTGTGCTGCAATGTGCTGCAATCCTTTATTTCCACCACTAGTGGGCAGTGTTGGACTAGAACTGAGGAAGCAGCAGCTCCTGCCAACAGGCACTTTACATTCATGATGCATTTGTTATAGGCTATACTGTAACTGACGATGTAATCCATGGCAACGTATGAGCACAATTACAACACGGGGGGTTGAAACAAATCTGAGATTATTCCCCCCACCCCCCAAAAACAAAAAAAACATCCAAAGGAATGACTGCTGGGAGTGAAAGCTGCTGCAAACACCAAACCCTGCAGAGCCAATAATATCAGGTTTGCTGAAATCTGTTTTCCGGTCTACAACTTTGGAAGTCTGACTCCTAAAGTCACACTGAAACCAGCTCTCATAACGATTGATCTCTTTTGCACTGCAGCATATTGACAGCGCTGATGTCAATAAGGCATTGAACGGGGGGGGGGGGGGGGGGGGGGGGGGGGGGTTCTGTTCTGGAAATGACCACATGTGCAGGTCTTTGAGGTGTCATTGATCCCTCTCACTCCCTGCAAATGTCAATCCATCCCTACTTATCTTATGCATCCTATTGATTATCTCACGTCTTCATTTCCCATCGTTTTCTTTTGAACTGTATCTGCTGTCAGTTTTGTGCAGAATCCCCTTAAAAAGTACGTTTGAACACCTGCCACAAAATCATAACCATTTTTTTAAAAATGGCTGCTCACATAATAACTTTTAAATCATTTGATTGCTGCTGTATGCGTTCATGTGCTGCCCCCCCACAGTACTGCAGAGATTGTGTCGCATGATGTTATGGAGCTACAATTTTCTTGGAGTGGGGGATTCTGCTTTCTCTCCCTGTCGCAGTGTCAGTCAAGGTAAATGTATTCCTCCCCCCTTCACTTTCTCTTCCTCTCTTTACTCTCTCTCTGGCAGCTTCAGTTATCATCTTCTTCGTCTCTTCTGCTTTTTTTTTTTTTTTTTGCCTCTTTTGTCTGTGTTTCATTTTCCAGAACTAAATCCAAAGATTGTCTTTGGGGGTGTATAAATAGTCCCTCATCCTTTCTCTGTCTCTCGTATATTATTCTCTCTACTGCTTACTGTTGTTTTTTTTCCTCTTCCTCCCTGCAACCCGAGTCTCTGCTGGAAGCTTCACTGCACTGGGTTTTTTTTTTCCTTTTTTTCTCCTACAAACGGCACGTTCTTAAACGGATCTCCCCTCCTGCATGTCATAATTAAAAGAGCCGTGGAAGAAACCTAACCCCTCAGTGTGTTACCCTCTCAGGGTTTCCCTCTCAAACACACAAAAGAAGAAAAAGAAACAGTACATTTAAAAAAAAAAAAAAAAAAAAAAGCAGTGAGCTCTCTCTCTCATCGCAGCATGTTTGATTCCTGCAGCTCACTCTCCTCCGCTATCGCTCGCCCCTTCCCTCCTGATGCTCTTTGGTTTCTCAGAGAGGGTATCGGCGCTCGCACCACCTCCTTTGGCGGATACAGTATCACGCGTGAGTCAGGGTGGATGGTGTCACACTCTCTATGTTACTGATAACCCGACTGTGCCCTCGCAACCTGAGCACAAAAACACCGTGGCTGAAATGATGCCTCTTGGATCTTTGTGGGGGGGGAAATCAGATTGCAAAAAAGGTGCACTTCATGGCAGAAAATGCTGAAAGCTGCAAATGATAGCCTGAGGAGATACTGTATGAAATGATCCTGGAAGCTGTGGAAATGATCGACTGCTGCTGTAGCTGAAGAACTGGAAGAGAGCGATGTGTTATAAAGAGTTTCATATTGATGATATTTGCAGAACATGAATGTTGCGAAAAAAGTCACTCCACCAGATATTAGTGTCGATTTTGGTACTTGAATTGGCATTTTTACAGATGTTCTGGCACTGGTTGGACCAGAGCCAACGGGCAATGGGCTAATGGGATGCCCTTTCTAGGCGACTTCACTGATGTTCTTCCTAGCACAAGTGGGAATCAAACCATCAATCCATCCATTATCTATACCACTTTTGTCCGTTCGGGGGTCGCTGGGTGCTGGATCCGATCGCAGCTGTCATTAGGCGAGAGGCGGGGTTAAACCCTGGACTGTTCACCAGTACAGTCCAATTTACAGGGTCTCCGATTAACCTAACCAGCATGTCCTTGGACTGTGGGAGGAAACTGGAGAAAACCCACACATGCACTGGGAGAACGTGCTGTCCAACGGGGATTGAAACCAGGAACCTCCTTGAAGCCCCCGGAATCAAACCAATGTGCCTCATATAGTCACGTCTTCTGCTTCTGGTTTGATAGTTGTTACTGTGAATGTAATCTGTGGATACAACTCTCGGGTTACAGTGTTTGTTAAAATGATGCTCTTCAGTCATTTCCCTTCCATAGTTTTTCCAGCAAGAGGCCGGTGTGTTTGTGTGTGAAAGCCAGGCAGTGCAGGTTGGTTGGGGAAGCAAAGACCAGCTTCAAGACAGGCAAGGTTATCGCTGACTGAGCCACCTGGACGACCTGACTTGAGTACGTCATGTAAGAAATGTGCTTTGCCCGTGCAAATCAGCGTTTCTTTTTGTCAAAGCTCCGACTTCCAAGGGTTGGATATCCTCCCTTAATTGGATACTGAAGTTTACAGTCCGCGCACACAGCCATGGATCGCCCTAAATGCTCGAAAACAAGCCGAGTTAAGCTCCCAGCAGTCCTCCTCTTGGGGCAGGATTCTGCAACCAGGAAAGATAAAACTAGTCAAAAAACAGTAAGTATAGAATAAAAATGTGGCTTCAGACTGGATACAAAGGACAGATTTAAGCCAGCGCGTCCAAATGGAAAACAAAGTGCTGACCCTATTTTATAAGTCAACTTATAATTGGATGTATGTCAGTATATGTTTGTAAAAAAGAAATCACTTAACATGTAATGAGGGAAAATCTAGCGTCTCTACCCTCTGTATACCCTCAGTTCTGTCTTTGCATTCTTTTTTCCTCTCTCTCACCCCGCACTCCAACCCTGAACCTTCAAGCTATAAGGCAGCAGCCCTAACCTCTTCACCATCGTGCCGCCTGTCAGTGTTTCCTCTTTGTAGTTCAACATCCTTGTTCAAGGTCTAGTGTGACAGAGCCAGAGCGCTCTATCTCCACAGGGAAGGCCCTGGCCAAGGTTTGAACCTGCAATCTGCCATCTGTGAGGCAGTACTGCAAAAACCACCATGATGACTTGCCACCTTGAGGGGGCTCGTCTGTTAGGGAATGTACTTTCCAGTCGGGTTAAAGTCAGTGTCCAAGCTCCAGTGGGAAAAAGGCAGATAAAACCCTTTTTCCATACAGGAAGAGCCCGGCTGATATCCAAACCCAAAATCCTCTGGCTGTGAGGCGGCAACCTCCACGTGTATTGAATTGAATTTTACGGTATCTTACCGTATCCTAACGTATTGTATTATATCATATGGTACCATTTTGTGCCCAGATTGTATCTTTTGGTGTCGTATGGTCTCACACCGCACCGCATATCATTGCTTCCCAGTACTTATATTGTATCACAATCGCATCACATTGCAAGCTAACTCTGTGACTCCCACCCCTACAGTTGATATATTATTGTTGGACGTTTAGTTGGAGGGATCTCCGGGGTCAGGAGTCAGTCTAAATGTGTGTCTTGCTCAAAGGCACTGAAGCATGGACAAGTACCCACACCTTTAACTCGAAAAAAATCTTTTATGCTAACTTTAGCCGAGCCGGCCACAGCTGAACGGTTATGTAAGTAATCACTAGTGCGAGCTGACTGATTGATTTTTCCAGAGGACTGATGCAGCACAGCTGATCTGTTAATCATTGAGCTAACGCACATTACAGCTGAATGCTATTATCCACTCATCCAAAAACAGTAAGTGCTGTATATCAGCTAAAGGCAAAGGAAAATCTGTTTTGTTAAGAATGCTATGAAACAGTTTATCTTCAAATGCCAGCTCTATTGGAGATAACTCAAAAAAGGTTTTCAGGGATCTGCACTTTATCCACGTCAGAGATATAAATACACATTTGGTGTTTGTCATCAGTGTGATGTGTAAAATACAGATTCCCCCCCCCCCCGACACTGCCTCTTTAAATGTTGAAATGCATCATCTCTTGTGCATGAGAGGATTTTCCCAGCGAAGACAGACATCCATACAGCACACATCAGCGGAGTCAGCCTCGTAAGGATTGTTGCATCACGCAGCAGCCGTGTTGATGTGACACAAAAAAAAAAAACACAATTTCTACGCTGCTTTAGACAGCATTGTGTTTTCTAGAATCCCAAAGAAGCACTTTTTTTTCTTCCCCCTCATTCAAAAAAAAGAAGCAATCCCTCTGTCTTTGTACCTTCCCCACACAGACAGCAGCAGAAGAGGAGCTACAGTGCTGCAGTGATTCATTCAAATGCGGCACTCAATTTGTGGACTGCTCTGTTCTCTCCTGCCTGTTGCTGCATGTTTTAAGTGTCTGTGTGTGTGCCAGTGCAGTATCCCTGGATGGGGTGAATTGCATGAATCCCATCCATATCAGGTACCACCTTTTCATGCATCACATGGCTTGCGACTTGAATGCATTTTGAATAGAATCGAGTCATAAAAGCACATGCAACCAGGCCGATGGAGTTTTTTTTTTTATTTAAACCATATTGTGCTCACACTGCCATGCACAGCGCTGAGACGGCCTCTTGTGTTCCCCTCTCCCTTCAGATGTGATGTGATCCAATCTGATCCCATCCGATCTGATCTTGTCGCTCCCCATCTCGCGGAGATTTGAAATATTGTCCACATACGTCTTAATAAAGACCGCTGAGAGATGCAGAAGAACAAAAGGCGCACAGTCGTGGTCGTGTTCGCGTGATCACAAGAGACGTTTTGAGGCTACAGCTCGCGTGGTTCAGTAAACACAGAGAGATTTTCATCTCGGAATTATGGACTCCAAAAAAAAACAAGACCTTGAAACAATGATTCATTTTTAGCTGCAGGATTCCTCCTCATGAATACAAGATCAAACTGTTTTTCATTATTCCTTATCGGGACACCGTATCCCCAACAGAAGTGGAGACAGATTTTGTAAAATGACCTTTTGTGACTCCTTGAACAAGTCGCGTTGACAATAGACCTCCTTCAGCTCCTCTCCGGAGAACTTAATCCATGTATTGACCAAAAATGCTCAAAGCTGACATGGACTTTTTTTTTAGAAATCCTTTAACCCTTCTTCTCTTTCATTCCCCTCAAGTCTTTCTGCTTTGAGATCAATAATATTAAGCTTAGCTTCTCGGGCATTGTTTCCCTAAAACTTTATCGATCTCCCATTGGGAAATTGACAAAAAGAGACATTGATCCTTAAGAATGAAAAGTGATCCCTGAGAAAAAAAAACAACCTTTATTGAAGAATTGATGTGACACAAACACCACCAAAGTCATAGAGAATGAATCCAACTGTAAGACGTTAAGATCCCTGCTGATTAAATCAAATCCACGGATGAAAGTCTTTGATTGGTCACAGTTAAAGCTCCTGTGAGAAACTTTTTTCGTTTCTGTCGATTCTGGCGCCCCCTGTGGACAAAGTAGTATCTCTCTGCTGATCTTGTCCTGCACATGTGTGAGTCATGACTGTTTCACTTGGTGTGAATCTTTGCTTCAGACACTTCTATGGTGTTTACTAAACGCATCATGAGTTTTTTTGTCGGACGGAGTTCAGTTGCAAAAAAAAAAAAAATCTGTAACTTTTGTCAAGGTGTGTATCCCAATTAGTCACCCGCCTCCAAGGGAAACATGAGATATTATGTCAGAGAGTTAGGAAGCAACTCAGTGAACCGTAAGCGTTAGCAAACCTTACCTGCAGCTATTTTATTTTAATTCTACATTACATAAACATGGCCAAACATTATGTTAATGAAAGTTGAATGCATGAAAGCCTCAGTGAACATCAGTTCTATACCTGAGTCACATCAGGTACTGTTTTCATCTGCGTTTGCGGAGGTTTTACATCTCCCATGATGCCTTGCTACTGCACATCAATATCAAACTACAGCTCTTGGAATTGTTTTTGATTAAGAGACCTCTAAAAATGTATTAGCTAGATAAACAGCTGCTCTGTGTTATGGATGGATGGATAGATGGATGGATGGATGGAGGGTTGGAGGGATGGAGGGTTGGATGGCTGGATGGATGGATGGAAGAATGGATGGCTGGAGGGATGGCTGGATGGAAGGATGGAGGGATGGATAGAGAGATGGAGGGATGGATGGAAGAATGGATGGATGGAGGGATGGCTGGATGGAAGGATGGATGGAAGAATGGATGGATGGAGGGATGGCTGGATGGATGGAGGGATGGAGGGATGGCTGGATGGATGGATGGCTGGAGAGATGGATGGAGAGATGGAGGGATGGATGGAGAGATGGCTAGATGGATGGATGGATGGATGGGTGGATGGATGGGTGGATGGGTAGAGGGATAGATGGATGGATGGATGGAGGAATAGATGATGGATGGATGGATGGATAGAGAGATGGATGGATGGAGAGGAGGGAGGGAGGGAGGGATGGATGGATGGAGGGATGGATGGATGGATGGAGGGATGGATGGATAGAGATGGATGGATGATGGAGAGAAGGAGGGAGGGAGGGATAGATGGATGGAGGGATGGAGAGGAGGGAGGGAGGGATAGATGGATGGATGGAGGGATGGATGGATGGATGGAGGGATGATGGATAGAGATGGATGGATGGATGGAGAGAAGGAAAGGAGGGAGGGATAGATGGATGGAGGGATGGATGGATGGAGGGATGGATGGATAGAGATGGATGGAGAGAAGGAGGGAGGGAGGGATAGATGGATAGTCTTTTTATTCATGCTTTTATCTCCTGTTACTGTTTTATTTAATTGCTCTTATTTTTAAGCTGTCATTGACTAATGCTTTATTTTACCACTTTTATCTCTTTTTATTAGTTTTTCTTTAATTTTATTTCTTTACCTGTAAATTTGTTTTTAGCTCTTTTTATTGTTTCTTGTGTACAACATCTTAAACCTCTGGTACTCTTGGTCTTAGCTCAGGTTGTTGGGTTCTGCTGTAGTGTTCTTATGATGGGTTCAAAGATGGTTGGGATAAATATGTTTGTTGGGTATTTTACTGATTTTTTAGCTTCTGGTTATTTTGCTGTTGTTTCTGTTCTTCTGTGTTTTAGTTCTTTTGCTATGTTCTTATTATGCTTTTGCTGTATGTCAGAGCAAAGCAATTTGTAAATCCTTGTTTTTAAATGTGCCATATAAATAATGTTAATATTATTATTATATTGATGCACTGAAATATATCTGTCTTGTTTCATGACAGCCTTCATGCCCATGACACATTCCTTGGTTTTCTGCCTTGAATCTTGAATGATCAAATAAATCAAATACCAACAGAAAAGGTCAATCCTTTCAGTCGGTTCCCCTGCATTTCAAAATGCCAGGTTAGTGGTTGAATTATGTAAAGTTGGACAAAGGGAAGAATATTTTTTATTTTTTTTAACCCTAAAAGCAATGTTTAATGCAGGATAGAGTGGTGGAAATATGTAGAAATTACATTCATGATATGATTTGGTTTTGGTTCAATTTCACTTTTTGTCCTCTCCTGTTTAAGTCATAATATCCTACATTTCCCATAATACCTTTGACAATAAAAATTCTGTTCTTTGAGTGACCACTTGAGCCTGGTTGAAAAAGCCCAGCAAGTCCCATTAACACCCTTATTAAAATGCAGAAATTAACATGTTTATAGCCTAGTTCATTCATACATCTTTATAATAAGTTGCCGGTCTTATCTGACTGACAGACGGTCCCAGTGTCGCTTTTTGTCAGGAGGCTAAAGGCCCACCTCAGCTCTACCTCTTTGTCTTTTACAAGTTTGACCTAAAGCGAGGTTAAGACTATATTTTCAATATCGCTGGGCTTCCAAAACCAATGGGTGACGTCACTGAGACAACATCCATGTATGCAGAATTGTTACCCAGCTGCTGTCTTTAACATCAGTCTGACTGGTAGGTCTGTGTTAACGTTAGCATAGCATGACTTAGCATAGTCACAACTAACCAGTGGGAAGGCCCCTGAAAATAAAATCATAATATAGAAAAGGCTCATAGACATTGTAAAGCAAAGAGCACAATTTTCATATGAACACATTTTATTTGTTGTTGAATGAGTCAAACACAGTATTTGTTAGCTCACCTGCTTCACCACTGCCATACTTACGACCCACATTCATATCCAGGAAGTGTCAAACAGAACAACAGCCTGCCATTAGCTTATAAGGGGGAGCACCAAGTGGAAAACACCAAGTATGCATGAGGTGGAGGGGTGTTTATAGTTGCAGACATATTAAATGCACTTTAAATTGCACATTAGATAAATACTTACCTGACATGTGGATGGATATGTTTTTTAACCCCATTGCAGATGTTTGGATTATTTGGAAGTTGAGTATTAATGCCCTGTGACTTAATTGATTTAAACCCTTCATTATTGTCCTTTGGTAGGAGCCAGCTGCTAAATAAAGGGAGGTCTGCTGTGCTTGAGGGCAGTGGTGATTGGAGTTGAAGTTGCACAGTGGTTGAGAGCAGTAAAACAGATAATGTGCAGAGCTGCAGGGGCTCAAAGTGGCAGTGGGTTTTTTTTTTTTCACTGTACATTCAATATTTGTTCCTTATTATAAATAAATTCCCAGTGTCTGCTTTTTGAAACGTTTGCCTCATTCTTGGGGCCTAAAGCACTACACCATCCTTAACCCCTCCTGAGCCAACCTTCGTCTGAGTTTTCATATCCAATAAGTCATACTGAGTGATTAGCATAAAAACACTCACACAGTTTCAAATGAAGTATTAACAAAAAGTGTTCATTCATTTTGGGGAATCAGCTTTTTGTGGATTTCATTATTTTTGTTTCTGATCGGAAACTCAGCAACTGGATGATGCTGGCGGCTAAAATCACAGACTGCTAATTCGAGCAACGAGGATGCTAATTGCTAACGTGTCTGGAACATTATAACGCCACAGATGGAGGAATATAAGCCGGAGGAGGAGAAGGGTGAAGAAGAGGGCTGACAGACGGAGCTGCATTAATAAGGTAAGTAAAAATTGTTATCTTGAAGTGAGCTGTTTGTGTCATGTCACTCGTGTTGATTGTCACTGGCTGATGTTAGCTAACTAGCAACTGGCAGGAACCTGCTAGCTTGTGCGAGTTGTATTGAGTCATTTGCATGGAAACCTAAGATGACTTAAGCAAGCGATTAAGTTACCTTTTTTGCCAGTGGCAGCTGGATTGTTTCATTGTTCTCCAGTGGGGTACAGATGTACCCGGTTGTATAGCTTAGTATGTTAGCTAGATGTTAAAACATACTGGAAAATGCCATTATGGCTAAAATAATTAGCATGGCATTGCGGTAATTTTAACTTAAGAAAACAATCTATTTTACTAAACATCCTTAACAAACACCATATGCATTCGCAATTACAGGCATATATTTCCTTAACTTGGGGAGACAAACTTTAAAAACTGCTGACTCATGCTAGTCTAGCCTGCTGCTCTGGTCCTTCTTCATGAACAGTCTATGCTCTGATCCAGTGACACTGCATGATGATTTGCTCTTTATGTCTCAGGTCATGGGACTTATCCCTCTGCTGCCTACTTTTGGGTGGTCGTGTGTGTTGTGTTCATTAATGCGTTTTTCCTGTGGCTGCGTCGTAGCTCCTATATTTGAATTGAAAAGGAGGAAATGTGCATGAGCAACTTATAATGAGAGTTAATGGTGGCTCGTATTTTTGTGCTTAAGACCAGAATCATGTCACCATCAGTAACTTTCGACTCGTAGAACGCTTTAAATCTACATTTTTATTGATGATTATACATTTTGCTCAAAAACTTAATAATATTTACTTAAATTACTAAGTATTTCTTTAAAAATAGCACAAATTAATGTCTTGGTCATTTAACATCAATAATTCAACTTTTAACACTTGTCATCCTCATCTCGAGATGTGCATTTTCACAAAAACAAAAAGGATTTTGTTTCACTTTGAATGTAGACCCTCTGTAGACCCCTCTGACCCCTGTGGTGTAACACATTAACACGCTCACATGTGTGTCAAGGGGAAATGCAAAGACGAATCGTCCTAATTTACCCCAGGTATAATTGAGTGCTCCAAATTCCTACATTCAGGCACGGCGATGATGAAGTCATGCTCTGAAGAGTCATTCATGAGCCTGTTTGAACTGGAACAGCACCCAGCGGGGACTGGAATTAAACCAGCTCCTGCGGGGTCCTGGTAGCGATGCTAGCATCCCCTGAAGGGTCCTGGTTGAGGAGGATATTCTACTATTGATTCAAGAGCGTCTACAGAGATTGATTTATCACATTTACCTCAACCTCTATACTTTTATATGTGTAATGACAATAAAGTTGAATCTCATCTCATTTCATCTCTCAACTACAGGAAATATATGTCAAATGTGTATTTGAAATTTTAACGAGAAAAAACGCCCATAATTATTACTCTTATTTGTTCTTTTAATGCATGTAATGGACAAAATTGACAAAGGCAAAGTGTGTAGAGTTCAAAGCAATATGCAGCAAATTTTATTAAGTGCAGAAAACACAGTACAGGGAGTGTTCTTGTGCATTCTCACCTTAGCCACCTTATTCTGAAAGTCCAAACAACACATCCTTGATTGAAATGTCAAATTGCACAGAAGGGAATTTATAGTTCAAAACATACAAATATGGATTACACATGCCGTCACATCAGGAACACAACAAACAAAAAAATCCTAGGAGTTCACAAAAAACGGGGCGTATCCACGTAAATTATAGTAAAACATAAATTTCATAAAAACAGCAATAAATTAAGCTTCAGCCACCTTGGTAGAAGAAGAAGAAGAAGAAGGAGGAGAAGAAGAAGTGATGGGGCTTAAAGATGGTTGGTTGGGATGTAGGGGCCCTGTAGAGCTTCCTGATTGGCAGATGCCTCCCTGAATGGACGGTGGTCAGTGATTGGCCACGCTGTGAAGGGGGGAAGCCCACACCTTAACGCCACACTGTGAACGTACAATCATCTTGAAAAACTAAAAAAAAAAAAAAACCTTCTTTTACATGCTTTCTGCAGGATGCACTGGGTTTTTTATTCTCCTTCTGGGCTGCTTGACTGTTGCTTCACGGCACTACAGACAACGTAACAGAAGGGATGCACAAGAAGAGATTATCTAAATATACATGTTTTTTTTTTGTTCTCTAAAGTATGGCTTTGATGTCTTTTCCGAGGCTGTAAAAGCTGCGCTCAAATATCCGCTGTTGGCGTACCGCACCAATTACTTTTTCGCTACCAAGTACATTATATTCTTTTCAAGCATAATAAGAAGTGAATGTAGATAAACATATACAGGCAGGGGGGAGGTATTAAGTCTGCAAGCATGGATTTAGGGAGACATTGTACGGATGCTGATGCGTATTAATGGTATGTACACAAAAACCCGGGCCGCTCTCTTCTGCCGTGACGTCAAAGCGGGGTCTTTAGGGAGGATGTGGGGACTCACACTTAAGCCACAGTGGACAAACTACACGCCGCCTTTGCTCCATTCATGATCACAGCAGTGAGACGGGCTTGTTTTTAATTTCACTTGCCTTGCTGTGCTCGCCGAAAACCATCATTTTGTTTGCCTTTGGGGCGGGAGTGAAAGGAGGTCAGGCTAACAAAGCAAAAGCCAGAACGTAACACAGACGAAGAAAAAGAAACCGATATAATAAGAAAGACCGGTGTGTCCCCTGTATGCTATAATGTGATGCTGTGTAGTATGAGGAGGGGGGAGGCTCGCGGTCTAAAAATCAGCTTTAAGTCTGTGAGAATAATTGGAAACAAAAGAATACAGAGAGAGCGATATGATTCTTTGACAAATTAAACCTAAAACGTCTTTCGGAATCTCGAACAGCGTATTGAAGTAGCAGCAACTTTCATGTGACAGCAACTGTGGCTGTGTAAAGCAACCGACAAGAATAGCTTATTTATAAGCTGCGAAGAAGAATCACAAGGTGCTTTTACTGGATTGGATATGACTAAGACAAAATGAGATCTCTGGGATTCAAGCATTATTAAAGAATTGATTGCATGTAAATTGATCATATGATCCATTATGGGGTGAATTTGTATCAAACTCCCTTCTCCCCCTACACTGAAGTAATATACAAGTGACATAAGCAGATGAGTCCTTGGGCTAATACCAATATGTGGCTGTCTTCAGGTGAAAAAAAAGTGTTGTTAGATATTATTGGAAACACGGCTGCAGACCGTCAGAATCAAACCTTTCAGTAACACGGTCACCTTTATCTAACCGCCCTCAAATCCACGCGGCTTATCACAAGTCACATTTCACATTGAAATGACCAGCTTGCCATTACTTCCTCTGTTGCCAAGCAACATTAACCATCTTTAGATTCTGACAGGTAGCTATTTACAGCCTCCAGACACAAGACTCTGTTTTCAATTACATGGGTCTGACTCCTGAGCAGATTCTTACAACAGCAATTCAAAGTCTCCCCTCTTTATTTATTTTTATTGTTGCACATTGTTTTGTTGCATATACCAATGGGTTACTACTGATTCACAAACCTCCATGTTTTTAAAGGTTCAAACTGTGATTGGATTAAAGGTTGACTTGATTTTTATGTGATTCCATCATCTTTAGCCAATCAGATGTTAGTATTGTGATATTGAGGACATCTCGTGACCATAAGTGATCGTAAAGCCTGTGAGAACACTAAATCTTACCCTTTAATAAACATAATCTAAATCTTAAAAAGTATCCATAAAATGATGTAGGTATAATAGAAATAATAATAATAATAACCGCAAAAAATTAAATATCAAACCGTCTGAACGTACTGCTAGCTAGCAGCTACATTAGCTAACATGTTTTCTGCTAGTTTACAGCCTTTGGTTGTGTGTTTTAAAAATGTAATCCTGAAATATTTCATGTTCTTAATAGGCATTTCATAGTCTGTAAGACTTTTGTTGGGAAGCCAACTCATACTTGAAAATATTGGGAACAGGAAGTCACTGAGTAATTTAGATGAAATCGTGGTTGACTTGATTCATTAGCGAGTTGTGAGAAAAAACACCACAGGGTGGTTAAGATGCTTAACAGTGTTATCACGATTTTCCAAGGACAGTTTGCTGTTTTGTGTGTTCATCCTTGGTTACTAGAAGTAGGCAAGCTAGCAAGTAGCAAGCTAACAAGTAGGAAGCCATTTTAGAATTGCCTTTTGCCTCCTTTGGTGCTAAATGTTGGTCCGTTTAGGATGAATAGTCTGCATAAGAACAAATGTTTTCAGGGCCTTTAAAACAGTTAAATGTGAAATTAAAAGAGTAACATCTCTATACAGTTTTGGAGAAGCTGGATTTGGTGTGTCGACTGTAAGTGGACAGAGGGAGCGGTGCTGAACAGCTGGATATAAAAGAGGCAGGTAGATGAAGTAGGTTGAATCTCAGCTGTGTCCAGTCAGCTTAGCCGAGCTGTTTTCCAACCTGTTAATCCTATCAGCTTAAATACAAACATATCTGCACTGGATACACTAACGGAGATTACATTTATTTTTTTAAAGAATAACACAAAAGCTTTGCTTTGATTTGAGGTGTCTATTAAAAATGCCTGCTGGGTTCACAGATCTACATTGATCCGTTTCACTATGTGTACGTCTGGTAGCTGTTAAGAAAACCAGTTAGGGGAGAGAAAGGGGGTTTGATTATCAAACTCAGGTGATACCATCGTCAAATCACCTTGTCTTTGTGAAGGAAGGAGGAAACAGTTGGACAAAGACAGAGACAAACGAGTGAGCGTGGGGGGGGGGGGGGGCGATGGCGACGGGCTTGTGCTGGTTGCCTTTTCTTTGCTGCCACTTCATGTCCTCGAAATAGAAAGGAGGTTACATTCCAATAATAATTCTAGTAATTAGTGAGAGTATTATTAAAGCGATGGAGAGTAAGTCTGGCTTTATAGAAGCAGTTCAGTGTGCTACATACAGCGAGTGGGAGAGGGGGCGGGGGATGGATGAAGCAGGAGTGTGTGTGTGCATTTTGTGTGTCATAACTGTTGTCCCAAACTATGTTCAATATGAGTATATTGTAGGCATTAATTTTTACAGTGTGCTTTTTAAAAAAAATATTTTTACTGCAGCAAATGTGGTTCCTTTCTCCGATCCTCTCGGTGTCCTTTTTTTTTCCGTCTCTGTCCAACAGCTGCAGTGTCTCTCTGTCCGTCCGATCTAAAGGTGACAGGGCTCAGGTTCATGGCTGGCATCTGCTCAGAATCATTATCAAGTGTTTATTTAAGGCTGCGGAGGTTTGAGTTACCGACTGGGGCACGGCGCAACCCAACACCAGGCGCGGTCGAGAGCACTCAGTCATAGACAGACACCGTGTAAATGTCGTAAATGCGACTTAAGGCGGAGAAGCAATATGATGCCGGCTGTATTGACAATGAAACGTCATTCTCTATAAGTGGCTTGAGGCCTGGGTTCTGGTCTGCTGGAGTCCCAAGTCTATTCTTGGTTGTGTATAGATAGTAGAAAGGTACAGGGGCCGTGAACTGTGGCATGTCAACAATGGACACGGGGTTGGGTTTTTGTTTTGTTCTCTGTGCTATTTAGTTACTATTATGCCATGTTGGCCTCTACTCAAGCTAACCTTTATGCAACCTATGCTTCATTGTTTGCTCTGTCCTTACTCGTTTTAGTTTCCTTCAAAGTTTGATTGAAAAAAAAAAATCAAGCTCCTCTTATGAGCCTTTTCCAGAGCTTTAAACCATATCGTAGGCTTTCTCATTGGAGAAGTCACTCTGTTGTAACGAACAAAGCTAATACCCAATATGAATTAATACCACTTCCTGTATGAAAAGTGAGAAAACTCCATCAGCTGAGGAAGAGTCTGAGATGTGGTTGAAATTCTGCAGTCTAAGATAAACCAAACTAAATACAAAATTTGAATAACTTACATTTTATCAGACTTCTAAAAAAAATGTGAGCTATAAAGTAAAGTAACATTAGCCTACAGGTTTATCTTAGCGGAAACTAACCTTCGTTCAAATTCACTTTTAAAAAATCTTTACAGGCTCTGATGTCGACTAAATACAACAACATGACAGCAAGAGCTAACTCATAGGCTAGCAAGGTTATTTAGCTAGCTAGCTAGCTAGAACAAAAAAAACCAAGTGACAGGTTTTTCAAAAGCAAAAATGAAGGGTCAAACGGCAGAGATGATAGGCCTGCTTAAGTCTAACTCTAGCTGACACCTATGACCTTTACCCCCCCTAAAAAGATTGAAAGAATTTCAAAGCAAGCTAGCATAGCAACAGCAACCCAAGGTCAGTTTTAGTGATCAGTCAACACAGAGGACATGAAGACAAGTCTCACCCGGTTCAGCTGGCACACAGGAGAGTCAGTTTACAACCAAGATGTGAGAAAAGACAAGGTTATCTTGCTTTCCAAGGCGTGTTCACTGCACTGTGGTTAGCTTAATCGAATGAAAAGACTCAGTGAAAAAAACGATTTATCAAAACGTCTTGTCTTTTGACTATCAGTGACAGAGGCTGCTGTTTTTTTTTTTTTTCTTTTGTAGGTATGAATGTTTAGTGATTTTCCATCAGGTCGTCCAGCCCTCATTGATATTAAACAGCATCAGATATCACTCGGGGGCCTCTAAAAGATGCAGACGCTGTCGACACATAAACACCTGACGATGGCTAACGTGTCAATCATTGGTCATAATGGCGGAGAGCGGTGTTAACGACTCATGCGAGCACACTGTGTGTCTGCCATCCGTCACATATTGATCTCGCCCGCGGCAAATTGCCTCTGACTGTTTCGAGTTAGCAGCCAGTTTCCATGACCACCACCGCCGTCACCTGTGAGATCAGGCTGGCAGAGGCGATCCAATATCTGGCCTACATGGGAGGCAATACTGAGGTGATTTTACACCTGAGACTGTGCCTCGGTGTTGTGTTCAACCTTGCAGAGGGATAGAGAGAGACAGAATAAAAGGACGCTTGTGATGGCGAAGGGAGGCGGAAAGAAAAGAACCTAGAGAGTGTGCTTCTCTTATCTCTTTTTTTGTGCGTTCCTGTTTCTTCTTGTTGAAGGACGTGTGCTTGTTCTGTCAGTCAGCGGAGAGAAGCTGTTTTAAAGCTCTGTCCGCATGTGCTGGGCTTGTGTTGCATCTTCAGGAGTGGTACAGACACGGGGGGGGGGGGGGGGGGGGGGGGGGGGTTTGCGTGTTGAGGGGAGAATCGAGGGACACACGGGTGATATGACGGGATATTTGCGGAGGTTAATTTTGGTAACGGGAGGTTACAGTATTTCATCATGCTAGATTATAAATTCCAAATCTTCACCTTTTTCCTTTTCCCCCCATTCTTGCCCTTTCCATCTTCCTCACCCTCGATGTTCAGTCGATCTTTCATGCAAAAAGGCGTTTCATGACACTTTGCATAATATGACAATAAGTCCTGAACAATTTAAAATCCTGCTCCGTCCCCCTCTAAAAACCATTCATCTTAAACATTTACTGTATTTCTGTACAACTGCGGATTTTTTTTTCTCTTTTTTTTCTTTTTTCCCCCCCTATTTTTAATTTCCTCTTCTAATCACAGTCACTCTACTTCTTCTTCTTCTGGAAACGTCTGAACTGGTTCTGGATGGCGAGCGCTGCCTTCTCCGTCTCCGGCGCCTCCAGGTCAATGTCGACCTCCTCCTCCTGTTCCTGAGGCTTCGCCGCTGCCTTCTCTGGAGAGGGGGGGGGGGGGGAGGGCAGGAGAGGTTAAAAGGTTGGAGGTTAATACACAGCAGATTGGGAAAGGAAGTTGCCCAATCAAATCTAGGATTGATCCAATTAGTGGGGGAAAAATGGCAATGGGAGTTCAAGGAGTGATGCCCTGACTAAGACCCTGATCGAGCCTTCTGCAACATCCCAACTCCAATTATAGAAGAATAAATGATGACAAAGACAAAGAAAAGAGAGGCTGTAAAAGCCACAGACCATAAATGTTCCCATCTGACAGTTACAAGTCAGTTCTTGATGGTGCCGTAAAAACCCACGCTGCATGTCGGTCTAATCTCGAGCGACTCCTGCAGAGTGGTGTGGATGAACAAACAGCAGCACTTCCTTTGAATGAGTGCAGTCATGCAGAATGAGCTCTTAAAATCTTGTGTTTAATAAAGACAAGAGAACATCTGAAACCAAACATGTCACGATAACTTAGCATCAAGTTATGAGGGACAGCTCATTCCCCATAAAAAAAAATAAGGCCGTATAAAATGTTCAGTCAAATACAAAATGTTCTCATTGACCAAGAGCTTCGGAAAGAGTCTGTTTCGAGTACTGAAAGGGAAGCATTTTATGTTTATTTAAAGGATTTTAAAAAACTTAAAAGCATAATATTTCAACACAGTTAAATATAAGAAAATGTAAAGTGCTAAAAACGCTACATTATACTTTAATCAAATGTCCTCTAATGTCTCTAGATAGGCTTAAAGGACTAAAGGACCACAACAACTAACAACTGTCTGAACCAGGTTTCTGGTTCAGATGTCGCCCTTGAGCACCAGCATGAAACCAAAACAACTTGCGCTGCATTGTTGTGTTAGCATGCTAATGCTAGCGATCTTTATTATGCTCGTATCTTCACACTGCATGTAAATTTACCTGAAATGAGCGTGATCTAGAAACACAGTTAAGCAGTGAGTACAGTATGTTATTCTTCTTTTCTCTAGTCCCTCAATTAAACAACTTTTATTCGTGAGGGGAGGAGTCAGCCGCCGTCCAGGCGATGTAAACAAACTGAAGATATGACTCGGATAACTCGGAAAACATCACAGACAGTGGGACTCGGGTGTTACACCCATTGTAGACAGTCATGACTCACAGAGTTATTTTCAGAGGACATACTTGATTTCTATTATATTTAAGTGTGGAAAATCACATTTAAAGCCTTTAAACATTTTTCTAAAGTTTTTGGTTTCAGTCTCTAGTTTCAAGTCTTCCTCAACATGTTGTAGTATTTTTAAATTATGGTCCCATTGCGAGTAAGATGCATGCATCCATAAAGCAGGGTAAGCTTTAGGACGTAGGGATTTCCAAGTTTGTACTCTTACAACCTATCAATCAAAGCAGGGTCATAGCAACGCATAACTCTCCCCAGCCCTGTTGCCATTTAATAAATAAAAGTTTCTGACTTAAAAAGAAAATAGATTGCAAATCAAAGCCAACTTCAGGCTTTCAAACTATATCCCAGCAACCAATCAACTACGTCTTTGTCCACTTCTTAGATATAGTCTTTGGTAAGAGCCCTACGTTTGGCCTTAGGTGTCCACATTTCTTGTACTTTCTTCATTGAATTTGGAAACCTTTGTGCACAACCCAGGATAAACATTGGATCTTGTCTGGGTTTGAAGGAGTGGTGCTGAGACACCAAAAGGAAAGGCCTTTTGATGTTTTTCCATGAAATATTTCACAGAATACAGGAAATAAATATTCACAAAAGAACTCTCAATGGGTGGGAAAGATATGTGTATAATGGAAACATGACAAGCAACGTCATCAAACTGGCCGAGGCAGGCTGGTGGCGCATTGATAGATGGTAAATTCTGCAGTGCTGAAATGGGTTATTGATGAGCAACGTTGCACAAAAGTTAGGCGGCAGCCAACTTTTTGCTGGCTGACAGGCTGGCAAATCCTGCCAAAAAGCTGCCTTCTCTTGGTTGCTTTGCTCATGGAAAAAATCTGCCGTCTGACCTCCATAAACACAGAATGTCAAGTTTCTTGTGTTGTGGAGGCTCGGGGAGTCAGAACAGGACAAAGAAAGAAAGAGAGACAAACAGGGGGAAGTGCGGAAGACTGAGGAAGAGAGACGGTTCAACAACATGCCTCTCAAGCATTGTTACCACTGGGCGACTTTGTCTCAAGATTGATGTTTCGAATTCCACTGACAAGTCTATATCTCATAGAGTGATGGGAGCAATCTCTAGAGCATTGACTTATGTAATGTACTACCAATCAAAAGCAAGAACTCCCTTTGAGCCTGGGATCAAAACAGATCTGAAAACTTGTGCTTTATTCAGACAGATTTCCATCCAGCTCAAGTCAGGTCAGGCCAATTACAACCATTCATCTGTTATTTTCAAGTTTAAGAGCCATTGAGACAATTTGGTTGAAAAACAACAACAGAATCTGTATATGAAGAAGTTATAAGAATCTGATATTGGAACTAGCTACCAAGTCAGCAGCTTACCACTCCAGAAAACATTTAATTGTAATATTTCATGTTGCGCCAATTGATATTGTAACACCATTTTTGAATTGAAAATGATCTGATATGTCAGATACTGGTTTTTCATTGGTGAGTTGGTCTGGCAATGACAGGCTACTCTCTTATGGTTGGATAAATGTGATGATTAGGCTGAATACCACCTCTATTTGTAATGAATGAAGATGTTCAAGAGTTGTCTGGAAAGTTGCTGAATTCAGCAACAAGGTTACACTTTTGGATTTGGTTTCCATATTGGTGGAAAAAAGAAAAATGTCCAATAGAGGAATCTGTTTCTATCACAGTCCAAAGTGAACATCATAACAGAAAAGGCTCAAAAACTCAGACATACCTTTGTTGTCGACTGCAGTCGTCTGGCTGCTGTTAGCAGAGTTAGTTGATGCGATCTGTAGAGGAGAAAAGAACAACGCCTTGAGTAACATGATTGGTAACCATCTACATGATATGGTCATATTACTGCAAACATTTACGTTCCATACTTGAGATAAATTGTTTGAAAGTTCTTCCCCCACATACTTTGGGATAGACATGCATCTTCATTGAAGATGTTATTTCTGTGCACACGTCTACACATAAACACTCATACTTACATAAAGCATGTTGTGTAATAAGGGGTATGCATAACCACGCCATCATGCAGCTTCCTGCTTGCTAATTTGGAGTGTTTTGGGGTTATAATTGGGCAGTTCATGTGTCAGGCTTTTATTAATAAATGTGGCTGCTCCCACACTCACTGTGGATAAATTTGTACTCATCTCTGCACAATTCTGCCAAAGAGCACGGCCCGATTGAAAACAACACTCGCTGGCAGACTGGATCCAAGCTGAAAAACCGTACGGTGTCTTTTTTTGCAACTGTGCAAAATGACTGCGAGCGATTCAACATGACACATTCCCTGAGCTGAATCACAGAAGGCTCAACGTGTGTAAGCCAGGTTCTCCTACGTCCTGTCATACGCCACATTTGCCACGAGTTTACTGTCAGCAAAGAAAAACAGAACAAGGCAGGGGTGAACTGTGGCTAACAGCTCCGTCTTCTCCGGATGACAAGTGATCTAATTTTAGCATCTTTCATCTGTTTTTCCCTTTCTGTTTTTCTGTCTCAATAAGATCCAATTTTCTCTTAAGCCATCTGTCTCACTTCCTCTTTGGGATCTCTTGTGTGTGTGTGTCACTCTCTTGGCTGGTTATCCCTTCATCCATTTGCTACACCGCTTATCCTCCCGGGGAGCTGGAGCAGGTCCCGGCTAGCACTGGGCAAGAGACAAGGTTGACTCTGGACAGGTCACCAGTCAGTAACAGGGCTCACATATCCAAACCTACAAGCAACTTAAAATCAACTATTGCCTTACTTTCATATTTTTGGAGAACCCAAAGAAAACTTGCTCAGAGACCAGAAAAAAGAACTAAACAAACCAAGAAAGGCCTCTGTTAGCAGGCAAGAAACAACCCAAAGCCTGCCTTCAACCACAACAATATAACAGCTGATTTAAAGTCTCCCAGAAAGTTACTTGGCAACAGATGGTGGCCAACATTAGAGCTAAAAGTAGCATGCATAACAGATTGTATGTATTTATTGGGTTGCTAAAGACACTATTCCATATGTTGCTCTCATAGACTATTTCAAACATGGAAATGATCTCAGTGACGTCGCCGGTTGGTTTCTGAAGGGGCGTTTTGAAGCAGAAGGATTGTGGTCGCAATTTTGGAAATGCTATCGCATTCTAACTTTCCCTCAATCTAGTAACAGGAAAAGAGGTGGAGCTGAGGCAAGCCTTAAAGGCTTTATATGTGATTTTTCACACTTAAATGTAATAGAAATCAAGTTTATCCTCTGAAAATAACTCTTTGAGTAATGACTGTCTACAATGGGTATAACACCCGAGTCCCACTGTCTGTGATGCTTTCTGAGTTTTCCGAGTCCTATCTTCAGTTTGTTTACATCGCCCGGATGGCCGGCCGGTTCATCCCCTCGAGTATAAAAGTTGTTTAATTGAGGGACTAGAGAAAAGAAGAATAACATACTGTACTCACTGCTTAACTGTGTTTCTAGATCACAGTCATTTCGGGTAAATTTACATGCAGTGTGAAGATATGAACATAATAAAGATCGCTAGCATTAGCATGCTAACACAACAATGCAGCGTGAGTTGTTTTGACTTCATGCTGGTGCTCAAAGCGACATCTGCTGCTCAAAAAATTGCATATAAAGCCTTTAAGCATTCTGGCAAACAGCGACAGTACAATGAACCCACATGCAAACCTTTGATCCGTTTTTCAACCCCCATGCAGGTTTTATGTGTAAAGAAATTAACTTTTGAGACCAAAACTGTTTTTTGTAAAAGGCTGGAATCATGTGTTTTCCAGCTGTTAAAATGGGCTTTTCAATATGGGACCCAATGGGGATTCCTTGACTTTTGCAACCTGCCTCAAGTGGACACTCAGAGAACTGCAGTTGTTTTGCCCCTCTACATTGGCTTTTTTTTTTTTTGAAACTTCTGGTTGCTGCTTGGTTTTTGTGTGATAGCTGGATGTGTAAATACATGTTTCTGAAAGCTTTAGCATTGTACATTTTATTTTATAGGAAGATCTGGTCTGTTCACAGTTTCTTCTGCTGCCAAAAAAGCAATAACACTTCAAACATTGTTCTATACAATGTCACCTTCCTATAGGTGTCTCTTTAACACTTATATCATTGTACTGTGTTTTCTTTGTGTTGTTTGTGTAATGAGGATTGACTTCCACTTACATGTTTATTTTTTTGAGTAGATGTGAACCAGAGTTTACACTCTACGCCCAGCCGCTCTCTTTTATTACTTAAACACTTTTTCTTTTTTTCACTTCACTTGCTTCCCTTGTTAGAAGAGTTATTTTTAGTCCGACCATTAGTTGTCGTACTCTTAACAGCTTCTCTCTGCTCCCTCTTGCTTGTCTTTCCTTTTTTTTCTTTTTTCTTTCAACTTCCTCCTTCCGCCCTGAAAGCTTTCGTTGCCTTTCTGCCACCACACTATTAGTGTAACTCTCGCAGACATTGCGAGTCAGTGATACAGGGGGGGAGAGAGTGAAGGAAAGTGACAGAGGCGGGACACGGACAGAGAGGGTGAGAGAGATTCAGACAGATTCTGTGATTATGCAATATCATGTCAGATGGAGAAAAAAAAAAACCCTCTGTGCACGTCCATGTGTGCGTTTATGAGCATCTATCCCTGCTTAACTCTGTCCTTATTGCACTTTATGATCCACGTAGCAAATGGCCCATGCATAACAAGATCTCCAGCAGAGCGTGGATGGGTGGTTGAGGAGAGCCTTGTCACTCCGGGCCTGCCAATAACCCAGCAAGTGTCTGTGTGTGTGTGTGTGTGTGTGTACCTAAGTCTGCGAGCATGCATGAGTGCATGTGTGTGCTGATGTGTTGATTTGTGTGGGTGTTTTTACCGGGGTCATGCAGTCTGAAAGCATGATGTGTGTGATTTATGTGCGTGTGCACACGTGCAAAAAGAGAACCACGGGGTCAACGGCCAATTCGGGGGCCCACGCTCAAAACCCAGACACGAAAGAAGATGAATGCTCGGCGACTGAGAGTGTATACAGTTTGTGTTTGGTTGGAGAAGGACAGAAACTGGAGGTCTTAGAGAGAGAGGGGAAAGGGGGGTGAGGGAAAGGAGGGAAAGACAGAGCATGGAGAGAAGAAACGAAAATGACAGGAAAGGAGGCAGAGTAAGAGGCGGAACATCACGAGAAAACGCAGGAGAGAACACGAAGAGCAATGTTATTCAATAGCAAAACTGACAGTTTTATAGAATATTTCTAAGTCTTATCAGCTAAAATAAAAATGGATGTGCCTTATGGAGCTGGAAAAGATGAAAGTTTTGTATTTTGAACGCTATACTAGACCTTTTTAGGGATAGGCAGCCTACTTTGGCTGTTAGCCTTGAGACATTTGTTGCTAATAGCATAATATGTGCCACCTGCGAGTGACCATTCAGTCTGAATTTGTTTCCCTGAAGCCTCTGAAGAAGGGCTTTACCCGAAACATCTTCGGCAAAAATTTATAAGAAGTGGATATTTAAGATTTTGGTGTGCTGTCCTAAAATACATTATATAATTTTTTGGTTGAGGATTCAGCATCTATATAAATTACTATGGGTTAGCTTTTAAGGGTTTAGCTTTTTTATTTATTTACTTGCTAATAGTATGAACAATGAGTCTGTTAGTGTCCCATCATTTCAAAGTTATTTAGCAAAGGCAATCAAGAAAGCAAAGAAACATTAGGGAAATTCATCACATTTTTTTTTCTTCCAGTAATGACAATGAAAAGACAATATCCATAGCTGATGCTAATTAGCCTACATTCTATGAGCAGGGGTCTGGTTAATATGCTATATTAATGGCACTGTCTCTTATAATCACTTACATTTTGTTTTTGTTAACACCATCTGCATTTATTTAATACTTTTATAGAAAAAGTAGTGACAACAGAGAGGGGAGTCTTTCTGCAAATAAGCCAAGTCACCTCCTCATGTCAGTTTCAGGCAGCTAGCTAGCAGTTAGCTCGGTAGCACACGAGTGTAAATGACTCACAGCTTGTGATGGTTATTAGAAACCACTCTTAAACTTTAAAGCACATTATATCATCACTTTTTAAGCCTACATTAAGCTCTGAATCAGGACCTTCAGGATTTGGGAATGTAAAGCAGCTCTTCCTGTCCGTCTGTGACGCTAATGCGTTAGCTTAAGCAGCTAAAGTGTGGAGTTGTGAACATCAGCATTCTGTAGCCCTCCGTCTGAACATGATTTAAAAAAAAAAACAGACAAGACTTAACTCAACTTTTAGTTTTTGTTGCTATCAATAAAGAGATCACTATTCAGCACCAGTGTGTTATGTAGGCTTCACTGCTCAATAGTAGTAAGTAATGACCTCAACAACAAAACATATAAATAATTGTTTACTAATTATTTTATCATATTCTGGAACATACAGTGGTTAAATTCAGCACAAATATATATTTGTAGACTCAAGCCTCAAGATTTTTGGTTTCTGCAAAAGGCTGGCAGCATCTGGTCTACCCGTAAGTCAAATAGCCACGCTAATTAGCGATGGAAGTGAAACTCTCTCCCTGTCTGTGATGAGATCCAGCACATAACCAAAGGCTGAATTAACATCCATGATGTTTGGTAAGTTTAGATGACTGCAGTCAATCATAGAGTTTCTAAAGTCAACTCCATGTGCTAATGACCATGTACTCATTCATCCATCCATTATCTTTACCGCTTTTCCCGTTTGGGGTCGTGGGGGGCTCAAGCCGATCCCCGCTGTCATTGGGCGAGAGGCCGGGTACACCCTGGACTGTTCGCCAGTCAACCACTGCGGCACCTCAATGCACTCATGTTCTTTGTTATTGTCATGTGATAAATGACTTGAAATCAGTTTTTCTTTGTGGCTCTAAAACAATGGTTGTTGGTGGCAGCCATAATATGTCAATAGTGTCAATAAAGTTCAGAACCATACTGTTTTGATAATTGTTCCTTTTTTTAATGGTGAAAGCTCAATCTTTTGAGCAAACTTGTACCAATATTGGATGCATTGGCTTGGGTACTTGCTATTTTCTTTGCATTCTTCATTGCCAATAGCCCAGACTGTTGAAAAAGCTAGCTGTTAGCTAACGTGACTTTGCCAAAAACCCAACTCTAACCCGACCACGGATCTGGCAGGCAAACATTTTTATAAAAGCAATTGCAGTTCATTTTTATGTGTATTTGTTTACAGCCATATTTGAGGGAGAGCCAGCAAAATAAGTGAATACTGCATCACTGCAGTCATTGTGAACCATCAAAGCCAGCAGTTTGCAAACAGGAAAATAAGCAGCCGAGGTGCTACAGAAAGAGAGACGGCGAGAACAAGGTGTGTATTGAAAAAAAAGAAGAGAGAGAGAGAACTGGAGAGACATGGGAGAGGTAGAAAGAGAGAAAGACCGCAGAGATATGAGTGAGTGTTTTTCTGCAGCAAGAGGGTGAAAACACTGCAGAGAGGAAGAGGGAGGCTGTATGTTCAGCATTAGTACACATCACACAGTGAGAAGTGCAGCAGCTTTCAGTGAAAGAGGCATTAAAACAGGCTTTTGCTCAGAAAGGATTCACTCTCGACAGTGAGTCTGCTAAGCTGGGAGAGAGGCAGAGAGGGATTGGACTGAATTTGGCCTTGACAAACACAGGGATAAAAAAAAAAAAATCCAAAATCATAGGTGAAGGTGTGGAAGAAAATGAAGATGGAGCATGAAAAAAAGACGCACAGACACACGACAAATTGGATATGCCTTCATTCAGGGTACAAATTGTCCCTGACCTGTTTTGAGTGTGTTTTGTATTTTTTATTTAATTGAAGTGATTGAGCCTTTTCTTTTGTGCCATTACACGGTCATCGTCTAGTTTTTGGCAGTGGATGACAAACAATTTCATTCGATGAGATCCCGGAAAATAAATTCAAATTGTTCAAACCTGATTACGTGGCTCAGAATTAATGCTCGACATAATACACCTATCAGGGCTGTCAGGGATCATTTTCATCATCATCATCGTCTTCTTTACCCTCTCCTCAGATTCCCTCTCAGAGTTTTTACCTTTTGCATATGTGAGGAGCTTTATTTTCATTTACAGTATAATACCGTAAACACTGACGCATAGTTGACTGGTGAATAAAGGGGTTAAGAGGAATTCAAGCCCAAGTGATGACAGATGGGTTAAAGAAAGATAATGAGAAGCAGAAGGATTATTAAACACTGTAATTTCAGATGTTTTCATGGTTAAGTAGCGTTTTTTGCCTAACACATCTGCAACATTTTAACGTTAACCATGTGCCAGAAAGACTTTCTTGCCTGAAGGGCTGAAAACAAATAAGGAACCTTAAAACAGACGCTTAAGTCTACTAATAGTTATTTAAAAAGCACTTAATCTTTAGTCCAAAAGACACCTTAAAACACCTGCCAAAGGGTACAACAGCTTATTTAATAAGGTACATTGTCAACAAGTGCTTTAATTTTGTATTGCAGGTGGTACAAAAACTTAAACTGGTCATGGCAACTTAACTTTGTATTCTTGAGATGTGGTCTATCTTTCCTCGCTACAAAATAAACTGTGGGACACTGAATGAAAAAGTTTGCATAGCAAATCTCCTTCTGACATCTGCAAAAACAGGCACCAAACCAGGTCAGCTGGAAATAAGGCGTGCTCATAGCCTTTAAGACATTTTACATTTTGACCTTTTAGACATTGCTTAACCATGAAGGTAGTAATAAAAAGAGCTTTAGGTAGATGAGGTGGTGTACAGTGGAGACGCTGTCCTAAATAATATTGTTTGTCAGGCAAACCGAACGGTTATTGGCAGTGTTGGAGCGTCCTAATCTGGACAGCCTTGTTATTTATTTATATGGTCGAGGCACCAATAGGTATTGTTGGAACGGAAGGCCAACAAACACAGAGTAATGGCCAAGTAAATTCGGTTATTGGCAGTGTTGGAGCACCAATATCAGAATAGCCTTGGAATTTATTCACATGGTCAAGGTATCAATATATATGTGAAACCATCATCATCTATAACAGTGATTATTTTTCTTTTTCAATGAAACGGAAGGCCAACAAACATTGAGTAATGGCCAAGTTAATTTGGTTATTGGCTGTGTTGGAGCATCCAGATCTGGGCAGCCTTGTTATTTCTTTATATGGTCGAGGTACTAATAGATTTACCTACCGATATATTGGATACAGTGATTATCTTCTTCTTTTTCAATGGAACGGAGGGCCAACAAACTCTGAGCTTTTTTAAAAACTGTATATTATCCAATCAGATTTTAATATTAGCTGTAGCACAAATAATCGACACAGCTCTGTTGGTTAAATAAGAAGTAAAGAATTAAGATTTTTACACTGTGGTCTATGTCACCACAAGCAAAACTAACCAAAACCAATGCTCGTTTCCAACCGAAGCTTCTAAAACTACCTACTTTTGGCACATTTTGTCATGGAACATTTTCTGCTTGATTAAATGTGGATAAATCTTTGCCAGATTAAAAAACCAGTGTGGTTGTTTTTCCAAAGCGTAAATATAGAATTCCCCCATTATCTCCAAATTACAGCAATCTCTTTCCATATCTCTGCTTCAATTACCGTCCCCTTGGCAGTCAGCCACCCCCCCACCCCCACGCTTGTCTTTTCAGTTAGTGTTCAATTCACGGTGGCCGTCGGTTCACTTCCTCTTCAAAACACAAACTAAACCTCCGAGGGGTTAAAAAAAAGCAACCTGCATTTTGACTTTGAGGGTAAGGTCGTCAGGTGTGTGTTTTTGGACCTTTCGAGGTATTCTGCTTGAGAATGGCGTGCAAGAACCACTTTCCCCTCTCGCCGCCATTAGTTTCGAAGGGGCACTTAACCCGCTTTTGCTCCAGTGAAGCCGCTCTGTGATCGACAGGAGATTAATGTTACTGTCCAGAGCAGCTTCCTGTGAGAAAGTGACTGTAATAGCGTCGGCCTCATTTGTGTGAATTTCAGCTCTTTTCTACTTGCAAGAAGTTTTTTCTGCTGTAGAAATGGGGCCAGACATTCGCCTTTCCAAATTGGCAAAAAAATCACTTAAAAATTAGAATCCCCCTATTGTCTATCTATCCTTTTGTCCCATCCTTTCAGCCTCATCTCTTGTCCTTCCTGCTTCCACCTTCTTAATCACAATTGACTCGCTGGCTTGAACCCCCCCTGGAGATATGTTCTTATCACCCCCCCCCCCCTCCTCTGCTTTTAGTCAGGGATTTCCCTCTTTTACATGTAGTAGTTAGCGCTCTGATTCATGAGCAGCGAGCCTCGGAGAAAAGGCTGAGAGAAAAGAGTGGAAGGGAAGAAGAGGGAGGGAGGGAGGAAGGGTAAGGATGGGAGACAGAGACAGATTGCAGCATTTAACAGCCTGCCCTGGGGAGCCGCTGAAGGTGATAGAGAGGGAGAAAGACACATATGGAGGGGAGAGGGAGGGAAGATAGAGAGAAAGAGACATGCATTTTAGCAAGAGGGTGATAAAAAAAAAAAAAAAAAAAAAGCTTGGGAGACTGGCTCAGTGAGAAAGATTGGAACATACACGGTCTATTCAGAAAAACACTCTGCTGGCATAAATTGAGTCCAGATGGATGCACACGCGCACATGCTCGTACTGTACACACATATACACAAGAAAGAAACACATGCTGCCCTAGCCCCCCCCGCCCCCCCCCCCTTCCCCTGACACTTTTTCTTCTCTCACACAATGCGATGCACTTCATTTACAACAAGGTTTCCCTCAGGGGTGTACACCTCTCTGAGCTGTTTTCCTCACACTTCTGTCACATTTCTTTGTCCCTTCCTTTTTCAAGCCCCCCACCCCCCCCCCCCCCCCCCCCCGATATCAAAGCCGAGTCCTCATGGAGTAAACGTAATAAATATTTGATTAGTTATATAATGTCCTAGAAAGCTGCCTGCGATAGTCACAGATGATCAAAATCAAAACCAGTCCGCTGTTACTGGGTGTTGTGTAGAGAATAAAAATAACCACGGAGGATGTTGTGGTGCTTTTGGGGGATGAAATGGGGTCAAAATGATGAACCCAAACGATCTAACACGCCCGTTTGTTTATCTGCTTTTGGGCTGCATCTGCAATTATTTTTTACCAATCATACAATTATTGCCAATTAAACATTTAACTTATTTATTTCAGAGACTTTAAAGACCACCTTTCAAGCTCCCAAATTGACAAATTTTAAAGTCTTCAGAATTCAAAATTTGGCCCTACAAAAACCAAAAGTAATGTTATTTATAATTGAGGGGCTGAAATGAGAAAAATTGTTGATCATTTTGTGTCGGTCAGTTAATAGCATAAATTGCTTGAGTCATTAAGTCCCACTTCTAATCACTCTTTAGTGGATACCATAAAAGCTGTAGTTTGACAAATGGATTAGCGTGTTAGCTTTACACTAGCCTGTACATTCATTTGGCCTGACCAAAGCAACTTGGCGAAAAGAGCATTTGACAAATGTTGGAACAGGACCGATGAGAATTGTTAATCTATGCCAATAAATTCTTAAAACTTTTTTTATTTTTAGCCTTAGCTTTCTGGAAAAATATCTATAGTCATCCATTCCTACAACTTGAAACAAAATGTCAATGCTGCGACGTAAAGATTTGTGTCCGGATTTACGGAAAATAACAAATGCTGAGGTCCCAAACTGGGCAAGCTAAAACACCTCTCTTTGTATCTTGTAGGGGGAAAAATGAATATAGAAGTTTGAAATGGCACCCTAATGTGTTAAAAAAGATAAATGAATAAAAGCTACATCAAATAAGTATTCGCAAGCTAGGCTAACTAGCTTCAACTAACAACACTGATAGAAATGCTAGCTGCTACATGACTAAAGATGCTAATGAGTGAAAGCTTTCTGGGCTGGTAATAAGAATGAAAATAGACTTGTACCACTGGTCCTAGTCTGTGCAGTAATAACATACTCCAGTCAGTAGCACATTAAGGAAGTTGACAGCTTGTCCCCGAGCTGATCAGATGTCAGTCAAATTCTGCCACAATAAACACCCACCCAGGGGCTCCTAGCTTACATGCTACAAAAATGTCCAACAGCGTTCTTCAACCTCAAAATAGCTACAGTATAATTAAATGTGACACTTTTTGAACTACTTATTTTGCAGAGATCACATTTCACTGATAGTTTTAGTCCATGCAAAGCAGTTGAATATTTGGTTTAATGTTTCTTTAGCCAGTCATTGTGGAGTTGAATGCCATCATGATGAATGTCTGGTATGCATCACCAATGGTACAGTTAAAACTCTTGAGATATATTAAAGACAATATTTCTATATGCAATGGGAAATATAGCCTGCAAGATTGATGAATTCCACAGAGGTGCTAACTAGCGAAACGGTTTGCAATAGTTGCCTTTGCAAACAACCTGGAAGAATTGCTGTTGCTTGATATTAGCACTTTTTGTATCCCTGTCTCTTTTCTCTTCCCTTGCATAACATTTGCCATCAAGAGGGATGATTTCATCCATCGTATAGTTTCTATGAGTGCGTATGTTTTTAGCCTGGGTGGACTCATGCTCTTCTCTCTTTTTTTAAATCTCCTCTTCTGTCCTCTTTTGCACTCTACCCTTCAGTTTTTTACACCCACCCAGTAGTTGTTTCCATCTCATCTATGCCCCATCACTCTCCTCATCCTCCTCCGCTTCTCTCTCTTCAGCTTTCCTCTCAGGACGCTCCACTTACGGTCTGCGATCGGCCGGGGCCGCCAGATGTGCGTGCGTCCGCGCTGAGTGCTTGGTACTGTACGAGTTAAAACATCTGCTCGAAGCTGCTTTGACTGTACATTAACTGGACCAAGCTGTTCAGCTCTGGATGCTCTCTGCAGCCAGGATTTCTATTATGTAAACTGGTGCAATTTAAACTTAATTATGGATTCTATTGGACTCTGATTGGCTGTAGGTTCTAAGGAACTTAATGCTCTGACGTAAATAGAATCACAGCTGGACTTGTGGAAAACTCTGAGATATGACAGAGATGCAAGTCTTACCTCGAGTGGAGATGTTCCAGTTTATTTTTTTCTTATAGAAACTGATGCCATGTATATGAAATCTATTCACCAAACTGTATAACTAACCTGCATAATCTATAGGCAGGTGACATGACTTTTTGTGTTGAAAGTGTTCCAGTTTCCATTAGTAGTCCAAGTATAGCATTCATTGGTATTTCAGCCTGTTGTTGCTGTATACAGGGGTACCGTTAAATCCACCGTAATCCTACACCAGAATCTATTGGTGATCATCAAACAACAAATTAGCTTTTATTATTCTCTTGAAATATATATTGTATTGAAATCACAGCTAGCAATCCATTCTTGAGCCCTATTGGCACTTGTGTTACCTGGAGATCTCTGGTTGACTTCGTCTCTTGTGTGCTAATACGTCACACCAAACACTGACATATGGGGGGGTTATTCTAAAATTACCAGAGTTCCCCCAGGCAATACTAATCCCATGTGCATAGAGCTTTACGTCATCTCTACTCCCTTCTCGCTGCTCAGGTTGCTAGTCAGAATGCAAACAATGGCAGCACATGGAAAAAGAAGTCTTGGCCAGAAGTCCTTTTATCACTACACATTGGTTAAACCAGAAGCGACCAAAGAGTTGTCCATCGCTCCCAGTGGCTATCGTCATCACATGATAACAATGGGATCTGACATCGCTTTGTTCATGTATTCGTTAACACCAATTGAATAAAAAAAACTCAGTGTAAACGGAAAAAAAAAAACACTCATTAGCTTTGACTTACTCTGAACTAGCAATGCACTGTTCATCGTAATGCAACACCAGAATCCATCAGCGGTCATCCAACGACCACTTAGCTTGAATGAATCTCTTTCAACATACATCTGATTGCAAGACTAACTAACAAGCCACTCTTAGATGTCATCTCTTAACTCCATTACTGCTTCTCAAAGTTGTTTGTCAGACTCTAAACACTGCAATGTTTGGAAAATGAAGTCTTAGCCGATGTCCTTTACTGCTAACAAATGGTTGTACCAAAAAGTTGCCCATCTCCCCCTGAGGCCGTATCGTCATCAGATTAAAACGATGGGTTAGCAAAACAAAATATATATTGCAATTCGCATTGACCATTTTTAACTCATTGTTTGTACCTGCGACCGGTTCATTTTTAAGGTCAAATCAGTTCATTGACTGGCGCACTCTGCGATACTGATACTGAAACTGATCCTGACACCACATTTTAGGCGTTATTGGAGGCTGATACAGATACTGCTTTTGGTATTGGATACCGGTATCCAGTGACAACTCTTACCATGAATGCATTGTATTATTAAATGTGCTGTTGTCGCTAAAGCTTTGCTGACCTCGGACTTAAGAGCTTAACCTGTGTGTGTAGTGATGCTTTAGGTCACTTTACATAAACGCTCCTTTCAATCCAAGTGTAAAATGCTGCAGATCGGCATCATAGGCGGCTTACAAGGACTTACAGTAATGTGGGGAATTAATCACCAAACAATAGTGTAAAAAAAAAAAAGTATTTGGCTGCGTTTAGCCAATCTCGTACACCTACCAATGTGCTTCCTTTGACTTTCTGACCACTTGTGTTTTTTTTTTCAAACTGGAGCCCTTTCCCTCCATCTAGCCAGCAGCTCAGCCTCCCCCACCCTCAGCCTCCGTACTCGAGCCGTAACCATCTCTTCAAGCTGAAACACTCTCTGTACCTGCCCGCTAAAAATAGCACAATTCCAGTTAATGGCTTTATATAAAAGTCAGTGGGTGTGGGGCCTGTGTTGTAAGAGAGCGATTCAGGAGCGGTTATGATTCCTGGGGGGTACGTGGGGATAATGGCCAGCGCCGTGGGAGAGAACTTAGTATAGAATCAAATACAATGAGAGAGCACTGGGAGAGAGTGCTTCAGAATCTATAGAACCTGCAGTATATATTATTTAATTTAAATTGAGATACAAATATCTCTGTTTCAATGTTGAAACACTGTAAATAATAGAGGTAGCACTTATCCCAATTTCTCTACAGCCGAATCAAATCGCTTCTTTAGTCCAAAGAAGAGTCCAAAACTTAAAGACTCTTAATTTCCAGCAAAAAAAAAAGCAGTGAACCTTGATTTTAAGGAGCTTGGACCATCTAATTGATAGTTATTCTTCTGAGAAAATGGCCGAAAGCATACATCTATTGCTCTTTCCATTTAAGTTTTCACCATGACAATTCAATCAGTAAAATTGAGATTAATTATCAAACACAAGATCCTGTTTTTCAGAGAATAGATTGATGATTCTACAGCTGTCTTATTTTTTAAAAAATAACACTAAACATCTGTGTGCCCGTTAAGTATAAGCACTGCTGGTAAGAAGGGGAAATTCAGCGATGGCTTTGACATCTTCAAAGTAAAGTGCAATTGATATTCAAAGCATGCATCGCCCGTCATCAAACACTCGCTTATTCGCATTTCTGTGTTTGATATCGGATAAACACTCCGAGCTTTCACGGCCGTGGGGGGGGAAAGAGGCAGGTGATTGGGTGGAAGACCAAAGAAGGGGGCAAGAGTGGCGATGGTGGTAGAGAGTGAGAGAGAGAGAGAGAGAAACAGCGCCTAATAAAGCAGAAGCAACAATGCAGGGACAGGCAGCAGAACATATTTGACAGAAAAAACACCTCCTTCCCCTGGTCGCCTTTTCTTAGCTTGTGCATGTCTCCACTCAACTCTTTTGAAAACACACGTTCGGTACATTTCTTAAGCCACACACACACACACACACACACAGGGCTTAGTGCTGCACTTGCTGTCGGAAAGAAAGGGGGGGGAGAAAAAGAAGCAGAAAGCCTCTAAAAGCTCAGCAGAAATATATTTATAGACAGAAATAAAAGGATTATACCTCCATGAAGGAGTACGGGGAAAGCCAGTGATTTCCACACATGCTAGATGCTGTAGTTAGAGGGAGGAGGAAGGTGGGCGGGTGGGGGAGAAGAGGAGGGAGAAAGTGGAAAGGACTGACAGATGGAGAGAGACAGATTGACTAAGAGAAACCAGGATTGGCGCTTTCTCGGTTTTACTTCGCTGGCTTCGGATTGGCCTCGGAGCCTCATCAGACCTGGGTAATTATCCCCTGCCAGCTTGTGAAAGAAGAGGGTGGCTTTTTGTGAGGGGGGGGGGTAAGCCTGCTAAGTGATAATTACCAGCATAATGAGAGAGCTACCTTCTCTTTGTGTGCGTGCTTGTAAATGAAGGCACTTTCGGATTACTGGCCTTATTTTTTTTAAGTATTAAAAAATGTTATTTTGCTTTCTGTTTTTGGGATAAGAGGGGGGAAAAATCCACCAAACAGCTGTCAAAAAGTGGAACCAGTGCCAAACATGAATTGCATAACATCCTCGTTTAATTCCCTGCATATTACATTCATATTCCTGCAAATTAAAAAACCCCTTCACCCTCCCCCTTCTCTATGTTTTTCTTTTTTTTTTTTTTTGACTTCTTCTATGCCTCACGCTGTGCAGATGTTAGCTCCCGGATGTGCGCATGCAAGTGTTAATACCCTGCCTGATTTCTCCCCCTCTCTCTCTTTCTCTCTTGCTGTTGCTAAGGAGAATACAGTCGAGCCTTTGGAGGAAAAAAAAAAAGAAGAAAAAAAAAGCAAACAGAAAGAGGGCGAGCGAGAGTGTGGGGGGTGGTGGGGGGTGTATGAATAGAAGCTCATGAAAAGAAAGAAGGAGGAAATGAGGCAGTGGGTGACAAGATTTCAGCTGGAGGAGACAGTCTGTCAAAGCAGGGGGAAGGTGCAGTGCGATCGCTCATCGCCTTCAGTGACTTCACAGCGAGTGTGTGTCGCTCGCAGAGAGGCTGCAGAGTTATGACACGCACACACACTCATCTTCCGCTGCTAGTTCAAAGGAGAGGAAGTGCTTATCAAGCTCATCTACAGCGGCTTCATCTTGTATGAATAGAAACGCAATTTAAATGTTGTTGTTAACTGTGGAACACTTAAAAGAGTAACTAACAAGAGAGGCAATTTGACCGTGTGTGTTGTTGTTTATTTCTATTGTTTTTATTTATTCATTTATTTATTGTGGGGGCAGATAAATGTGTGCAGCAGCTGAGTCCAAGAGAAAATTACCCAAGGGGACAATAAAGTGTATGATATCGTAAAGTAATGTATGACATCGTAACGTATGGTATCTTAACGTATCGTAACACATGGTATAGTATCGTAATATATAGTTTTGTAACGTAATGTATCGTAACATATAGTATCATAACATATCATAACATATAGTATCATAACATATAGTATCATAACGTATCATAACATATCATAACATATAGTATCATAACATATAGTATCATAACGTATCGTAACATATAGTATCATAACGTATCATAACATATAGTATCGTAACATGTAGTATCATAACGTATCGTAACATATAGTATCGTAACATGTAGTATCATAACGTATCGTAACATATAGTATTGTAACATATCGTAACATATAGTATCGTAACATGTAGTATCATAACGTATCGTAACATATAGTATCGTAACATGTAGTATCATAACGTATCGTAACATGTAGTATCATAACGTATCGTAACATGTAGTATCATAACGTATCGTAATATATAGTATTGTAACATATCGTAACATATAGTATCGTAAAGTATCGTAACATATGGTATCGTAACATATGGTATCGTAACTTATCGTAACATATAGTATCATAACGTATCGTAACATATCGTAACATGTAGTATCATAACGTATCGTAACATATCGTATCGTAACATATCGTAACATATAGTATCGTAAAGTATCGTAACATATGGTATCGTAACATATGGTATCGTAACTTATCGTAACATATAGTATCGTAACATACGGTATCGTTACATATCGTAACATATGGTATTGTAACGCGTGGTATCATAAGGTAACGTTTGGTATCGGAACGTAACGCATTGTAACATCAACATCATATCATTTAGTATCGTAACTCAAATTCAAAACCCTTTCAACTTTAACACCTTTACATTTTCCAATTGTGTGTTTATTTTATTCTTACATTGGAAGAATAAAAAAACTAGTCTTTCTGTACCCGTTATAGCCCGTCTGTAAATAATGTGCCATACACCAATATCAGAAGCCAATGTGAATCTGTCGTGTTGCATCCATTGTAAAAAAAAAATTTTTGGTACCATTTTTGCCTTTATTGTTTTGGACAGCTGAATAGAGAAGAGGGAGTGAGGGATGAGATGAAGCAAAGGGCAGAGGTCAGGTTCAATTCTTGGCCGCAGCGACGAGGACGATAGCCTCTCCACATAGGGCGGGAAACACGAGCTATCTGCCGCCACGTGTCACATCAGTTTAATGCAAACATGTTCTGGTGACATTTCCAGAGGCTGGCCTACTAGCAACAACTTGATTCATGAAATCACATGAGATTGTTTGTAAAAAAAAAAAAATAGACACCAAGAATGACCAAGACGTAATGGGAAAAAAATGTGTCAAAATCAGCAATCGACTAAATCGTTAATTTCAATATTGGTATCAGAATTGGTCTCAATCGATGCATCTCTAATGTGTTTCATAGAAAGTCAGTAATTCTAGTGTTTGCTTCTTTCACTGCTCTAGAAAATACACATCATCATTGCTTACCAACGATTCTTCTTTATTAATTTTCTTTCGACTTGCAAAGCCAGAACCTAGCTTTAGCTATTTTTTTTAAAACAAGTAGGTATTACAACGATCTGTGACATTTTCAGGAAAATCGTACAGCATATTTTTGTTTACTGACACAAAAATTGCTATTTGAATCCGTGTTATTGCTCCTTCACTTCAGCCAATTTTCAAAATCATCTCCTGTCAAGGTGAGATGGACAGTTTTGAACATTTTCAGGTGATTTCACACCTGTCCATATAGATTTTTTTGGGGGGGTCAAAATAAATATTGGTGTTATTTTAGTAATTGTCAGATTCAGAGATAAACGGATGGATAACTTGCTTTTTATTTTATCACTTCCTGTTCCCTTTCAAAAGGTCGGCACTTTGTGTCCATGTTAGATTTCTTAATGCACATGTGTGTTTGTATGATCTAATGTTGGATTAAATTGGGTTTAGAACTGAAACAGAAGCCAACAAATGCATTTTACACTCCACTTAGTGCCCTATCCATTGGGACGGGGTTGCCGGTCTAATGCGCGAGTTCATGGGTTCAGCTTGGATCCGTCCAAATGGCGTGCGTTTAGAGGTAGGATGGCACGGAGGCTCGCCAGGGGATTACAGGCGGGCGAGAATGACCATCGCGTACACTCAGAAATGGTCTCCCGTTTCAGCAGCCATACAGCAGAGAGCTGCATTCAGATGGGATTAAATATTTAACATTAAGGGCCAAACATAGAGGCGAGAGGATGACGTGGACTTAGAGGTTCTTGCTTTTGAAATGAGTCATTTATAAGCAACAAACTAACATAAAGGATGGATTTTACTAAGGCACTAATGATTTCTTTTGGGTCAAATAATCAATTTATTCCCATCTTGACCAACTGCAGAATCATTACGTCATGAAATGCTCCCAAAATAATGACAAATGCCTGTTCCTTATAGCCCAAGCGTATGTCTCCAAATAGCTTGATTTTCCATGCAGGTAGCCCAAAATCCTCAAATTTGTCAATTTACTATCAGAGGGAACAAAAAAGAAAACGTTCTTAAAAGTTTCTCTCTTTTACTGATTTTCTTTTTTTTTTTGGTAATCTGTCGACATTTTTCGAAATCAATTTGAGTCATTTAACGGGGATTATAATTTGAAAACACATACAGGAAGTATTTTTTTTTAACATTTAGTTATAAATTAGAGAGCTGTAAGTTCTATAACTGAATTATTTACTTCTTACAGAGAAGGCACGCTGAAGGAGAGTCGTTGGCATTGCTCTTAAATTTCAGCTCGGGGGCCCCGCTCGGACGGCCCTTTCGAAAAAAAAGCACAGCGAATTTTAGTGTTTTCACAGAAGTGCCGAGCGCTTGTTCTCTCATCCATCACCGCTCGTGTTTACACTTTCCAGTCTCCCATGTGCAGCAGTGGCATCATCTGCTACGTATCACAAGACTCTCTGACACTTCCCATCTGCCCAGGGCCGAGGAGGAGGGAGAGAGCGGAGCGGCGTGGATCGTGGAAACACAGCGCGGGACACAGAGCGAGCGAGCGGTCCCAGCGGAGCAATGCTCTACTTCTGTGAAAGAGAAGTGAAAATAATCACTCCGAGGGGACCTCCCTGATGTTATTTTTATCGACGTGGGATTGATTGATCGAGCTGCAGTCGTCTCTCTCTCCTCCTGACGAGACTACATAACATGGTTACTGTATCTTTTTTTTTAATCTACACCCATCTGCCAATGTAAAGACACCTCCCATTACAGCCCATGATGACCACACAGGCCTAATACATTATTCCTCTCTTGTTCATTGTAAAAGTGGGCTTAGGGTCAACTCGCAGGTTAAACCACAGGATTATGCCCCAGGAGTAATAAAGCTCAGACAGAGAGCTTAAGCAGACACTGATCTACATTAGTCCCGCAAGGCAGATTTAGACCCCACATTTTGTAGGTTTTTTTCAGCACAACTTTCAGCACAGACATCACAACACCCAAAAAAAAAAAAAAAAAAAGACGATCTATTCTCACAAATCTAAGAAGTGTAAAGCGGAAAAAAAGAATTAAAAAAATAAACTTTTCGACAACCTCATCTCAAAATGTTCAAAAATCAGTTTGCCACAAATAATGTAGACTACACATACTGTACTCATACATGACCACACGCCCGCCAAGTCTCCCACCATTAGCGCTGACGCCTGCAGCATCGAGCCCCTTGTCCATTAAAGGAAAAAAAAATAAAAAATCTACTTTGATATGCAAAGGAAAAAAAATGTGCACATGCAGCCACTTTTTAAAGGATCCATGCTGTTAGGCCGACTTCTGCAGGCAATAAAGTACTTCATATATACTGCATGATTGATGTAGAGCAAGCCTTCTTTACACTGCAGGGGAAAAACATCACAACATGTAACTGTACTACTCTGCCTTTGCCTTGTGCAAGAACACCAATCTGTGCAATCCTAATGAGTCAGAATGTAGTTGTTGTTTGTTTTTTTTGTTTTGTTTTTTTAAATCTAGATATTATGGACCCCCGTGTAGCGCCAACGAGGCCCCTCGGAGGTCCCCGGACCGTACGTTGGGGAAACCCTCATGCTCCACTCCACCAGATGTTTCACAGTGCCCGCTGGCGATGTGAGCTGGTGTCACTGCTGCTGCTGCTGCTGCTGCCTCTCATTGCGGTGTTTCTGTCAGACTTGGGAGCAATGCCAACAAGAAGTGAAGAGCACTGCGCTAAAACATTTTGTTCTCGCTTTAACTGCACCTCGGTTGCGGTGGGTTTTTTTTATTAAAGGGGGGGAGGGGGGGGGGGGTATAGTAATAAATATTGGGGGTCTAACTGCCTGCGCATGCTTGGTTGGAGAGAGATATGTCACGGTTAATTCCGCACAGGTGCGTGATGTTGACTCGTTTCCTGTAATAGTGTGGAAAAACAGAAAGAGGTTGCACACAATAACTGCGCCTGTAAAGCTGCGCCGATTGTTTCCTCACACACACACACACACACACACACACACACACACACACACACACACACACACACACACACACACACTCACCTCGCTCATCTTGGAAAAAAAAAACACGCGCGTGGAGGGAGTTCTGCAGCAAGAAGTGGACTTTCACAGCCGGTCTCCTCTTGCACCCCGTCTCACTGTCAGAACCGAAGCCAAGCCGTAGAAGATGAAGAAGATGAAGAAGAAGAAGAGGAGGAGGAAGTGCCGCAGTGTTTTCTTGTTTTGACGAGATGGGAGATGATTCACACAGGAGTCCGCGAGCTGACAAAGTGAAGTGATGCTCGGTTCTTCTTCCTCCGGTACAGATGATGGAAGGAAGCTTCAGTGCCTGTAACGGTGCGGTTTATGGGCAACAGGATCTCTCTCTCTCTGTCTCTCTCTCTCTCTCTCTCTCTGTCTCTCTCTCTCTCTCTCTCTCTGTGTCTCGCCCACTCAGGCTCAACCAGTCACCAGGGAGCAGACTACTGCCCCGGTACAGAGATGTAGGCTAATAGGAACATAATAAGAAAACTAACCCTGGAGCAGTTTAACTCTGCCTGTCTCGGACTGCTGTTAATTGATGTTCTACATTCATTAATTAATTAATTTCATTTAAAAATTAAAAATAAAAAAAATGTCCTGACTGAATTCTAATGTCAGCCCACAGCTAATAAATCCACGAGGTTTAAGTTGTGTGTGTGTTTTTTTTTTTTAAAGCATTTTCTAAACACTATGCAACAGGGCCCATTGTAGCAGAGGGATTACATTTTCCACACACCGCTTGTGTCAAGGTGAACAGAGTACATGTATGACTTCCGGTTTTGCCTTTCAAAATAAATCCCATTGTGGAAGCAAATAGCACTACAGTAAGGAATGTAATGAGGAGGAGATGAGATGAGATTCAACTTTATTGTCATTACACATGTACAAGTATTCACCAGAAGTGCAAATAAGCAGAACGTGCAAGAATCTGTGCTATGTATAAGTAATAACAAAATGTACAGATGTAGACTAAAACAAGTGAATTATTGGGTATATATGGCTGGATTAATGGGATGCTATAAATATAAATAAATGCTATAAATATAAGTATATTCTTAGGATTATAATATACAGATTAAGGTGCAGTGAGCATGCTATACTAGATTACAGATAATATACAGAATATGGACATATTGTACAGGTCGATAACTTATTGAGGTGATATGAACATACTATAATACAATAATACAGGTGGATGAGAGATGTGTGCGTATTTCTTCTTTCTGTTTTTACAGCTATTTTTTATTCTCCCAAACCTCCATTTTTTTAAAAAACGTTAAACCGAGTCATAGAGTTTTTTTTTTTTTTTTTTAGTATGATAGGCCTACTTGTATCGGTAAGAAGGTTTTCACTCCAAAGATATTAAAAGACCTCCCTAAGCATTGTTTCCTGTGTGCACGTGTTCCTCTTCTTTGACTTAAACATTGGCATATTCTTATTTACAAATCTATTTTTTTGGTCTCTTTCCTTTTCGTACCTTCAAGTGTACATCAGTCAGAAGAAGTAGCATCTTGCCCATTCAAACTGGGGGAGCTGAAGCCCCAGTTTGAAGGATGTGATGGTGATGTTCTGATCTCTGGGAGGCAGTTATGAAAGTCTCATGATGATGATTAAAACTAAGTATGTTGGTTTAATTGGACTATAATATGTGTGTTAGATTTAGTCGGGCTTTTGTAATTTGGTTGTTATAACAATGTAATAAGGACGTGAGAAATTTGACATTGCATGATTTTTTTGGCTTTCTATTCTTGTTGCATGACGCCCTGAAGAGTGTTCATCTTACAATCTTTGGTCCCAGGACCGACTTTTACTGTTGATTTTAAAGGTCAGGCCTGATTTTTTTTGTTCTTTTTTTCAAGTTAGCTGAATTGAGTAGAGTTTCAAAAAGACCTGAAACTTGATGAGCTAATCTCATTGGACAATACTGAGGTGATGTATGACTAGAAGGTCGACATCTGACTGTAGATGTTCTAACTTCATTAATTTACAATCCTGCTCATTCTTGGCAAATCTTTGCTGCTGTACTTTGTTATTTTGTGTCTTTTTAAGTGTATTATAGTCACAAATCGTATATAATATGTTTGTAGGTTTAGCTGCTCATGGTCAGAAACTTTGATAACTGTGCTGCTGAATGTCTTGGCAGCAACACTCTTGAAAGGGAGTTTTTCCTGACTATATTAAGATTTTTTTTTAAATCCCCGTTGACTTCAGAGCGTCAGTTTTTGAGGAAGCTGAATTACAACAGACCTACCTATATATCTATAGAAATGATTTACGATGCCAATGTGAACACAACAAACAAAAGTTTAATGCTGGATTTGAGGGAAAATGTTTGAATGATATCTTGATAAAACCCAAATTACTGTCTTATATCCAGATCAAGCACAGTATGGTTACTGAACGTTACTTTAACAGTCAGAAATCCAGAATCCGTCCTCTGGCTCTTCAAGTCGACAGATTTTAAAAAATACATCCAGGAGGAACTCAGATGATGGCTACTGTTTGAAGCTTTTGAGGTTTCAAAATGATTGACATTTTTATTTCTATTGTCCCTTTTTATGACAAGTTAGGAACAACAGAATGGAGTTAATGCATGTGTTGGCCACTTTTGAGAAGCGTCAGCATGGTTTATTTATTTATATTATCAAATGTAATCTGTCAAATTGTGCTTTCGGCCTCTTAGAATAAAGGTGTCATGTAAGCCTGATTGGACCAGACTTTAAGCATGACACCATAATCATAAAATCAAACATTTACTTTGAAGGAAAATAAACTACTTCTGTATTTCTGAAGGCTTTCTGCTCACTTTAAGCGACCAAAATAGTTCAAAAAAGTTTTAGCTTGCATGATTAAATACTCCTTTTTTTAATGAATGTAACTTCATCTTATGAGCTTTTATCTAGAGCAGGACTTCAACCTGTTCTCATACTTGTCCACCAGAGGGCGCCCTCGCATCATATTTAATGACATACTTTCATCACACTGGTCCTGGGTTGGGGATCTGGAGGCCGCTGTAAACTCTCTCCAGGTACACATAACCAGGAAAGGATTAATTAGTGGATGCCTGAGGAGGACACTCTCATGTCTACTGTGCTCTTTCAAGGTAATAACGGATGTTAGCAACACACTCTGCATACCAACGGCCATTTCTCAGCGTTCGCATTTGCTAGTGGTTAAGAGTTATATTTATGGGCGGCAATGGGGCCACTGTCCTGTCTCTAAATAAAGGCAGAAAAAGCCCTGAAAGAAACTTTTTTAAAGTTGTATTGAAGCTGCAACTTCTCGCTGACACAAACATTGACAGTGAAGTGTTTTACGCTACATTTACCGTAAAATTTACCGTAATGTCTTATACATTGTCACCATCTTTTTTACGGTAAAATTCTGGCAACCACAGCTGCCAGTATTTTACCGTAAATTATACAGGTTTTTGGTTTTTTTACAGTGCATCTACATTTCCCAATTACTCATGGAAACAACCGAACATCATGGCCGGAAATTCATCCCAAACGGCACGAGTTGATCGATTCTTTGTATCCAGCCAACTTCACTTTATGTGTTATGAATGAACAGTAAACATGCCAAAAGAATGGCCACATGATTTCAAAAAGGGTAATAAAAACGCTTCTAAGACTTGACCATACACAACTACAAAAAAAAGCTGTTTAAGATTTCCCCTAAGCTCTTTTTTGTAATTGTAGAATAATGGTTCCCAAACCAGGATTTTTAGACCCAACATGTGTATGTAAGCTGCTTCCTTCTTTGGTTTCTTCTTCCTCATAAACTGGAGGATTCAGCATTCCCAGAGCTAAACAAAATGTTCATACATTCCCATCTGAGAAATTCACTATTTGGTTGAACTGGTGAGCTACTTTTTGAAACTTTGCCAGCTGTGATTTGGTTAAAAAAAACTTTCATTTAGCTTATTTTGTAAGATAGCAAGAACAGTTGGTAAATATCTTGAGGAAGTCAGATAAAATCATGTTTAAAAGGCTTAAATGCTGACATCATATTCTAAACATATTAAACATATAAACAATGTTTAAGGGTCCTAAGTTCCTAACCCTTCTGAACGTTTGCCATCTTCTCGCACTTCTACTTTCAGCCACAAGAGGGCCCCCTTCTCCAACTCTTGTTTTGCTCTCTGAGAAACCACAGCAATTTAAAGCGACTTGATTCAGCCTGTACATTCACTGACACATCCTTAACGTCTCTTAACATAAAGAATATTTAGTCTCAAGCATAAGAGGAAGTCAGTTTGTAAATCTTCACATCCAGAGTCGATGAACATAAGAGCGAAAAAAAAAAGGAAATCACAGAAAAAACATGAACAAGAAAGACCCGCTTCATTTGTTTGTGTTTATTTATTTCTAATGCATTTTATTTTCTTTTTTTTTTTTTATCTGTCCACAAAGTCATATTAGTCACTACTATGTTAGATCAGTTTTCCCTCACTGCAATGGCAGTAAACTACACAAGAGCCCAAACCCAGCATGGCCCCCTCACCTCGAGGAGATTTGTCATTTCAAATAAACAACACCTTCAGAACCATTAAAAGTATTTACTAACCAATGAAGGATCAGCTCGTATGATGCAAACTTAATTTGAGAGTTCTCTTCAGTGTGAAATAAGTGATTTACAATCAGGAGAGATAAGGTGCGCTTTTCACATTTGTTTGAAAATTCACATTGGAGCCACGTCGCGTTCTGTTGTGCAAATGAAAAATTTAAGTACTTTTTCTAGAGACAATGCTAAGAGTCAGACAAACTGATTTCACATTTTGCTTTAACGCAAAGTAGTGTGGAACCTTTTTATCCCCCAAAATTAGTTTTTCTTTCCCCGCTGGGGTCTGAAGCCCGCAAAAAACAGACGTCTGGTTAAATCTCTTAACATCTCTTCAAATACGTATGTGTACATATGTATACTATGTGACAGGAAGTTTAAATAGGTCAATCATTGGAGAAATGTAAAGGTGCATTTCAACAGTTGCAGCAAAGCTTCCTCCTCTTACATCAATATAGTTGAGCTGAAATGCTGTCTAACAAAACTCCTGAAATCTTCCTGAAGTTTTTCGAGGTGAGGCGCATGTGTGAACACAAACAGCTGGGATTTTTTACTCCAACTTTACCCAGAATTTTCCCTGCCAGCCTTCTACTAAATGTTCCTTTTTTTGAAGTCAGAGTGAGCTGGTATGAGGGCACAGCGAGCAGGAGGCGGTGACGACATTAACATCCTGCACTAAAAAGACTGTTTGCACGAGACCGGTGAGATCTCCGTGCATGTAACGAATCTGCTTCTTTGTTTTTTGTTCACCAGTATCTTCTTTTTGCTCTTCAGACGATGTAGGGATGTCTACATGTCTCAAAGTTTTCAGGAGTGTTTCTGTGAAAATGGCTGAACATACTGCTGCGTATGCAAACATAAAAAGCGTCCCATGTGATTGTCTGACTCTTAGGTGTTGGGTTGATAGTAATAACGTTTCTCCATAAGTGTGGAAATCTAATCTCGAGTGCAGATTTTAAGTCTCTTAGACAATTTTATTTTTTTTGCTGTGCAGGAAATTAGCTAAATAAGTTCGAGTCAACGGCTGCCCTTTCTACATTCAAATCTCCGCAGAACAACTCTTCATACACAATCGATTTGTTGAGAAAAATCTTATCATCATCACAAGAGACAATTTCTGTCACATCAGACATTTGGATTGATCGGCAGGCTGTTTTATTCCCGTCTGCCGGTGGGAGGAGCAGAAGGGACCATCACTCGGGTTTGTGCTCTCTTTAAAAAAACACAACATCTCTAGTGCTATCTGTACAACATTCAACAACACAGTTCTCTTGTTTTTTTTTTGTTTTTTTTTTGTTACTTGTTTTTTTTTTTTTTAACCATAATGCCAGAAAACAATAATAATTATCATTATAAGAAGAGCATATTTCCATCTCAACGGCATTGGACAAACACCACACGAACTGAAATAAAAATCTAATAAAGGCCTCAATACCAGATAGTACACGTCACCTTCAAGTGGTGCTAGAGATCGACAGTTTACGGACGAGAGAGGGGCGTGGAGAGAGAGCAAGCATGAGAGAGAGAGAAAGGGAGAGAGGGGTTTAAGAAAGTAAGAGAAATGGGAGGAAAGAGAGGTGAATGATTAAGTTTTCTGACGTTTTAGTGTCACATCGGACATGTTTTGGCACCTTTGGAGATGAAATATAACATTTGTTACACTTAGACTTGGGCTTTGGTTTACCAAGGGTTAGTATTACGACCAAAAGTAGTCTAACCCTACATATATATATATTAACTTTAACGCGTCTAACTCGGTTAGGTAGTCTATGCTTTCAAGTGTCTAGCCATGCTAGATTGTAATAAGGCCTAGTGGCCTTGTTTAAGGCCGAACGGGCCTGAATTGTGGCGGAGAAATCTGGTTTGAACAGCTTCCCCCCAAAAGGAGAGAGGGGTCAGGAGATAAAAGACAGGAGAAGAAAAAGATTAGAAAAATGGGGCTGAGGTGATGATGGAAGAGGGGAGGAGGAAAGGTCAAAGATAGAGAGGAAAGAGTGTATAGATATAGAATAAGTGCTTTTGGTGAGTTTTACAAAATACACCAGGAAGTGCTTGAAACAGAAGGCACGATGGCGTTGACAGTAGTTGTTAAGGAGACACCACTAAGGGACTTTTCACTACAGAACTCATAAGGTGCTCTAAAAAAAAGGGAACTTAAACACATTAATGCACATTAAGGTGTGGTCACAATCATAGAATACCTTCCATCAAAATGTAGTCCAAGTTGATAAATAGTGTAAAGGGGGTATTACTGTCTAATGTTCAGAGATTTACCTTTAAAGCTCCCATGAGGAGTTTTTAGCTCCTCATGAAAAAGACTCAAATGAATAGTGTGGTCTGTTAACGACCTCCAAAAGCAGACAAAACCATCAGCCAAAGGATCTGCAATTTCTATATCGTTATTTTTACTGTCTGAATCCACTGCAGGGGGGTAGGTGTCAGACGGAGGGATTCGCTGACTGCTGCCGAAACAGCCTTTAAAAAACAATTTCGGGCAAGATGCTAAAGTATGCTAAAGAAGAAGGAGATTTTCTGTTAAGAAAATGTACAGGACAGAGGATCTAAAATTCCTCACAGGAGCTTTAATATACCTTCAAATTGCAATAATTAACATATTTGATTGTTTTCCATTTTTTTTTAGCACTTTTTGTGCTGATTTTGTTTGAATCTGAACTCTCTTTGACAACCAGTTCAGCGGTTGGATCTCTGATACACCGATGGCTGATGAGCGACACGGCTAATCGATGGGGAGTAAAATCTACTGAAACCACAGCTTCACACATTTAAAACGACAACAGAAAGTCGACAACTTCCATTGAAAAAACGTTTGGTCTATCCATAAAGTCAAAAAATAAAATAAAACAACTACTTTGGGAACTCAAACCTTGCACAGTGCTCTGTATAGACATTCCAACTAGTCTTAGCTCACAAACATTATAATCAATATGACTTATATTGATAACCTTTTTCTGTAAGCATCTTGAAATGAAAATAAAGAAAAGTCTGCTTCTTTTTTTTTTTTTCTTCTTCTTGTCATCTTTACAAAAGCTACACATATTCTACTGGGATGTCTATGCATTTGTTAGTGTTTTTAATAATAACTCCTACCATTGTCTTTTCTTTTCATATAAAAAAAAAGAAGAAGAGAGGGAATCTACTCATCTACGAGACGCCGTACCCCAGAGAGAAACAGTTTTGTTTCTCAGATTTAGGCAGGGTTACTGCTCTGTTTGTCCTTCTCTACCTGTATCTTCCCTTCAGCGAAGAAAAAAAGAACTTGTTCCATGTTTGACACAGTTACTAAGTCTCTGTCTCTTTGAAAAGGTGTGTCAGTTGATTGTGTTCGGGGGGGGGGGGGGGGGGGGGCTCGAGCTGCGTCCCTACAGCCGGACTCCCACTCTGTAGTTTTGTTCTTTTTCCATGCATTTAAGCTGCTTGGCAAACCCGACCCGGACCATTGTAAACACTGAATTTCTAACAGTAACCTCTTTCTAATTGCTCAGCTTTGAACCTCTTTTATCACATTATTCATTATTTATACCAACGGCTTTCTTTTTTTTTTTTCTTCTTCTCAAGTTGAACCAAAAATTGGCCACAGCCTGTTTCAAGGACATCACGCTGCAAATTAGCTTTTCTTTTACAACTTAACTATTCACAACACCCTAGAACCACTTTGAACAAATATACTGTACTTAAATCGTTTTAAACTGTATATTCAGATAAAATAAATCGACCTATCGAAGCCTCGATGCAAAGAATTACCAGAGACTCGCTTAACCACATACATGAACAGGCACTAACTGAAAAAAGAAAAAAAAAAAAACGTTCCGTTTTTCTTTAGGACAATCGTCTTGAAACACTTTTCAGACAAACAAGGCAGTGATATATAGTTGAGGAAAAAGCACGCAGCCTGCAACAGTTACCTCATATCTTAAATTAATACCAAATAGCTTAGCCAAGGTTCACAGCTTGAAACTTTCCTACAACGTTTTCCCCATATCTATGTGGACTGCGGAGGAACTTGAAGTTTGAGGTTTCAAACTGTTCAGTGGTCAGTCAGGAGAGCATCTCTATTACAGCAAGCTTTAACCTGGGCAGTATAGTAGTCTTGGATAAACAGTCCATTATAAGTGTTGAATAAATGCATGTGGAATGATGTCGGATCTGCCATAGGTCTAAATGATCATCTTCTTTCATTTAGAAATGGGCGGTCCTCTTCCAAATCATCTATCTTGAAGTAAACTTGAAACAAAACATAGAAAAAGTGGCCTCCAAAATCTAAGACGATGCATCTATGCTCTTTTGTACACAGGCTTTTACTTTGTTGTTGACCATTGTCAGACATAAGGTAGATGAATAATGTCGGAGGGAGCACGACAGCAGTGATTCTTCTCTCCATCCTTTTGAAGGATCGGCGAAAACAAGAATCCTCCAGAAATGAAAGTATTAAGGTGCAAATATATCTTTGACCTTAAACCCCCTTTTCTCTCTGCAGAGCTACCCCCTCCTTATTTTATCCCGCGTTAATTGTCGTTGAAAATCCATTGAGGTGGTGCCTTGAAAAAGCCTGTTAGTCTGTTAAGACTCGTTCCTCCTCCCCCACCATGTGATTGGAGCTCAGGGCTGGTGAAAGAGCTAGGGACATCCTCAGATCCTTGTCCTGCGAATCCTCCAAACTACTGTTCTCCAAATTCTCTTCAAATTCGTCTTCTTGTTCTCCGTCATTGCCCCCGAACTTCTCCATGAGCGCAAAACCATCTCTCGCATTGTTGGTAATGTTGGACTCGGAGTGGTCGAGGATGTCATCCAGATGTTCTGCTCTATCTTCGGCGATCCCGTTCAGGGTCTTGGTCTGAGTTGAGGACCATTCCCCCAGGGTTGCCTTGGACTCTACTTCACTCCCGTGCCTCCACACTGCCAGAGAGTCCAGGTCAGAGTGCTCTGTCCGTGGCTTGGTGGCCCTTGGGACTCCCTCTTCATCCAAGTTGGTAGAAGGGGTTCTTTTGCGTCTGGACTTACTGGTGTGGTTGACCTGGAGATGCATTGCCATCAGCTCTGCTGAGGATGTACGGAATGGGCAGAACAAACACTGGCTCAGTTTGACCCCTGTTGAACTATCCCCTCCGCTATCCCCAACAACATCTCTGCCTTCCTCTAAACTCATGATTCCATCCTCCTCCATCCCTCCGAGGCTTGGTGAGGTGCGACGTGACAGATCCAGGGGTTCAAACCCTACTGCTTGAGTTGAAGGCGCAGATCCTTCCTTGTCACCTGTAGGCTGAACCATCCGGCTAGTAGTAAGGGGCTTACGACGGGACACTTTAGGGGCCTTAGTTGCAGGAGCCTCCCTTATCCAGCCCCCTTCCATTCCACCTTGATAAAGGGCCCCCATCACCCCAGACAGATACCTGTACTGGGTCTCCAGATCAACATCCCTTAGAGCTGCAAGGGCCTTCCGATGCTCCCGTTGGTCCGGAAGCCCCAGGAGCCAGGACTGCTGGCCTGTCCGAGAGGTCGGGGAGTCGGTTTGGCCTCGGTTGACTGGGCAGTGGTTGAGCTGGGATCTGCGCTGCTTGGCCAGCCCAGAGGTTCCAGAGGTCAGAGTGTTGATAGTGGAGGTGAGGCCAGAGGAGGAGGAATTGGAGGACGCTGCCAAAGCATTGCGTTGCTCCCTGTGGTGGCGCTGGAGGTGGTACTTCAGTGAGCCTGACTGGGTACCGGCATAGTCACAGTGGGGACATTTGTAGGGTCTCTCGCCTTAAGGAAATAAGAAACAAAATAAGGCAGGGGAAAGGGTATTGGAGTTCCAACAAGTAGCAAAAATCAGTGAAAGCCAAATTGAAGAAGACTAATAGAGTCCAATTTCAGTTTTAGATGTAGTTACACATTTTAACGGAAGATGGCAGCATTCCATCACTAGATAAAAAGTACACTGCCAGAAAGACATGGAAGAGAGGGCAACATACTGGGGGTATATCAAAAACAGAAATGTATTACATATGGAAAGGATGAATGATTTTATTCTTAAAAGAAGGGAAAAAAAAAACCGAACACAATAAGAAAACAGTTCTAGCAATGAATGCGAATGTACATGCAAAAGTGTGAACCATTTGATCCGTTGCTTAACAAGAAATTATAAAGGGATATAAAATTTCAAGGGGCGATAATCTCAAGTAGACAGCAATATCATGACCATATTATTATAATTTGATGCCTTCACTTAAATTACTGACCATGTGGTAATCACTTGATGGTACAGACACGCAATGGAGCATGAGAGAAAGAGCTGTATGCCATCATGAATAATAAAACTGTGATTTGATAGGTCCTGTCAGCTCTGGATGAGTATTCATAATGGCAAAAAAAAGATTTAATTCAATGCATTTTTGGGCACTGTCTTGCTGAAAAGACTTGGATGTGGTCCAGTTACCAGTTGCTGGGGATTGGTGGCATCTCTAAAATGGAAGAATTGTCTGAATTGTGATCGAGTACACATCAAATGGAGGCAAATGAGACATGCTATTGCCTCGTGCCATTAAAGTATTATGAATATGGAGTGCGACTGAGTGCTGTGAGAGTTCCCAATTTTTCATTAACTTCATCCTCAAACGCTCGATTTGTTTCTTTATGTGTTCAGAGAGCCTGGTGGTGACTGTCTGATATGGACTGTTGGTACGCAGGAAAGATATGAAAGAAAAAACAAATAACAGATTTGCCGACTTCAGAGACAGATTTAGAGATCAGAATTTCAGAGAGATTAAATGCAAGCATGTTATTGAGAGTTATTGAGAGATCTGCTGAGCATTTACTTTAAGTTTACGTACTAAAAAATGTAACAAAAAATAAATGTGAAAAGCCTGTGCCAAACCATTCTCATATTGCATAATTTTGAGCTAGAAAAAAAGGTAACTATAAAACTACTGGGTAGTAAAAGACATGTTTTTGTGTCTTTCTTAGGGGATATGTTAGAGGCCAGGGAAAGATTGAGCTTTTCACTGAGACTTTAACAGTTTGAATCCCTGGAGTAGCTTGATTTTCCTCGAAGAACTACTGTTAATATACCCTCAAGCAAGGCACTTAAACAGAAGTTGCTCTGGTAGAGCTGCTCAGTTGCCTGCAGTAAAGCGGCTATGATTAGCACTAGCCAACTCTCTTGGGTGAATGTGTTAAAAGGAGAAAAGTAGTGCTTCTAAAGCGAGGATGCTCAATGAAACCTTTCCAGGGATTTATAAAGGTTAAAAAAAGAAAAGGTGGTTTGTTAAACCCACAGCAGTTCTCACCTGTGTGAACTCTCAGGTGCACTTTAAGATGGTGTGAAGAACGGAAGGCTTTACCACAGTAGGGGCAGTCTTTAATCCCTCTACCACGCACTCGCTCCCTGGTGGGAACTGAAGGAATGGAGGAGACTGATGTCATGCCATTTTCTCCTGCAAGAGAAGGAAGGTGGGAAAAATGTAAAGATAACAGCCGGTGTAAAGGCCCCCCCTGAGAGCTTCTATTAGCAACAGAAGAGCAGTATAAAAACACATTTTCTTGTGCTAACACCATCATATGTGAGCAAACACAACCTTAAGACAAAATAGAAAAAGCATGTATGCGATTGTACCTTTGAAGTTTGAGATGACTGAGTGAAACCCCGTAGCTGCTCCTGCTTGTTGTGATCCACCACTGTGCAGTTTTGATTCCTGTCTCACGTCTCCCGTTTGTTGGGATCCACCACTGTGTAGCTGAGAATCCAGTCTTATGTCACCACCACCACCACCACCACCACCTCCTCTTCCAAACTCTGCTCCTCTACGCCCACCACTCCCCTCCTCTTCACAGCCACCTCTTTTTGGGGGCCTCTGAGTGTGAACGCGAGCGTGGACCACAACCTGTTGCAGGCTGCGGAACAGTTTTCCACAATCTGGGCATTCCCATGGCCCTCCCGCTCCGCCGGACTCTTCTCTTGGCTCGAGGCCTCCAAGGTATGCTCGGACTTGGTCGGCCTCAGTTATCACCGAGTTCCGACCTTGGCCTCGCTGGTCTTGTTGTTGACCTCTCTGATTGGACCTCTGCTGCTGCTGCTGCTGCTGTTGTTGTTGCTGCTGCTGCTGCTGCTGCTGCTGCTGGGCTACTGCCAAGCTGCGAGCCACCAACTGCCACCAAGTTGCCTGGTCCCCTCCCTCTGAAACTGATGCTGTAGCTTCACCCGCACCCCCTCCTCTAGTTGCTCCCCCTCCTCCTGATCCACCAATACTGCCACCACCACCACCGTTTCCCATCTCTGCCACCTGAGCCACCGCTTGAAGTCTTTCCATGCAGCTGGCTCCACTGCCATCACTGGGCAACCCCAGGTAGCCCAAGATGGCCGACTTGCTCGAGCCCAATCCGATTCTGCCTCCGGTTTCCCTCTCCGATCGACCTTGTCCACCTCTGCCGCCTCCTCGCTGGGCCAGAAGAAGGCTCGAATAGAGGGCGTTGAGAGACTGATTAGCAGCAGAGCCTTTGGCCTGGTGATCAGCGCCTCCTGGCCCCCCGAGGCCTCCCAGCCCTGCCTTCAGCCCGAGTTTGTTAAGATGTACTTTCATGTGGTTTTTGAGGAACCAAGGCTCCTTGAAGCCACGGCCACATACCTGGCACTTATGGTCCAAAGAATCCTTGTGCTTACGCATGTGTCCCTTCAGAAACCAAGACTGGGTAAACCTCTGTCCACAAGTTTCACATCGAAACGCTGGCAGTGCGGCGGATGCAGCCGCTGTGGCAGCCGGCGTCTGCTGTGGGGTGCTCGGGGTTGGGGCCGGGGTATGCGTTGGGGTGGGAACAGGAGTGTCGGGGGTCGCGATGACTGGCCGGGAATTGAAGGCTGTTGGCAGGGCAGGTATGTCAGGGGAAGGGTGGCACTCCTGCAAGTGAGACGCAAGGCTCTCTTCTTGGCTGGCAGAGAAAGGACAAAGAGTGCATTTATACGGGTTGTGGAGAATGCGGACATGGCGGGTCAACTCCGAGGCCGTGCGGAATTTTCCTTTGCAAGCGTGGCAGCGGAACGTAGGTGCTATGGGAGTGGACGCGCATTCCAAGATTGTAGCAGAATAGGGAGAGGTCACGGAAATGGGGTCTTCTGTGAGCGGAGGGGTCAGCGGTGTGCTGTCATCCAGTAAATAGTTTGGGTTCTGGTCTGTCTGGCCATCATCTAGAGCTTTGACTTCACCATCAAGATCCTCTTCTTCTGTGAGATGCTGGATAAGAGTCCCCGGCAGTAAACGCTGGTTTGAGGGACTTCTGTGATTCTTGATTAAGTCTTTGTGGTTCTTTTGGATTTTGAGGTGCTGCTTCAGCGGCGCCGAGGGGAGTCCAGTCCGGTACAGGGCTGTGGCTCGGCGGTCTCGGTCCAGACTGTGAGCTCTGGCATGAAGGGACAAAATACTTTGGAATCTGAATCTCTTCCCGCAAACGTGACAGGGAAACCTGAGCGCAGGTCCTGATGAGGCCCCCCCGACTCCAGGTGTCGCCCTGGTGACGGTATCTTTCTGGAACAGCTGGAGGTCTAGTTCGTCGCTGCAGTTTCCACTTTGCCCTGATGAGAGGGCGAGCTCCAGGGCTCCAAACCCGAGGACTGGCGCTGACGGCGTGGCAGGAGGAGAGGAGTCCAAACAAGGGCTGCATGCAGCGTCTTGTCCCCCTCCTCCTCCTGGGAACAAAGCAACCGCCGGGGTTGGGGATGGAGGAACTCCATCCAGCCCTTCCTCTTCGTCTTCTTCATCAATTTCAGGTTGATTGATGTTTTCCTCCTGAAGGGGAAAAGGGGAGAGGGGGAAATAAGGTGTGATGTCCAGGCTTTGAGGGGAAGGTTCGGGGCTTTGAATGGGCAGTGCAACGGGGCTGTCGGGTAGAGAGAGCAGGGTGTGAGGAGAGGAGGCCTGAGGGCTGTGGTCCAGGGATGGCAGTGTAGGGGGGGACTGGGGCTGCTCACAAGAAAGAGACAGCACACACTCTGGTGGAGAATCCATCCTCTATCAGTGCAAAACACAAAACAGAAGGAGAGAGGCAGATAGTGAGTGGAGCAGATGACTTAAGAAGGCTTAAAAAAAAAAAACAAGAGGAAAGGTTAAATTTGCATTTGTGCATTTTTATCCTCGACTGCTATGACCTTGACCAGATCTCGAAAAAAACAACCAAACACATAGACAGAATCAAATGGCAATTGTTTGCATAGTCGGTTACAATGTCTGTGTCTGGTTTGAATGCATCGTATATATGTATGTGAGTGTGTATTAGAAGGGTGAGGATTACCAGCAGTGCGTGTGATGTTATGCCATTCTTTAGTGTCTTGGCTGATTGGGGACGCACTTCTGTGGCAGCCTCCTCCTTTAATTTTCTGGGGACAAAAACAAGCAAAAATAAAACCCCGGATGACACCATGATGACTAATGGGACTTTAGTCTGGATTATTTCTTATCACACAATCCAATAATGATGCACTTGAAATTAAGTTGTAAGAGGCAGTTTTTCTAAGAATTATTTTTGACCTTTTCTTTTAAAAAGGACAGTGGATCAAGTAGTAAATCGGGAGAGAGAGTCGGGAACGACTTGAGGGAAAAGGAGCCGCAAGACGGACTTGAGCCCAAGCCAGTCCTTTGGAGGACTACATCCTCTGTACATGGGGCTCAACCTAACAAGATAGGCCATCAGGGCCCCCTAAAAAAAGCACACTTTCGCACCGTATGATGCTCCAATATACTAGATAAAAACTTTTTTTTTTCAGTGTGATTGCAGGTGTGAGTGCTTTTGAAATATCGAGCAATGAACTGCAGGTAGCAGACTTCTGTCAAACAGGATGAAAGCCAACTTGCACCCAGACCCTTTGAATGTATTTTTATGACAAATGCTAATTCCAGCAAATCAAATGCATGCTCATTATGGCATCCTTTAAATGCATGTTAATGCTGAGTACAAAGTAAAATCTGCATTTTGATCTTCATTTCCTCTTCAGTCTGCGTGGGCGTATGCGTTACACTTCAACATGTAACAGGTGTGCACCTGTTCTTCCTTCTGCATGTGTTCACTGAGCGCTCCAGCATAGCCTACTGTTAGCAGCATATGGGATGATTAGTCGGAGTGTGAATCTGCACCGGTGTGTATCTGTCTGTGTGTGTGTGTGTGTGTGTGTGTGTGTGTGTGTGAGTGTGTGTTGAGGAGTTTAAGGGCACCCACCACAGGACATGGACTGTCCCAAACAGGATGGGCGCGCAATGTTTTGACTTCCCCACACACCCTTCCTGTACACTCATACAGTAGCAGCTTTTTGCTAAATGCACACACACACGCACACACACACAAACACACAGATTGGACGCACTTATGCACAGAAATATTTGTTAAATCTGCTACTTGGGGCGTGGTGGATTTGACCCGCACACTGCTTAGTCATGGTTACTCCTTTAAGTACAAATGTAAGCTCATTCCAATGTTTTGTTGACTGCACTGCAACCCGTCACCCCCGCCCCCCAGTTAAACAGAGTCAGCTAAAATGTAAAGTGTGATATACAGCATATTGAACACACACACACACACACAAGCATTTTTGGCAGGCCACGCTCACACGCCCAAAAATATTTTGAGTGCACAGCAGTTTGCACGAGTTCGAGTGGATTTATGCACATCGGCTGTTTTTCCGTCCATCATTCGGCGGCGTTGAGGAGCAGCAGAGAGAGCGCCCACAACAAAACAAAAGGTCATCAATCATTGTGGTGAAAAAAAAAAACAATGGAACATCTGTGTTCGCAGGTGTGACGCCCATATTTGTGTTCGCGCGGCGGCTATGTTCACATATGTGTTTATAAGATCTGTTGGATTTGTGTTTGTGAGAGTGTGTGTGTGTGTGTGTGTGTGAGTGTCACTGAGCCTGGATGACAAAGAGATTCTCATGTAGCCAGTTGACATTTTAGCTCGGCTATGACTCACAGGGATATCACACCATATCAATCACATAAACACACACAAGCACAGACACACACTCTCACACATAGACTCCCTTCTTAATCCACCATTATTGTTCTTTCTCTCCCTGTCTTCCCTTTCCCCCCCTCTCTGTCTTTCTTTCTCTCCCTGATTCATACTCCTCCCATCCCCCTCTCATTCTCTCGCTCCCTCCCTCCGTCTATTATTCACTAATTTTCTTTCATTCTCTCTCCCTCTCTCTCTCTCTCTCTCTCTCTTTCTTTCTCTCCTGCAGTGTTGCCAGTTGGCGGCGTGCCAGGGAATGCTGATATCAGCTGGTAGATTGGGCCCTGCCAACATGGCGAAGAGCAAAAAATGAGAAAGGAGGCAGACAGAGAGAAAGAAAGAAAGAGAGAGACAGAGGGAAACACAGTGCAGTTAGAAAACTGGGCAGCGTTTAAAAAAAAAAAAAAAACACCACACATTGTCAGAAGCCATGTGAATGAAAATGATTTAACGTGATTGCCAGCGTGGTGTTGAGGGGGGGAAATAAAGGTAAAGGGACGGACATGCTGGAACAGAGAATTGGGAGAGAAATCAGAGCGGTGGAGTGGCAGGCTGGGGCATAACATGAAGAGAAGAACAACAGATTTGAAAAATCATTTGGAGAAAGTCAACACAAAGACGTATGCACAGAGAGAGAAACAGAAAGGACTGGGTGCAAAATGTATCTGCAGCAGTGTTAAGTCTGATGGAATTATCATATGAATATCAGCATCACAATGCATTGTTCCAGCGTGACGGTGGCCGTCGCCAACCCACCGGCCCCTGTCATGCCAATAAAGACGATTTGGATAGATGGAGAGAGGGAGATAAGGTGCAGCAAAAGGATGCAGGGGGAAGGGGCGACTGAGGGACACAAATCAGATTGGAACAGGTGGAGCAGAGGCACATTAAAACCAGGTGTAAATAAAACAAGGAAGCAGTGAAGATCCAGATACCTACATTAACCCCCCCCCCCCCCCCCACCCCCCCTGGACATGGTCCTACATACATCTGTCCACATTACCTCCAAACACATTCATTCCAAATGTGCAAATTGCCGTGCTTTTATCGGCAACTGCACTCCAAAAAAGAAATCACACATGAATAGCTCATGCAGGTTCCTCGACAAGGTGCTAACTGTCACTTTTTTTTTTTTTAGAAGACTTGAATGCTGTAGAAGAAAGTGATGCATGCTGCAGTTTTGCAAAGGCACGGAGGAAAAACCTGATTTAGAAAAGCACGCCGAGGAAATGCATTTTTAATGTCAAGGTGCAAATGTGAGCCGAAGTCAAATGTTGAAAAGGGAGGGACAAAAAAAAAAACGAAGAAAAGAAGCATTTCTCCTGCTCTTTCACCCGAGTTGTTTACCTCTGCATTTCTGTCGATGAAATTGCATTCAGTGTTAACGACATTGCCATCCGCACGGTAATGACAGCTTAAAAGCATATGGTCGCCGTGTTAAGCGTTAGCCGTGGTTGTTTTCATTACGGTAATTGCGGCGTAACTTGAAATATGAGATTCAAAGACCTCATTTACCTTCTCTGGAAATGAGTTTTTACGATAGAGGTCAATATGTCAACTGTCTTTTCTTTTTCTTTTTTTTCTTTTTTAGCCACTCCTCTCAAAGAATAAGCATTGTTTAAAAAACCTGACACCTACTCCGACAACTGTGTTGCAAGGTGTGTGTCAAGCAGGTGGGGGGTTGCTGAGTCATGCATCACTTCCCTTAAAAATAGTTGCAAAGGGAATCGGAGCACAATATGTTCAGACAAGTTTCTTTTTTCTGTAAGTCATTGTGTAAACATCCACTGAGTGATACGCTTTTATTGTGAAAGCAGTTAGTGCAGGTCCGTACACGCCGGCACAAAACACATCATAATTGTAAATGTGAGGGTGTGAACACCTTTCACTTTATGACTCCAATAGAGTGTGTGTGTGTGTGTGTGGGCAGGAAGCGCCATATCTGTTGAGCTTTATATTAATGATACGAGTGTCATTGTGTTGTAAGCTGTGCCTTTCCAAACGGTTAAGTCTTTTACCATTTTGCACTCGCCCCGCGTTGCAGAGTTCAGCCTGTGAACACCTAATCTCCATAAACAAAGGGAAACACAAACTGTAATTGAGGCTACAAGATTTTTGAAATGTTCTGGTTGTGGCTCGTAGTCGGAGTCTTATTGTCCATTAGGGTTTCTGCAGGTGTTGACCGTCTTAAAGAGAACCCTTGGAGCGGGAAGACGCTGGACGCAATCCGCCATAATGAAGTCCGAGAACGCATTGCCGTTAACGGTTTTATCCGACAACATTTAAGCTTTTCGAAGCAGCTGTCTGCTCACAAAGTTCAGCTTACTGTCCGGCAACGTGGGCATTTTGATTTTCACCGTAAGGTCAAAAACACTAAGAGTAGGTTTTATAGAATAAATGGATCATGGATCGAATACTTGAAAAATTAAACTGTGGATTTGGATGCAAAAATATGCACGTTATGTCGTTTCCCCTGTGAGCCCAGGTAAGAAACTACATTGAGATCCAACAGTTTTGCACAGTCTTTGTCCCAAAATGATCCATAATCTGTTTTTGTCTGCAGGCTACGATTCCTCACATGGAACCTCAGGGTCGAGGTCGTCCTTTCAACTCCATCTCGACGCGTCCATGTTGCTTGACATTGTCAAAAAAATGTCAGCCAGTGTGGAAACAGAAAGTCTGGGGACATTGTTAAAAAAAAAAGTTATCTAAATAACTTTCTGACTGCACCCTTGGATCAGGCCATCGCTTCCTGAGTCGAAAAACCTTTTGTTTGGGAGATTTGGATTTGGAGAAATGGACTGATGGGCAAAATATTTTGAATGGCAAACATGTTTTTTCTTCTTTACAAGATTCTGCGATTTAGGATTAATGTTGTGACCCATCGTTGGTTTGAAACCCTGGAGATTAGAGACAACCAGGAATCAAACTCTGTACTTGAACTACCTTCTTGTAGTGTTTGTCTCCTTGTTGCCCGTGTCCTTCTCTATGACCCTTTAAAAATAAGCCTCTCCAAGGTCTCGGGCCTGGATCCTCGGAGCTGTGTGTATTTCTTTGTGTCCTCACGAGTGCATCTTTTCTTTCAACCTTATTACTCCAACTCTCGTGTGATGAAGTCGGCGCGAGGTGAGGTGTCCGTTGGGGGATGATTGTATGTGAGACTGACCGCAAAGAATGTGTAAGGGAAAAGCGAGGATGAGCGACTTGAGGGAGGAGGAAGAGAGAGAGGGGGGGGGGGGGAGTCGGCGCTCTGTGCGGTACAGTATAATTTGGCCCTGTGGTTTTTATCGCGTGGTCACGTGGCCGACTTCCCCACAGACGGTATTCATTTCCTTTACTTCACCTTTCCCTGAACCCCCCCCTTGCTTCACTCACTGCCTCGCACCAACTTTGTCTGGCTCGCGCTCCCCCCCCCCCTCCCCCTCCCCTCATCTTCAGCTCCAGCAATGATAAGGGGGTAAAAAAAAAAAGTCTCCCACTGTGCCTCTACCACTTACTGTTAAGATATGACAGGTACAGGAAGTGCGACTTCTGTGAATCAGTTTGAGTTTTTCTTTTTTCGGGCCAATAAAGAGGCCGCAAGTCTACCTTGAGAACGAGGCTACCTGGCACTCGCGCTGTTGGAAAGAATTGTCCTTCAGAAGGCTACAGGCTGATAAGTGGTTGGTCTTTTTTTTTATATTTTGTGAGCGAGGCAAAGAAAAAAATTAGCAAAAATGACACCTGAAACCTACGCCTCTTGATCTCTTGAAGGCCACCGATGGAATTTGGTTAAAAAAAAAAAAGCCACTTTTTCCTTCTCTACATTTAACGTTATCCTACCGCTTTTTTTTTTTCGGCATTTACTGCCAAACCTTCCTACTTCCTCTCCTCTTCATCCCCTCCTGCTCTTTCTGAATGAAGACCTCCTTCAGTTGAGAACACAAGCCAACATTCCCCACTTCCACCTTTTCTCACATTGAACACCATCCCTTTTCTTCCTCTCCTCTAACCTTCCCCCGATCTCTTCTTCTTCCTCGCCCTCTACTCTCCATCTCCTCCTGCGTCTTTCTGAATGAATTCCACCTTCGGGCTGAGAACACGAGCAGACACTTCACCCAAAGCAGTTGCAAAAAGTGCCAAACTGGGGAGATCTGAGCGAGCGAATCGTAAAAAAAAAACATCACAGCAACTGCTAGCAGAGAAAACGAGGCCCCCCTCGCTCGGAGTCATACGGGCCGCGCTGTGTCTAAACCAATGAGCGGAGGCATCGACTGACTCGTCTTGATTCGAGACTCCGAGGCCTTAAAAAGAAGAATTGGGTTTGGGGCGCGCGAAAGGCAAAAGGCGGCGAGTTGTGTTTTACCTTTGAACGTTGGGAGATCACCTGCAGGGGGTTGAGAGAAAAAGAAGCGTCGGAACGAACAAGAGCATGATGTCTTAAATCTCTAATCAAAATTTCCCAATGAGTACTTGAATCTGTCACTCAAATACCCAAAACGTTCTTAATATGAAAATGCTTCCAAACCCGCTTGGTAACAACTGTCCTTGATGAAGATACCAACTCCTCCCCTCCTCCCCCCCCCCCCCCGAACCCCCCTGAGGCGCTGACCCCAACACTGCGACCTCCTTGTGGAATATGTGTACCGCAGATCAGACATGTGAGCACCTATAGAGAAAATAGAAACTGTTAACACAGGATGATTCTTTAACTCACCCCCTGGGGAAATTTGCAGAGCATGTGCTCTTCTTTTTTCTTTTTTTTTTTTTTGGTAACACCTTCTTAATGCGCTCCCAATACAACTTCATGAAGGTGTCAACACTAGTTTTTGATGCTTGCACTTATAGACAGAACATGAATCAAGACAAATCCTTCAAATTCAGGCAGCCTATAGAATCCATAGCTGTTCTGAACAGCGGGAAAAGCCGGCCGTCATCAGGAGGGAAGTGGCGCTAAACATCGGGATAATAGTGCAAACATTTTGATTCACTTCAAGACGAAACAACAACAGGGATCTTCACAGTATTAAAAGCTTAAAAATACATGTGTAAAGAATGAAGAAGAGAGCGTGGGAAACTGCTTTACTCCCTCTCTAACTTTTACAGGCTTTCCCAAAATGGGCGCACTTGTCACATTTCCAGTTTTGGAAAGTTTAAGGGAAATTGGTCACATCCATTCACCCACGGATTCAAACGAACAAACGTGGGGTTAAACTTCTTCTTCTTTTAGGCCTCACAGCGTCGAGGTGTTTCGACCACTTCGGCTCTTGTGTTGTGCTTGACCTGCTGTTTTTACTCACAGTCCCCCCCCCCCCCCCCGGGGACCTTTCCGATGGTAGTTTGAACTGCTTCGCTTCGCTTTTGCCATGAAGTCAAGCACAAAAAAACAGTAGAAGAATTCAACCGTGTACCTGTCGGTCCGCCTCTGTGGGGTAAAAATAAAATAAAAATCGGTTGGAAAAACTGGTCTGCCAACTCGACACAAGTGGCACAAGTGGCGTACTATTTAAGTAAGACCCTAATGCTCTAAATACACGCTAATCCCGAGCAGGCAGCAGAACTCTCAACAGTCTCAAAATGTCACAATGCAGTAGATTCTGCCTAACCGAGGGCAAGCAGGTGCCTCTCCCGCAGCGCACTAATGACCCAATTATATCAATCAGAAGCCTTGATTGGTGCTACACTCCTCTCCTTTTTACTCTCTCTCCCTCTGTGTCTTTCTCTTCCCTAAGAGCCACCTGGATGGGGTGTATGTGCCCCTTCAAGTACAGTACAGTGTGTACAAAGATTGGGAGGAGGCGGAGGAGGAGGACACTACTTGAGCACAAATAGCGAAGAAAAAAAAAAAAAGGTCTGAATGAAGCAAAAACCATTAGACCCCTTTCTTTTTTTAAACATGGGACACTATATAATGCATTAGTACAGTAGGTTTTTTTTTTATTGTTGAGTGTTCGCAATGTGAAGCAGCATCTCAGATGAAGAAGGAGACACCCGGTAGGGGCGGAGGAGGGGGATACTTTTTTTTTTTTCAGAAAAGGAAGAGGATTCTTTTCCTTTTAGAAATTCTATATTATATGGAGTCTTAAAGTTTTTGTGTTTTTTTTTTTAAATTAAGATTTAGAGTTTTAAAAGTCTCTGTGGGGAAATATCCAATGAAAAGCAAAGATTTGAACAAGAATCTTTACAGTTTTCTTTATGGATTTTTACACCTTTTTTTGCGCAGATAAGCAAATAAAATGTGGTTTATGTATCTACGATTTAAGCAACATGTCTTCCTTGGATGAATTGTAAAACATGCTCGAATGAGAGATGAAGTAAACAGAGTTTAAGAGCCCTTCACAACATCTCTGTTTATAGGACAAGCCAGCAATGTCAACCTACTTCTTACTGTGCACTCGCTCTCTCAAAATCAAAAGTGTGACATTTCTGGCGGATTTAAAAATAGGACATTTCAGGATCCCTAAACATATTCCTCTGGATCCAGAAAAAGGGCGACAGGAGTGTCTCTTCGGTCAACCCAGATGACACGTCTGCGCCTTATCTCATGAGGAATTTCCTCCTCGCCCCTGTGATGTGCGTCAATAACGTGCAACCATTTTCAGTCGCTCTTTTCCCCTCTTCTCTCTCGCGGCCATCTCAATTAGAGGCACATTAATGAAATAAATAACCATCAACTAAACAATGCACTAATAAACAACCCACCCTCTCTAAAAAAAAAAAAGAAATGAGATTAACCCCTGCTCGCAGATGCTTGTCCGAAAATAAAAACGCGATTAAACATCAGAAAACAGTGGGGACGTAGTTTTTTTTTTTGGGAAGTCGGGGGGGTGGCGTGTGTGTCATGTCAGCCTATCTATCGCTCTCTCCCCTGCTCCATTTTGTTCTTAAATTTTCTATACAAAAGATTAAGGGAGGGGAAAAAGACGAGTGAGCGAGCGAGGGGAGAGGACGGGAGGAGGAAGAGAAAAAAAAAGTGCCATCATGGTTTTCATCTTGGATCCTCTGCCAATCTCGCAGACCGACATCAGTCCCCCCCCCCCCACCCCCAAAAAAGCGACATCTTGTCCAAAAACGCTCTTTTTTTTTTTTTTCACAGAACCGGCAACTTCTCTCTTTGCAGAATACAATTTGGCAACACTCACACACACGACTACAACGTTTGCATGCCACACTTGCTATGCTACTTTCTGAGCTTGGAGGTGATGTTAGGACAAGTAAACGGGCTTGTAGTAAACATTGTAGTAAAAGGTGGTGGTGGTGGTGGTGGGGGGGGGGACAGTAGGCTATATAAGGTTTTTTAAGGGACTATTTGCAGCCCTGCGGATGCGTTTTGGTGCGCACATCCCACATCAAAGTGACGGTGCTTATCTCGAAAACAATGCACACAACACAATGCCTTAATGCGAGTCCAACAAAAGAATTAGTCAAGCTAATCGCATCTACCCACAAATTACTTGCCAACATGCACAAAAATCCACTTTTCTTCCCGGACAATATGTCTGCTGCTTCTCAAAATCTACGCTTTACGCACCGAGAACTTATAGTGAGCCTCTTTTTTTTTTTTTGGTCAAAGCGACTTTCTTTTTTTTTTTTTTTTTTTAGGTCGTTTTCCAAAGAGAGGTTACCAAAAAAAAAAACGGGAGAGGAGGTCGTTCCTCATGTGGATAGAAATATCGCCTAGCTCCCCCACAACTTGGGTTAAAGTTACGCGAATTTAAAAGAATACATCTTTAACCACTTCCGAGTGACTTTTTAGTGCACTTGCAACCATTTTAAAAGTCGCCCCTTTCATCTCTTGTTTGACTTCCCGAATCGACTTACTCCGCATGTTAAACCGGAATTATAGTGAGAAAACGGCAACATTTCTCCCGTTTTTTTTTTGTCATGTCACGGGGAGGAGGTGCGGGGCGAGGGGGGGGGGGGGGCTACATGAATGTCGGCCACACGCAGCACATACACCGGCTTACATACATGACACACACGTAAAGTGGTCCGGAGCGCACGGTAACATACATACATGCACGTCTATAGCTTCACGTGCTAGCTCACACATCTCCCCCCCTACCCAAAAAAAAAAAAAAGCTGGCTGAGAAATTAAAAAACACAACAACAAGAACTACAAAATTGGCCATTATCCCCGAGTGTTGCTCGTGAGCAAGAGAGAGAGAAAAAAGGGCAACAACAGTCGCAATAAATTCAACAATTTTTGGGAAATGTTTCATCCCCGAGTGTTTCACGCCACCATGCATAAAAGTGTACATGTAAACAGAGTAAACAGTGGTGGATTAAATTAAACTAGATGTGTGGAGATATAGGATATATGTTGAAAGTAAAGACTCAGTGTACTTACGGGAGAGGCGGCGAGGAGATTAATGACACGACACGTCATGATTACGTTTCACTTGAATTAAATACATTACGAGTTGGGAAAAAAATGGAAATCAGGGTTGTATACAAGCATACGCCGTTTCCCCCTCCCTCCTCCCCTCTCTTTGGTCACCCTCTTCTCTCTCTCTCTCTCTCACTCTCCTCCTCCTTGTCCTCCTCCATCTCCCTTTTCTTTTCTTTTCCCTTCTCCCTTTCTCTCCTTTTCTTCTTGCATTTTTTCCCATTTATTGTAGGCTACAGGAGGAGTTGGTGAATAGAGAGAGAGAGAGAGAGAGAGAAAAAAAGGAGAAGTGGGAGGGAGAGTGATGTAGGTTGGAAATGTTAATTATAATCTCAGCACGGGCACCATTTTACAACGCTGTCATCTCTTCACATTTGTATCCTAAATATGGCATCTGGGGTGGCGGGTAGCTGACAGTAAGAAGAGACATTTTTTTCTCTTTTTTTTTGTAGAAGAAGAAGAAGAGGGGGGAAAAAGTTTCACACTGATTGAAGTGTGTTTAAAGTGATGACAGGGGACAAGAGGCAGCCTAAATGTTGTGGTGAACCACCCCCGGAAGCACATGGCCACTTTCAGGGTGGAGAGAAACAAAGTGCACATATTTGGGATGTAGGCTTCCCAACATAAGGCCTGGGTACCACCAGGAGTGCCTGAGGGAGGTTTCCTGGGGGTCCCCAATAAATAAATAAAAAATAAAACAAAGAAGAGAAGTGAAAGTCACTTTAAAAGTACGGTATCAGTGACGAAAAATAAAACATCAAAAAGGAAAGTTATGGCTTCACTGCATAATTTCTAAATACTCCTAAACCCCTTTTTTGAGTTTCTTTTGGAGCAGGTGCTCGACCCCTTAAACCCGTACACCCCTGACAACACGTTTAAGAAACAATCTCTCCCATCTGTCAGTTTTATGTTGTGGCATAAAATCCCTGATTGTTGCGGCTGCTTTTAAAAAAAAAAAAAAAGTTTTGATGTTTTTGAGGCTTTAATTTTTTTTCAATGACCTTAGATGAGCAAGTGAGTTTGCAAAAATAGTTTCAACTGTTTTAGTCTCCTGAGTACCCTTACTAAGTAGGTTGAATATAATTCTAAGGAACATGCTTAGTGGGCGGAGTTATTTAGGTTTAAAGAGCACAAAATGTTGATAAATGTCAGTAACGATGCTAAACCTGTTCTTTAAACGCACGGTATGTAAAATCTGCCGTCAGGGGGCTCTCAATCAAAACAATAACTAAAGATGATATCGAGGCAAGCGGGGAATCATGGGAGTGATTCCCCCCCTACGCCCAGGTGAAAACTAACTCCTTGTAGTCAAGACCACTCTTAACATTAAGCTCTTACTTCACATCATGTAAAGTTTAAGATTGGTTGGATTTGCGCATATAGTTGTGGTCGCAAAATCGCAATTTCCCGGAGAGACCGCTAAAAGTAAAAAAAAAATGTCTCCCAAGCGCTACGAAGCTATATCGATAGATTTTCCACCAGTTGGAGGCGGAAGGACTCAAAAAGAAAAAAAACTGATAGATGCCGAGTCTTTGCAGCTCATGTGTAATGTCGACCTGGTTGACGACCTCAACTTGTTGTTGACCCACCAGCTCATTGCGTTCTGTTTTAGCAAGCTTTGACTGTGTACTACGGCTAAGCTAGCGGTGATACATGTGTAACGTTTTCTTGGAGCTTCAGATGTTATGTTGCTGAGGATCATTTGAAGTGACCGTACCAGTTTTGGTACGGTGGTTTTGGTTTCAATAGCCTCGGGCTTTGAACAAGAAAAAAACACTGTTTGTGGACTTCCTGTGGTTGTTGCTTTTTATGCTACATACAGTATGTGACTCATCATTGTTCCCCCCCTATTGGTACTGAATCTTCATATACAGACGTACCAACACCGTGTTGAGGCAAAACTTTACTCTGACATTGGTAACTTTATCGACAGCCTATTCCAAAAACTCTGCACATATGGAGCAACATAGTGATTCCTTTGCAGTTCATCATACCGCCTAATATAGTCCAATATTAACTCTCCTTTTCACCCTGAATGTGATCTAATTCAGAATGAAAATATCTCCGTGTTAGCCTTACCTGCTAACCTGAAAAGGTAGCGTACAGTGGCGTTGTCAGACCTTGATTCTGAGAGTTTGATACAAACAGAAAATGTGGTATAGAGATCATATCTAGAAATAATAAAGCAATGTAAATACTCTTCCTTCTATGATTATTTGGGCCTGATATTGTCTTTCTAATTTGCCTGTACCCCCGACTACAACAGTAGTCGGGAGTACATTTTTAATGTTAATTTGTAAGCTAGTACCGTTGTGCTTTTTTAAGCTAATGAGTTCGCTAACTTGCTTCACCCTCTCGTCCAGATGGCCACGTCCCAATTCAGGGGTAGCCCAGCCTTTTGTAACCTGCGTAGACCGCTCAGGACAAACTGAAATGAGACCGTCTGGTCAACAGACTGCGTCACCAGCTTAACCTTTTGCTACCGTGCGCTGGTCCCGTCTCCTAGCTGCACCCGCGCAAGCTAACATAGCTAACAGCACGTCACTATTACAAAAATAATTTGAAGTTTCAAGGCCCTTTTTGTTTAGTTTTTTGAACACAAGTATTGCTAGCTGTTTGATTGAGTTGATGCAAATTACTAACATTTAAAAGTGTCTTTCCAGGACGCTTCAGAGCTCGTATGATTTAGCGCGCAAGATATGTTTGGGCTACGTATGATGCACCGTCATTGTCTGGGGAAAGCAGGCCTTATAGATTCACCACTGTGACGTTATCAGTCTTTAAATGCTCCCCTCGAAGGATACAAGTGCCTGAATTAGAGCTCTTTAAAAAAAAAAAGGCAGCAAAGCCAAATAAAAAAACGAGACTTCGCATTAGGAGGCCGCAATCCAGGGGTTACTTCATGGAAGCTCTTCTCACTTTTCATATCCAGTCTAGAGCTACGACTGGGACCAGGATACTGATTGAAGAGTTTTTGGTTGACTTGGTTACATCACAAAGATTTGTTTCCTAAAGACAAGAGTTAGTCTCATAACATACATCTGATACCAGCTGATGCAGAAGTGCACAGTCACATTTGAAGTTGCAAAAAAAGTTGTTTCTAACTCAGATATTTCCACTGGACCTTAGCCGTGGGCTTTTATCCACTCTGTCTACATCAGCATTTTAAAAAGTCTCTGGGGCTGGTTTAAAACACAGACTTTGTTTTTCTCCTCCCCCCCCCCCTCGACTTATTCTCGTATAAGTGGCTTGCGTGAGTGAGCGCACTGTTTCTGTGTGTGAGGGCAAAAAACTACAAACAACCAAAAAATGCAAAGACTCTCCAGTTTTAACGTGGGCATAGGATGCGAGTCGAGTGAGGAAGCCCACGCTCCTCTTCTACCACCTCTCAGCCTTTATCAAAGAGAGTCACAGAGGGAGATGCAGAACAGTTCGAACGCCCAAAAAACGTCTGTTTAATACACAGAAATATCCACCTTTACATTTAGCTTTTACAGGTTTTTTTCTTTTTGATGCTTTAGCCTCAATCTAAGAAGTGTTAAAGGTAACCTCGACCTTTGTGTCTTTCCTTTTCTTTTTTTCCTAACCCGACTTTACAGAGAAATATCACTTTATTGCGAGCGTGCATTGTGTGGAAGCTGAAGGCCTCGGTTTTTAACATTTAAATGCGACATGCTCTGTGCGAAGGTAAATGTTGGCTGGGAAATTCAAATGTCTTTGCTGACGCAGAACATATCTCCTGGATCAGCCATTGTAAGCCTGCCATTGTGTATCTGACTAAGTCTTTGGCATATGTGCAGTGCATGCTCGTCTCAGTGTGTGTGCGCAGTAAATCAATGTGTGTGTGTGTGTGTGTGTGTGTGAGTGTGTGTGAGTGTGAGTGTGTGTGAGCGCGTTTTGCATGTCAGCAGCAGATATATGTGTCTGAAAGTGCGTACATGTATGGATGCATTTTCTGTCTCCTGATGCGTTCCCCGCAACTGTGCGAGGTGTGTGTCGGCCTTGCGTGTGTGTGTGTGTGTTTGTCTGTGTTTGTGTGTGTGTGTGTGTGTGTGTGTGTGTGTGTGCTCACAGTACATATGTGTACGTGTTTGCGGCTGCCACAATGGCATCATCACCCGCCCCTGACGCTTTGATTGTTTTCTCCGCCGCAGCAGAAATGCACCAATTAATATTCAGAGAGTGAGTGAGACAGACGCACACACACACACACACACACACACACACACATCAGAAAAAAAAAAAAAACAACAAAAAAAAGAAACAGCCGTGAGGGAGGGAGATGGGGAGGGAGGTGTGATGGAGAGAGAGAGAGAGAGAGAGAGAGGGGGGCACAGAAAGAGAGAGAGAGAGAGAGAAAGAATTGGGGGAGATGAAATAAAAGACGAGGAAAGTGTGTGTGTGTGTGTGTGTGTGTAAGATGGAGTTAGATAAGGGGTGAGGGTGGAGGGGCGAGGGTGGAGGGGTGAGGGGTGTAGAGATGGAGGGGGATGAAATCTGATAGATGTTTGAGTAAAAACAAGGGAGGGAGAGGAAGAAAAGAGTGAGGGATGAGGCTGAGGAGGAGAGGATCAATATGTACATATTCAGTGAGATATGGTGGGAAATCAATTTGGGGGGGGGGGAGAATTGATTCGGGGGGAGTGGGAGGTGGGTAGGGGGGGTCATGGGGAAGGAGGGAGGGAAGGAGACGACGAAGGAGGAGGAGGAGGAGGAGGAGTGCAGAGGTGGAGTGATATGTGGCTACGGCTGCTGTCCTTTTTGTCGCAGTGTCAGGGTATTGATACTGTAATACACCCCCCCACACACCCCCCACCCCTTCTCACCCCCAATCCTCCACCCTCCACCCCACACAGACACACCACCACCCTCTCCATCACAATGCTGCCGTGACAACGGCTGTCGCGGCGACGCCTACTGGCACAATGCAGCCACAATACAGAGGGCACTGAAGCATCACACACTCAGAAAGAGAGAGAGAGAGAGAGAGAGAGAGAGAGAGAGCGAGCAGGCCAAAGAGAGAGAGAGATTAAGAGAGAAGGAGGGAGCAAAGATGGATGGATGGAAATGGGGGGGGGGGAAAGGGGGATGGAGTTGGAGGAGAAAGAAGGAGAAGACGTGGATTGATGGAGAGACAGGAGAGAGTGAGGGGAGAGGAAGGAGAGATATGGCGGGATAATATTACATGTGTAAATGCCGGAGGGTGTGTGCCCATAGAAACATGTTTAATGGGCTTTAGTGATTGCGGGGAAGGTTGTGTGAGGTGTGTTTTTTATGGCAAAGTGATGTACGCACTGCACGTGCATTCAACACGGTGTTTATTGTGTAGTTGTGTGACTCCATGTTGGATGTATTGATTTATATACCTTCCTGTGTCTAGACAGTGTGTGTGTGTGTGTGTGTGTGTGTGTGTGTGTGTGTGTGTGTGTGTGTGTGTGTGTGAATATGGATTTATGAACAAGTGTGCATGAACGGGGTGTTATTAAAGTGGACTTTTTAGATATTATTCAGATATTTTGCATAATTAGTGTCGGTTTTGAAAAAAGCTTTTTGGAATTTTTTGATTTTCTCGGCTGTCGATATCTCGCTTTACCAGTCATTTATCTACTGTGAAAACCTCGTATCTCCAACATGTCTGCCCCCTTTCTTCAGGGTTTTAAGGATGCATTTCTATGCTTGTCTTACAGATATTTCATTTTTTGAATATATCAAAGAACTTTTAGAATTCCCCCCCCCCCCAAAAAAACAAACTTTGTATTTTGCAGTAAAATTTGGAGATACAAGGTTTCCTTTAGACAGCACCGATGCCCTTTCACAATAATATGCAAAAAAAAAAAAAAAAGCCTAAAACCTAGAATTTTGAGCTTTTGTCCAGAGGTCATTGCTGCGGAAGATTGCTTTAAATCAACGTTTTCAAACTTGAATTCTAAGTAGATAAAATGGATCATAAAGAAACACTTCAACTTTCACATCATGTGATAAACTCGTAGATACCTGGTTGTCTCGTTATCGTGATGGTGTGCTCTTACTCGCCAACATTTGAAACGCTGACAATGTATTTCTGTATTTGCACGTCATTATAGAATTGAGGAGATTCCCGGAGAGTTTTGGTCATTCAAAAGAAGATAGTTTCCAATATTGGGCGCCAATGAGTTCGGTTTTTGTGACGAGGTGTAGACATCATTTGATTTTAAATTGAAGTTTAAAAACTGTTGTAAGGTGACAACCCTGTTCCTAAGTCTCTAAATCATTAGTGTAAATCTGTTGATCAAAGCACTACATATATATAATAAATGTATATGATAACCTTCAGGTCATGAGGTCATTGATTGGGATACGTAGTTTTATTTTGAAGGCGATTCTATATTCAGTATGATGATGTTTTATATTTTAGACTGTAGGTAGCTTAAAACATAAAAAATGAGTTCAGCTGATTCCATTGGGATAAAATGAACTCAAATAATGTTGTAAATCTTAAATGAGGTTTGTTGAAGAGGTCATCGGAGTGGCAGATAGTTTCCTCGGTGCTCTAAATAAAAGACGTCAAACTTGTTTTCTAAGCTGTTTAAAAAAAAAAGAAGTGATGTATAAAGAATCACATACACACACACACACACACACACACACTTCCTGCTTTGACCTCCCTTCACCAAAATGTCTGCGGCGGCATTTTACTGTATCTCCCCCCCAACACGCTCTCTCATTTACAAAAGAAACGCTTGGCTGGCTGCCTATAAGTCAGTTTATCCGCGTGAGATGACCAACGTCCCTCTTTTTTTTCTGTCTTTTTTTTTTTTTTTCCTCCCTTCTCACTATCTCATACAGTGTGTGTGTGTGTGTGTATGATCTATAGTTCCCTGCCTCCTCCTCCTCCCTCTCTCCCTCCCTCCATCCCTTCTCCCCTCCCTCACCCTAACCCTTCTTAATATGATGTAAAAAGCTAATCGCATGCAAATGTCTGTTGTCCCGGTAACCGGGCCTGAAAAATCCCTTTGATGTTTCCCCCGACTCATTCTCTTCACGTTCTCTTTGTTCGCCACAGTCTCGCTGCTTTGTCAACATCCCCCCTTTTACCCCGCTCGCTCTCTCTCCTTCATCCATTCTGCAGCTCACTCGGCCCTCTCTCAGCTCTCTCCATTATGAAAAAAAAAAAAAAAAGTTCTAACTCTACTTTGTGTCTCCCTCTTTCTATAAGCCCCCCTCTCTATTCTTCCTCTCCTTTTTTTTTCCGTCTTCTCTCCCCCTCGTGCTCCTGCTCTCCCCCTTGACTGTGCCTCTCTGTCTGTCTGCCCCTTCGCCCTCGCTCATTTCCCATCATTCCCACCTACTGTCTCCTGTCCTTCTCCTCTGTCGCTCCCTTTCTCTCTCTCCCTCAGTTCTGCCCCTTCCTGTCCTCCCCTCCCTCCCCTCCCACCTCCTCTTTGCCCGGCCTTTATCTCTCATTCCTCTCTCTCTCTCTCTCTCTCTCTCTCTCTCTCTCCATGTCCCTCACATGCACAGATGGACACACTCTCTCTCTCTCTCTCAAACTGCCCTCCCCTGCTTTAGAGAATTTGATCCCTGGAACTATTTGATATGGCGCTGCACTGTAGTTATCTAATCGTTCTGCTCTTTGTGAGGCCTGGTGGAAGCAGCAAGCACAGCTGGTCCTCAGATGAGAAACCCCCCCCCCCACTCATTAGAGCCCGTTTAAGATCGAGGGGTTAGAGGTCTCATTTTGAGGTTTTGACCTGCTGCAAAGGTTCAAACACAACTTTTAACCCCCACACGGAGAGGTCTGCCACTTTGCCATCCAGTTTTAATTCAACACAGAGAATATAAAACAGTAAAAAAAAAAAAAAGTACAATATCAAGTAAGCTTAACATGCATTTCAAACATTCCTTCAAAATAAAATGTAAACATCAGGCAGATGTGTCATAGCAAAAAAAAAAAGCAGGATAAGTTTCTTTACATGATACTGCCTCGTTGTGGCACACAAAAACCGAGGGATTTCTGCATATGACAATCCATACTGCGGGTGCGGATGAAAGATGGCGTTCATTACATCGCTTCCAATATAACCCAATGTACCAGACAGCTAAAGGCTATGAAGTGTGCGAGGCTCCTCCGAAGCCAACAAATTACATATTGATTCAGAGACGGCTCAATAGCCATTTGCAATTTTCTGAATTTGGATGCAGATATGAAACGTGCTGAATCTGATCACGGTCGACAAAAGTGTCGCTGCTGCCGTCTGCAGACCCGGGCTTCACCTCCCGCTGCTGCTGCTGCCCGCCTCTCGCCACCCGATGGTTTCATTTTGTACCTTAAGCGTGATATTGTTTGATAGGTGTACACGTGCTACCCAATCAAACGCCTGTGAGGGGATGATTACAGGCTTTACTGACTATGCTTACTGTTATAAACAATGAACTACATCAGTGTATGTAATACTGAAACCTTTCTCTGAACAAGCAGCATACAGGTAGAACATGTGTTTTACATCATGTCGTTCTATTGTGCGGAAGTGTTGGAGGTGGCAGATATCTGTTATCAAAAGGTAGGCTAATACATTTTCAAAAACTGTCATTCATGTAAATGTTGGTTAAGTTATAATGTCTTGCCAAACGAGGTACCACAATGGTGACAATCCTTCGGTCCACTGATTAAAGCTCCGGCTTTTAAAGAATTATTTGGTATTACAATGAAGGTATTTGTGGCGACATTCCCGGGAAAGTGGTGAGGAGTGAGAAATTCCTTTTCCATCAACCAGTAGTGTATGGTTAAGAAAAGTGGGTCTGAAGCCTGATATTATTTTTTCAGTCTCTGCTGCCACTGGGAGTCAATTGTTACTCTTAATAAAAAAAAAAAAAAAAAAAAACCTGCAGTTACTACAAATCACCACAGGGGCCGCCAAAGGGACCAAAACAATGACCTTTAAAATGGTGTCTTTCAATTAAAGCTATGCTTATCCAATTTGCTGCCAAAAAGTTAAATAATTAAATTGGCACCACTCTAATGTCAAAGATCCGTTTTGGAAATAGCGCAACCAGTTTGTTAGCCTAGCTCAGCATGAAGCCTGGAGGCAGCGGGAAACAGACTCAGCCTAGCTCTGTGACGAGGTCGGATTAAAGATATATATCGATTTAAAAAAATAAAAAAAATAAAAAAGTCAGCTAAATTTCCAATATTTCTGAAACATTTAAGGCAGTAAAAAAATATTGCTAACACTTTTTGGAACTGTAGCCGTAGACTCAAGAGTCTGACGTTTGGGGGAAACCTTGTCCTAGAGGTGATTTTGAGGTACGGCTTTCAGAATAGAATCAAAATGGTTCATGACTTGTAGCCGAAAGCACGCAAAAAGTTAAAGTGGAATATAGCAGAGATCCACCTTTCTCCATTTGATGGAGCGAGATTTAGCAACAACAACAACAACAACAAGGCTTCTTTGTACGCTCATCAACATTGCACAGACACCCATTGTATACCTTTGGCATATAACGAATGGCACCTTATATTAAAAGATATGAAATGAAATTCATTATGAGTGCCCTTTCAGTACACTTCGAACACTTTAAAGCAGTAAAAAAAAAGCTCATATAGCTGACATAAGTTATACTTCAAAGAAGACTTAATACATTTGGCCCTTGAATAATTACCACTGTTGATACATTTCAGCTTAAACAAACTCTGTAAAATGATATGAAACTGTAAAACCTCTCCGTTCATCATCAAGGCCTCGATAACTGTACGAGTCCAGATGTGGATGCAGTCACTGTACCAGGCTGTAAAAACAGCCTCAGCGAGCGTGTGAATAGTGCTCCACTGTCTTATAACAATAAGACGGACTGCATGCGTATAGAGGGACACAATGTGTGCGTCTCATTTCCATAGATGCAATCACACCTGACCTATGCCGTGTGTTTTTTCTGCACACGGAGCACTACAGTACTGCATTCAGCGTTTCAGAAATCACAAAAGTACACAAGACATTCCTAATCTGCCATCCTACGGTGGATTTACGCCCCCCGTTATATGTATCACTTCCTGTCTTATTATCAGATGTTGGAGCATGTGATGTGTACAGTCAGCCAGCCAGCCAGTCAGTGGTTCAGACCGAGTGGTTTTGGCCTAGTGGGGGAGCCGCGGGGCAGACAATGGCCGCTCTGTGTGGCTGAAGTGCCTTTGGTGTCAATGACTCTGCCAGCAACTGAGACTGGCAGATCCAAAATGGCGGAAGCGCACAGCAGAGCCCCCGCTGGTGCTTGTCATGGTCTGAACAGGGCAGTTTTGATCCTTTTTTGGAGGCAGCCTTTTCTCTTTGGAACTGGAAGGGGGGGATGCAGTGCAGCGCTGCTCCGGCTAATCTGCTGGCATTTTATTTGTTTTAGGGAGGTGAAGGGAGAGCGAGTATGTGGGGGAAGTTCAAACAGAGTCAGAGGGTCTCTCTCTCTCTCTCTCTTCTTTTTTTTTGGTCTTCTTGCTCCTCTGAAAGTCCAGTATGGCTCGGCCAGAAGGTGGAATCGAGATGTTTTTCAAATCTTCAGAATAGTCCAGGATCCAGTTTCTAGTTGTGAAAAAAAAAAAAGTTAAATGAAAAAGCTTATTTTGAGCAATCTTCAAGTCACATGTTTAATTTTCTCAAGTGGAGAGAGAGAGAGAGAGAGCGATAAAACGAGTGGAAGGTGTAAAAAAAACAGTAGAGGGACTCACTTTTATTGAGATGATAGTTACACAGCCGTAGACGGGGACTGACTCTGAGGGAGGAAGGGAAAAAAAAAAAAAAAAAACACAAACAAGAAACAGTCATTTTTTTTAAACGTGCCAAAGCGTGCGTGTCCGTGGGCACGAGCGTCAATCCTCCCTCTGTTGTGGAATATGTGCGTATCGCTGTCTGTGTGTTTGCCCTATCTGTTTATGCTGCGTGTGTCCGTCTGTCTGTCAATCTGTTCCCAGCACAGTCTGTTTGCCAATCTGTCATATTCTGTTTGCTGGATAAGGAGATTGAGAGAACGTGTGTGTGTGTGTGTGTGTGTGTGTTTACACAGCACATTCATTTGAACCTGAGAGATGGCAGGCAGGTATTCATGTTTCCATACAGCAGAGAAGATGCATTGTCTTCTCCTAACTAACCGTATGCTGTTTGGAGGATCTCAGAAATACAAAGGTTACCTGAATATGGAGATATGAACATCAGGGTCATTGCTGTTTCGACAAATGAACGGCAAACAGAGCTAACGATGTAAATACTATTTGCTACGTTTGCATTTTGATGCCTCCATGAAAGGTTTATTTTTGGGGCCTTTTTTTTTGTTTTTATTAAAGAGACAGGACAGTGGATAGAGTCAGAAATGTGAGAGAGAGAGAGAGAGAGAGAGAGTGGGGAATGACATACAGGAAGGGAGCCACAGGTGGGACTTGAACCCCGGGCCGCCCGCTTTTAAAGGACTGTAACTGCCATACATGGGGCTCAACCTAACCGCTAGGCCATCTGTGTCCCCCATCTTGTTTGTTTGGTTTCTGTCTGGTTTCAGAAGTCGGGCGACTCTACGTTACTTTGTTTAAACATTAAAAACAGAGTTAACGCCCCGAGGATGTATGGAACAGCTTGACTTTAAAACGTTAGTTGAAATCCAATTTTTTTTTCCCCAAACAGAATTTATTTTTTCAGTTTTTGGGACTGGAAATCTAACGATGTATTGAAAACATCTAACGGGAATACAAATACCCATAAACCAAAAAAAAAAGCAGCGTTGATAGGCCTACATTAAACAGGTTTGAATCCTACCACTTAATACTCACATTCAAGTGGACATTTCTGCTAAATGTGTACATACCCCCCCCCCCCAGGCGTTACTTAGATATTGTGTGGTCAAGAATGGGAGGAAGATAGCAGCTAAAAAAGTGTTTCTAAGGCATGATGTCATCACCTTATCATTTCATCATTTAAGACCTTTAGGAAACTGTGTCATAACTTTTTCCAATAACTTAAACTCTTAAAGGTCACATATTCTCCCCCTCATGAACGAGTTTAAATAAGTCTCAGAGCTCCCTGAAACATGTGTGTGAAGTTTCTTGTTCTAAATCCACTCTGATCCTGTATTTGATCATGTCTATAAACCCCTCTATTTCAGCCCTGCTCAGAACAGGCTGTTTCTGTGTCTGTACCTTTAAATATGCAAATGAGCTGTGTCTGACCACGCCCCCGCTCTGGAAGGGGATATGGCTCAGGCTTTCTTGCACCATGCCCTATTTTTTTACGGTGAGAAGGCAGACTCTCAAACAAACACCTAGCTGTGGGAGTGTCACCCACCTGGGGGAGGGGTTACTGCCCTTTGTGATGTCATGAAGGGAAAATCTCCAAAACAGCCTGTTTGAGCACACATTTTCTGAAAAGTGGAGCAGGCAAAAGACGGAGAGGATGGACTTTTCTCATGATTGAGCATTTGTAGACAGACTAGGGACACATATTAGCGTTAGGAAACTATGGTAGGAACCTTGACCTTTTACTGTTGACCACTGAAATGGAACATGTTTTTTTCTCGAGTCAGATTGGATGTTTTTGCCAATTTTCAAGGTATTCCTTTAAAGGCTTTTTTGGCGATATTGAGCTGAAAATGTTGACATGAGTGACAACCAGTGCACAGATTGAAAGAATGCTATGCTAATTAACCGTCTCAAGGTTTATCTTTCAACATATTTGGCATTGCAAACTCCCCCCCCGATAGTTCTTGGACCATAAGAAAGTCTTCTTAAGAGTTCCTGAAAAGTATTCCTGAAAAGGCTTCTGCCATTGGAAAAAAAAACAAAAAAACGTCCCAGTGGGAAAGAAAACAAAAAAGCCCTGATGTTAATCATCCCTTCACATTCCTCACATTTTCAAAGTCTATATTTAAACATGGTCAAGTTTGGGGGTCTATTCTGCAAAACACAAATGCTTTAGGAGGTCACTGGATGATGTGTGCTGTTAACTCTCCCCCCCCCCACCTGTGAGTAACTTGTTGAACCAGAGCTTCTCCGGGGGTCCCTCCCAGACGCCGGGGATCCCCCCTCCTTCTGACTGCCGACGGAGGAGGAGTCTGAGCAGCTACTGTGGACTGAGAGAGAGAGAGAGAGAGAGAGAGAGGGGGGGGGGGGTTAACAGCTACCATGAAAACAGTAAATCTAACAGGTTTTATATAAATATTTGGTCTTTCTTTTTGCAGCAGGTAGTGGAGTTAACATAATGAAAACCATCCTGCAACATGCACGGACTGTTGTCCATCTCCATTATCCTCACATGTCTGCACTTTGAGAATGTACAAACCACATTATCATAATATTATCTCCGAGTAACCAACAGGAGAACTGGGGGGAAAAGGAGAGACAAAGAAAGAGAGAGGAGTCAGAGAGAGAATGCTCTTCTCTCTCTCTCTCTCTCTCTCATCCTGTTCAATGAATTTCTAACACTGTGCTCTGTCCCGGAGGACAATTCATGCATTGAAATCGAGAGCGGCTGCGCTCAATGAGACACCTGGTGAGCAGTGCGTGCATTACACCCTGCTATGAATGGGAAATGACTTTGGCTGGAGGGCAGCAGCGGCCTTTAGAGACTGGATTGGTGGGTCTGGAATCTGAGGTTTATATTTACGACTGTGTGTTTTTGATGTGATTTGATTTTTTTTACGTTTTAACTCCATGGACAGGCCTCATTTCTTAAAGGGATACACCCCCCTTTACACATTTTTGTACACCACATATTTTTTTTTTTTTTTATGAGTAATCTCCGGGTGTTGTTTATGCCTTACACGGTTTCTATCCGAGTTTGTAATTCCCTCGTTTTGTCGTTTAAGTTGTGACTAACACTCAGTGAATTCCGTGGGGAGCTATTGTGAACCTGTTGCTGATTAGAAGAGTAGGAGGAGAGGGCTCTTATGTTGCTGACAGCATTAATAGTAAGAGCAATTATATTCTTTTTTTTACAAAGACTTGAATGGATTTGGCATAAAATTTGCAGATTGGCTGTCTTGGATATTTCACAAGTATTAGGAATGAGTGTGGTCACAACTATTAATACAATGTTATCATAGTATGTGTGTAGATTCTCAGTCACCCAGGTCATCGTAAATTCAAAGCTTGATCTCAAGGAAACTGGACTGGTTGAAGATCTTGAAGGACGTTTCACGTCTACGAGAACTGAAGGATCTTCAACCAGTTTCCAGGATCAGGAAATGATCATACTCTAAATATAACCATGGACTGTTGAGGGAGAAGATGATGATTGGGGACTATCATTTTGAAGCCTCAAATCTGGCAACTTGGTACAAAACATCTTGTTGGGTGTGAGCCAGTCGACCCCTGCTGGCCATTTGGAAAAATGTCGGTTAAATTACCTTTTCACCTGTTTTTTCTTTTGTTTTGTTTTTCAGGACAGTAGACTATGTCCTCTTTTATAAATTCAGTCTATGCACTCCACAGTTTCCCTCAACTTTGTGGAACGTTTTGGCGTCTTTAAGCCTGTCGTTTTTGTTTTTACATCACTTAACTTTACTGTTTTAGGGCCTCCATTACAAGTCTTGTTAGCTCCATGAATAGTATCCACTAGGGATGTTTCTAGGTGGCTAATTTCCTAGTTGGTGTAACATAAATTTGAATTCAGACTAACCAGCTGCATAAAGGACAGAACACATTCAGAAAACAGTCTAAATTGAACACTATAGGGGTGATAACACTAAAACTGTAAAGACATAAAACAGTAGTAATTATGAGTCAATGTAAAATCCTTGAATCACAGAAAGCTGCAGATGTTCTCTTTAAAAAGTCCACCAGCATTTCAGGGTTGAATATTTCCTTTCATATCCTCCGTGTGTGGTTACAGTACAGGATGACAAAGCTCCGGTTTAACAGAGACTGAAGCCTGTCATGGGATTTGATCATAGCGGCGCTGAAAACGTGTTTCCATAATGGAGCTTACATATTCTCTGCAAATTTCTCAGTGTGAGACAAATATCAAAAATTCATAGAGTAGCCTGGGGGCATGAGATTGAAAAAAAAAAACACACAAAAAAAAAAAGAACATGTAGTGTGTTATTGCCTTGTCACATGGGGAGATTCACATAGGACCCGTTTTTGTTTCCTGTCTGTAATCTCAGGAACACATCGCTTCAGCTCAGGAAGCCAAAAAGTGAACAATCCAGTAATCTAATCAGGTAAATTTGAACCTCGTGATTTCCTGGAGCTGCTTTTTTTTTAACTGATGACAGTTTGGACTTCCTGTGTTTGTAAGGTGAGATAAGGAAGCGAAAAAAAAGATCTGTGCCAAAGTCTCATCTTATGACAATTTCTTTTTTTTTATTTTCTTTTTTTACCTTTTCTCATTGAAACACATTAATAATTCAAAGCTTTTACACAAGTGCTCGTGTGCCTGTTCCATTTCCAGAGAGCACAGTGGTTCTTCATACAGTAGGTACCTGTTTTAACCATCACATATTGGGGGTACGGCTGTTTTTGTCCCTCTGAGCTCACCTCTGTCATTCAGGCTGTAGATGGAGTCCAGCTCTGAGCCTGGACTTCCTGTCGCGTCCAGCAGCAGCTTACTGGAAACGGCCATGCACAGCGACTCCTTCAGACACAACTCTGGAAGAAGAAAGAGGAGAAACACATTTTTAAAATATGTTTTATGCAGAAATCACATAATTCTTTTACGGCTGCTTTGGCTAGGCATGTTGTAGCTCTGCTAATGCTCTGCTACCTGGATGTAAACCAGCACAGTCGACAGAGAGCCTGAAGCGGTTTTGCAGTAGTTTGATCCAGGAAATTAAGCTAAAATTGTATGTAGGCTGTGTCAGGGTAAACTGGCATATCGACCGCAGCAGTTATTCACCACATTCAGGCGTTAACCTGCGAGGAGGATCGAAGGCTGGTGATGCTAACATTGCTAACATTAGCCACTCTGCAAAAGCTATTTGATGGGATCACATACAACTATTTCATTTCTCAACAGGACACTAGAAAACAAAACAGGCGGCTGTGGCTCAGTTGGTAGAGTTCGTTGTCTTCTAACCGGAAGGTTGGGGGTTCGATCCCCGACTCCTGCAGCTACATGTCTGATGTGTCCTTGGGCAAGACACTATTTGCTTCGTTGGCGGCGCATTATCTTTTGGGGAAACTCTTTATCGTCCCCGAGGGGCAATTTGGTTTGCAACCGAGGTCCATACAGTCAATACAGCCATAAAAAACAGCACCATGACATAAATACATACATATAAAACATAACTACCATGGATATCACCATGATGGACGTGAGTGAGATAAGGGACAAAAGACCAACAGTCCATAGTAAAAGTGTACAGGCAACAATACCTATCGCTTATTTAAAAACCCAACAGCTGATGGATCAAACGACCTCAGGTATATATTTGATTTCAACCTCCTTACATAAGTGAACCGCCGCCCTGTCGGCAGAAGTCTAGACTCTGCATACAGGGGGGTGCTGAGGGTCTTCCAAGACGGCCTTTGCCTTTCGAGTGGCTCTTACATGAAAAAAACATGGCCGAGATCATTGAAGTCAACTCCAACTATCTTTCTGCAAAGTTTAACAATATTTCCCAGCCTGTTTTTTGTTAACGATGCTGAGGTTACCAAACCAGCAGATCATCACAAAAGTCAAAATGGACTCAATAAAGTAACCGCATTAATGTGGTTAGGTAAAAGTAAAAGCGATTGAAGTAGTCAGAAGCTCAAGTCCATTTACTGAAACAGCACCTCCCTCCCCACAGCACCCCCTACAGGCTTGCAATAAAAAGCTCTGACTGTTAACACATCTGAAGAAGCTACCTCACATATCAGTTTACTTTGACTTGACCCTTATAGTTCGGCTAACATCAGCTCACATGCAGCTGGTGGTAAGAGAAGAGCTTCCAGTCTATATCAGAGAAGAGGAGTTTGTTTTACTGTTTGGGTGCACTGAACAAAAACATTTGAACACAGAGTGATCACTGTCGAAAAATGTGTCGGCTCTTTACTCGATGCCAGCTGCTGTGCGCATTTGATCCAGTGTGATACTGAAACCTGAGCCGGCAGCAGGAAGAGATCCAGCGATGAGAGGCTTTCATAGATACCAGGAGGTGGATATGAAACGTGATCGCCTCAGCGGCTGTGCTTGGAAAGCAGACGAGACTGCTGCTTATGTTTTTAATGCGTTCCGTATTAATAGACCACAAAAGGTAATAACATATCCTGGATAGAGTTACGGAGAGAAATCTGATTTTCTTAAACCTATAGCTGTGCGGCCCGCCTTCAAAATAAAAGCTTTAACCACTAAACCACTGACTAAGATTCAATAGACTTAGCATGGCACTCAAAACACCGTCCCAGGAACAGTTTGAAATAAGATTTAAAAAAACAATCAGCAGGGGGCGCTGGTGGTGCAGTGGTTACTGCATGGAGGCTGTAGTCCTTCAAGCGGGCGGCCCGGGTTCGAATCTGGCCTCCTTTCCCGCATGTCATTCCCAACTCTCTCTCTTGCCCAATCAGCAGATATTTTAACTTATTTTAAGCAATTCTTGGCTTATCATATGTTGAAATGAGATTTTTATCTGGTGAATATGGCCTCTAATAAGTGCAATTCATTTCCCAAACACTCATAAAACTGTAAAATGTCTTAAAGGATTTGTTCACGTGTTGAAGTTGAAGCTCGGGTGTGTGAGGTCAGACTGTACCCGTGTTGTTGATGGCGTGCGTCCACAGCAGTTGGGCGATGTCGTGAGTCCAGGCCACCCTGTGGTCCCGGTCCTTGGCCTGCAGCGTGATGAAGTCTTTGGTTCGAGGAGCCTGTCGGACCCAAACCTCGAACTTCAGCCCGTCCTCCCCCACGCTCTGAGTCAGACCCATCTCACCCGTCTGTGAGGGAGGGGGGAGAGATGAAAACATTAAAGAAGACTAAAACTTTACATTTCACATGACAGACACAAGAGTGTATGTGTGTGTGTGTGTGTGTGTGTGTGTGTGTGTGTGTGTGTGTGTGTGTGTACCTTGATGCTGTGTTTGTAGCTGTAGGCGGTGCGTCCCGGGCTCGGGCTCTTCTGTTTGGTGAAGATGACGACGTGCTGGTAGAGGAAAATGTTCCTGACACCAGCTCGCTTCCTCCGAGCTCCCCCGCACACCGTCAGCTCGCCCTGACGCACCAGCTCGCCGCGCTCCGCAACGGGGATCTGAAACACACATCAAACACACACATTATATACACACACACACACACACACACACAAATAATAGTTAGGGTTCACTTAAGGTGGCCTGAGGCTGAGACCCGGGCCCTTGTTTCCTATCTGACGTCTTTGTTTAGCCTTCGTTTGAGTTTTAAAATTATGTGTTTTCTTTTCTATCTCACCTCCTTCTGAATGAGTTTGGTCTAATTGTTTTGAAATATAAATAATATAATAAATAATAAATAATATAATAATAATAATAATATATAATAAATAATATAATAATAATAATAATAATAATAATATATAATAAATAATATAATATATAATAAATAATATAATATATATTATAAACTGGGTTAACAAAACCAATAGCTCTGGAAATGTGTAATAATCTCAGACGTTTTGGAGCAATTTAAAGGGCCAGTCACACAAACCAAAACCTTTTAAGATTATTAGAGAGATGGGCACAAGTCTTTGAGGGCAAGTCCAAGTATAGTCCCAAGTATTTGGGGGCAAGTCCTTGTTAAATCTCAAGTCTCTGAGGGCAAGTCAAGTCTCATGTCTCTGAGGGCAAGTCCAAGTCAAGTACCAAGTCTTTGAGGGCAAGTCAAGTCTCATGTCTCTGAGGGCAAGTCCAAGTCAAGTCTCATGTCTCTGAGGGCAAGTCCAAGTCAAGTACCAAGTCTTTGAGGGCAAGTCAAGTCTCATGTCTCTGAGGGCAAGTCCAAGTCAAGTCCCAAGTATTTGGGGGCAAGTCCTAGTTAAATCTCAAGTCTCTGAGGGCAAGTCCAGTCTCAAGTCTTTGAGGGCAAGTCCAGTCTCAAGTCTTTGAGGGCAAGTCAAGTCTCAAATCTTTATAGGACAAGTCCAAGTCAAATCTCAAGTCTTTACAGGACAAGTCCAAGTCAAATCTCAAGTCTCTGAAGTCCATGTCAAGTTTCAAGTCTCTGAGGGCAAGTCCAAGTCAAATCTCAAGTCTTTTTAGGGCAAGTCTCAAGTCCTTGGGGGCAAGTCAAGTCTCAAGTCCTTGAGGGCAAGTCTCAAGTCTCTGAAGTCCAATTCAAGTCTCAAGTCACATCTATATGGACTCAAGTGCGCTTTGAGTCCCCATCTCTGGATTATCAAAACTTTCATTATTTTAGAGAAGCAAATTTCAAACTTCAAGAAAGCGGCCTCCTTTCAGACTTTGAATACATGTGAGCCACAAAGACGGAGTGGAGTGATTGTCAAGTCAATAGAAAAGGACAAAGTGTTGTTATTATTATTTCAGAGCCTTCCATGGTGACATTCTGACTTAACAAGGAGACTTTCTTTGTGTCGGAGCTTTGCTGTAATTGGCGAGCTGACTCACTCCTTTTGTGAAAATGTGACTTCTGTGTTCACGTCAATTACAGAGTGAGGAGACACTGTCACAACTCGAGCCAGACGCACATCGAGGTCATCAAAAGTCACGTTTGATGTCAAACTCTTAAACAAGACCTCATGAGCAGCTCAACATAAACCAGACGAGGTAAATGACTTTGTTATTTTCTATCGCAATCAGCTTGTACAGGAATTTTATTTTTACACCTCGAGAGATGTGTGGGCCATGATGTAAGTGATACTTCACACTAATAATGAACACACACACACACACCTGCACAAACTTTTTTTTTTTTTTAGACCTGAAGAGCTTTTTCGGCGCAATTTGGAGGAGCTTGATGGGAGTGTTTGTGCTGCAGTAGTGTGTGTCAGTGTGTGTGTCTGTGTGTGTGTGTGTGTGTGTGTGTGTGGGAGTCAAACATGCATCACGACTAGATTTAGACGATCCCGCTGTGTCAGAGAAGCGCAATATGGGGCAAGTGGATGATGTGTTATCTGATGTTTTTAACAGCAACACAAAAGAGAAGAAGAAGAAGAGAGTTAACAGAGGAGTCTGAGGAAAACCAAACATCTTCTCTCCCTTATTTATTTTCTTTTATTTCCTCTTTTTGGTTTCTTTGCACTCAGGGAAGGTTTAAAGAAACTGTCATGTTCCTTATTCGGGATTCTTGGAACGTAAAAGATTACAACTTAAGTGTTTTCGCCTTCAAACTAAAGCAGACAAAATTTTAGATACCATGTTTTAATCTGTTTACTTAAAAGGTCCATCATGTAAGATATTTACTGAACTAACTGGTGGCCTTTGATTGGCAAACTTAGCTTTTCACAGCAAAAATCGCTTTCTAAGTGCTGTTAGACGGGGCCCCCTTAGGGAGGTCTCCTACTGTCATTGCAAAAATGTGCACATTTAGGGCCTGCTGCTTTGGTTTTAAGTTTGTGAGCCCTCAAGGGGTCCCCTACTGGTCTGGCAGTTCTTGAGAGCTCTAATCAGTATAGAAACCATCTTATAAGTCGTCGTTATCAAACAAAAACCATCGTCACAACCATCATCATCATCAATAATATGGAGACCATCATCATTAAGTTAGTAGGTATTCATGAAAGAGCTGGGTCTTTAGCTTTTTCTTAAAGATGCAGAGGGACTCTGCAGATCGACTCTGGCTGTTGGCTGTTGACGAGCAGCGCCTCTGGGTTAGTTGCTATGGTAACTGAACAGGGGATCAATATCATTCGAGTTAAACGAGCGTCGCATTGAAGTTTAAAAAAATCTGGTCTCTCCACAATCCTGCTGCACACACTCTATGACCAAAGTTGTTGTTGTTTCATTGTGCATGAGGAAGTAAATCTGCCTGCAACTTTTTCCAGTGGTTGATGAAAAAAAAAGATTAAATTCAAATGAGGTTTGGTTGATGCACTCCAAATAATTCCTTTGAAGGTTTGTTTCAACAGAGAGAAAAAAAAGTGTTTGTGCATTTGTTTTTCAAAATAAATATTATTCGATTCCCTATTTGAATAAAAACACAAACTGTAAATAATTAAGTGTGGCTGAAAGTGATAAAACGGTTCTTCTTCACTCTCGGCTGCCTGACCTCGTCAACATGACTTTGATTCCTCTAAGAAAAGAATCTGGGACTTGATTCACATTCGCAGAGTCATAAACTGGGACAGGCGTTCTCACCGGACACCCCGCGATGAGGTCACTGGCCCGGAGGTCCTCGCCGTGCCGCTGGGCGTGTCTCAGGATGGAGAGGGCGGAGTCGGAGGCGGGGTTTATCCCTCCCAGCTCCTCCAGGGCCTCGCAGTACTGCTCCAGTCTCTGAGTGGGAGCCTGCAGACAGTGAGGGAAGGAGAGCGGGGAGAGCGGGGAGGCCGGGGGGAGTTTGGACTGAGAGAGGAGAGAGAGACGAGGGGAGACGTGTTAGAAAAGGACGTTTCTTTAAGAGTGTCACAACAGACTTCACTTCCCATGATGCATTGCACAGACAGAGAAATGGAGGTGCATTAAAATGTACGCAGGTCCATCTGACACGACATTAAGAACTCTACACAATGACAAGTGAATGAAGGGATTACTACAAAATAAAAGCCTCTTTGCCTGTCAAAGAAAGTTTCCTAAATCAAAACATATTCTTTCTTTACATTTAATTATTTTTTTGTAAAGGAACCACGTGATCCTCCATGTTGCCTTTTGATGCATTAGTTAGCTTAGAGTCTTTGTACATCTGCAGCCACATATTCAAATATCACAAAGTTAAAAATATAAAATCACTGAAAACAATATTAACAATAATACGAGAGCAACACAGAGCACGAGAACAGTACGTCAACATCACAAAACACATTTTGTTTTTAACACTATTTGTATCATTGACTCAATTTCAGACACGCAGACATTTTGTGCTACTGTCCCTTTAAGAGTGACAAGACTCTGTTAAAATGCATGTTCACTTTTTCTCTAAACTCTTTGATGTAAAGTAAAGATTTTTATTTTAGTCAGAGGCCGTGCAAAGACACAACATCTGGCCCAGAGAAGCTAAAAGCACGTACTTGTGATACCACAAACTCTGATTCCACATGCTCTCTTTGTTTCTGTATCGTTAAAACCATCATCTCCTCCATCCCTCAAATGTTCCCCATCACCGTTCAGGCTGAGCAACCGGCTTCACGTCCATCACCATCACCGTTCACCATAAACCCTCCTGCAGCTGTAATCCACAGAGTGCTCATCTGTTTTTTAAAGCTGCTGCAGGATGTGAGATTGTCTCACACCGCCCCCTGGTGGCCGTTTCTTTTTTTTTTACCATCCTTCTTAATGAATCCCTGGGATGCAGCCTCAGAGATCTTCAGCTCTGTGATCAGTGCTCGTAAAGTCCTCTCGCCGATGCTGTCGATGTATCGGTTTCGAGTTAATTGTAGCCTGCGAGCTCAAATTACTTTCTCCATAATCCGCCTTTAATTGGATTTTTTCTAGTGTACATTAAACACGTAATTAGCTTTACTGTACACAGCTCATTTTTTAATTGCAGCCACAGCTGAATAAAGCGACTTTAATTGGTTTGTGCTTGTGATGCACTCCAGAAATACTCAATGTTTTTACAGTTTTTTTTGATTTAAGAGATTTCTAAAGAGAGAATAACCAAAGAAAAACTCTGCGAGCCTGACACCCTCATAGTTTGAGTTTATATACTCAAGAATGTGTGGTGATAAGTGAGAAACTGAGAGCTTCTCATTTCATTAAAAGTGTGTTTACTGACACGACAAATGAGAGAGGCAGAACAGGGAAAAACGACGGTTGCTGGGAAGTGCAAAAACAAACTTATAAAGTGTGAGACAATTTTTACAAAATCTTGAGACACATTTACATTTTGGAAAACAAATTTAGCAAGCGCAGTGAAAACTTTTGCAAACGACAGAATCATGGCGGAAAGGGAATGTACCAAATGTCTGAAGTGACCAGGAAGTGATTGAGCGAGCGGCCGATTAGTAATAATAATCATTTAAATAATAATAATACATTGGTTTTATATAGCGCTTTTCTGAAAACTAAAAGACGCTTTGACAAAAACATAGAACAATAAAACAAAACAAAAAACGAAGAAGTAATGTAGTGGGGGGGAGTTAGTGGTTGTAGGCAGTGATGAAGAGGTGAGTTTTGAGGGATTTCTTGAAGGAGGTGAGTGTGGGGGAGTCTTGGATGTTTTTGTTTTGGTGTAAAAAAAAAAACCACTTTATATTTATCTATCTCTACAGATTGAACATAGATTCAAGCTTAGAAAGAAATCAGCCTATCAAAAATAAAATTCTCTCCCCAATATCAATACCCGTTATTGGCCCGAAAACTCCCATATCGGTCGAGACAAACTTGAATTTTTACCTTGAAGAAGTCCGCAGCCTGAGTGACCAGCGGAGAGTCCAGGTCTGGTTTGGCCCTGATGTAGTGTGAATACTGCAGAAACTGCTCCCGCTGTGTGAGAGAAAAGTATAAAGTGATGAATAAACAGGAGGACAAAGTGAACGTTCATGTTGTGTAGAGATAAACTTCTTCTTCTCTTATTGACTTGAGTTTGCTGAATCACACAACACATGAGTTGAAAGCAGGGGGTCGTACACGAGCAGCGACCACTGGATATTAAAAAATAAAGTGAAAAATAACTGCAGTTCCTCTAGTGTCCACTCGAGGCTGGCTTCTCTTCTTATACTTGTTTCAACATGTCTGAAAGAGAGATTTCTACAGCAAAGATAACTAATAAGGGACAATGAGGCCTCATCAAAGTTATAACAGCGTGATTTACACCATCAGAAGATCTGTCCTTTAAAAGGGAAAACTACAGTTTTGAACATTGTTGGTCTTCATTCTGTGATGCTCAGTTTTATGCACGTACATCCAAGCTGGACGTCAACAAACCCCCAGGGTGAAACAACTCCTTGATGAAACTGCTCACACCTCATTGACTCATACATAGCCAAAATAACGTCTTTAAATAAACATTAGTAAGTTATATTGTCTTTAAAGGCTTTATATGCGATTTTTTTTGATCCAGCAGATGTCGCCCTTGAGCACCAGCATGAAACCAAAACAACTCGCGCTGCATTGTTGTGTTAGCATGCTAACGCTAGCGATCTTTATTATGCTCGTATCTTCACACTGCATGTAAATTTACCCGAAATGAGCGTGATCTAGAAACACAGTTAAGCAGTGAGTACAGTATGTTATTCTTCTTTTCTCTAGTCCCTCAATTAAACAACTTTTATACGCGAGGGGAGGAGTCAGCCGGCCGTCCGGGCGATGTAAACAAACTGAAGATAGGACTCTGAAAACTCTGAAAACATCACAGACAGTGGGACTCGGGTGTTACACCCATTGTAGACAGTCATGACTCACAGAGTTATATACAGGATATACTTGATTTCTATTATATTTAAGTGTGAAAAATCACATATAAAGACTTTAAATAAACATTAGTTTATTTAGTCATATTGTCTTTAAAATCAGAGTATTTTCACTTTTCTGTTTAGTCTGTAGGGACTTGGGTTGGGAACTGGGGGGTTGTGGGTTCAAGTCCCAGAGCAAAACTAACATATGGAAGTTGGACTGGTAGCTAGAGAGGTGCCAGGTCACCTTCCCAAACTGCTGAGGTGCCCTTAAGCAAGGTGCTGAACCCCCAACTGCTCTGGCTCGCTCCCTGTGTAACAGCCCCACTCTGACATCTCTCCACATGTGCATGTCCACTTGTCCTGTGTGTACAGGTGTGTGTTTCAGGCCCTCAGTTTTACCCTCCACCTCACAGTACTTACATATTTGCTGAAGCAGTCCTGTTGCAACAAGCTCTGCACGAGAGCGCCCTCCATGGCCGGCAGCAGGTTCTGCGAGTGGAAGGAGCTCAGGCCGGCCCAGTTGGGGAACAGTGCGTCGGCCTTCCCCCTGACGGAGGCCGGGGCGTCCGAGAGCTCCAGCAGCGGGAGGTAGGTCTCCTCCACGCCCCTCAGGACGGTCACATACTGCCTCTCTGAGCTCAGCATGCGGCACCAGAGCAGGTAGAGCTTACTGCGGGACGGACGGATAGGGGGGAGGGGGGAGAAAGAGAAGACGGGAAGAGGAAGTGGGAGTGAAGATATCAGGCAGAGATCAAACAGTTAGTAATGATACAATTATCTCAGACTGCACGCTGACTCATTCTCAAAGAGACTTCTGTCGTCTATATATTATATCAAAACAGACGGGGTGACTTCTCCCTTTCATCTCAGCCCGGCTCTCTTCTTTATCTAATTTAACATGTTGGATTTTTGGACAACTTCAGACGCTTCACTTCCCCCTCAAACCAAAAAAAACCAAAAAAAAAAAACAGAAGCGACTTTTTTACAAAAATGGGAAACGACTGAAAAAAAAAGAAGTAATAAAAAAAAAACTCACCTCTGAGCGGTCGAACCGGCTCTATCCGTCCCGGTCTCTCTCTCAGTCCTCCCGAGCAGAACATGTTGCCGTGGCGACCCCGTGTGGTCCACCACCTCCTTACTGCTAACCTCCACACCTCGGATTAGCACCCCTCCCCCTCCCCCTCCTCCTCCCGTGCCCCATCCGGGTATAGCGGCGGCCATGCTGGTGGCGATAACCGGGTCGGCCACCGCTCGCCTCCCCAGCCAGGACATTGGGGAGCTGCGGCTGACCCCGCCCACCGGGGACTCGGGTTTCGGGGTGGCCGCGCCTCTGCGGGGAGCGAGGAGAGCCTGGAGGTCGAAGCTCGGGTGGCGTCTCCTCGGAGGCTTGGGAGGAAGCGGGGTGTCGGTCGGCTGTAGGAGAAAAGGACGACGGATTTAAAGACGACTTCAGAAATACAATAACCAATAATATAGAATATAGAATAGAATAGAATAGAATAGCACATAGAATAGAATATAGAATAGAATAGAATAGCACATAGAATATAGAATAGAATAGAGAATAGAATATAGAATAGAATATAGAATAGAATAGAATAGAATAGACTAGAATAGAATATAGAATAGCATATAGAATAGAATAGAATAGACTAGAATAGAATATAGAATAGCATATAGAATAGAATATAGAATAGAATATAGAATAGCATATAGAATAGACTAGAATAGCATATAGAATAGAATATAGAATAGAATATAGAATAGAATAGAATAGACTAGAATAGAATATAGAATAGCATATAGAATAGAATAGAATAGACTAGAATAGAATATAGAATAGCATATAGAATAGAATATAGAATATAGAATAGAATATAGAATAGCATATAGAATAGACTAGAATAGCATATAGAATAGAATATAGAATAACATATAGAATAGAATAGACTAGACTAGAATAGAATAGAATATAGAATAGAATATAGAATATAGAATATAGAAAATAGAATATAGAATAGAATATAGAATTGAATAGAATATAGAATAGAATAGAATAGAATTACTTTATTGATCCCAAACTGGGAAATTGTGGTGTTACAGCAGCAGGTTATCAAAGCAAATAAAACAATATAAGAATAGATACATAAATAAGCACTTAAAATCTAAAAAATAAGAATAGGAAGAGTTAACTTAACATTCCTACTGGTTTCAAAAAAATGAAAAAATGATGAAAATAAAATGAAATATATCTAAAGGTGTGTTCGGGATGAGCAAATATGTCCACTTCAGTGTCTTTGGAGCAGTATTTGGGTTCCCACCTTAACTGATGCACCAACCTAACGTGTTGAAAAATGAAGGCAATGCAGAACTGTGAAAAACTGCAGTTCTTCAAATTTGCATAATTGTGGGCGTGGCCGGGCTGACTGACCTGCAGGTGCCTTGTATCTGTTTACAATGAGGCTAAAGACCCCCCCCCCCCTCAGCTCCACGTCTTTATCTGTATTAGATAATCATTTTCAAACTCACACTTTTCTTAGAGGGATTTAGAAGATTCTGCAGAAACTTCCCTCCTCCCGCTCCTCCTCCTGCCCCGTCCTTCTTGTTCCCCTTCTCCTCTCCTATCTTCAGAGTCGAGCAGGTCTGCGGCCTGAACAGCGACGCCAGCGACCCCCAGGACTGAAGCCCGCCTCCTTCCCCTCCTCCTCCTCCTGCTCCGAGCCCCCAGTCGCCCTCACCCTCCGGACCCATCAGGTCCCACAGGGAGCTGGCGGAGGGCGTTTTGGGCTTCCCCTGAGGGCCCTGATTCTGGTTCCTGTCGGACTGGAGGAACCGGGGTTTGACCTGGGCCACGGTCCGCTGGTAGCGCTCTACGGTCTGCGTCCAGAGATCCAGCAGCTGCCCGCCACCGAGCTCTATGGCCAAGGAGCGGGCGTCCTGGAAACGGGACGGAGGGATGGGAGGGAGCGAGGCGAGGGGGCAGGTCGAAGGAGAGGAGAGGGGGGAGGAGGAGACCGCGTCGCACCACTGGGTGGCCTGTGCAAGAGAGATGGGGGAAAAAGAGATGACTCCTTTTTGACCTTTAGGAAGATTTGAATCCTTTAATGAGTGTTCATAATTTCCTGAGATGGATTACCTCAGTCAGCGTGGACAGCAGCCTCTGTGTGTTATCCAGGGTGGTCCAGCAGTCGGACAGACAGTGGGACATGTCTCTCAGCTTCTCCCTGACCGGAGGCAGACGGATCTGGACGTCGCTCAGGCCCGCCCAGTCCAGCTCGCACCAGCCCTCCAAATCGCTGAGCACCGACAGAGTCTCGCTGTGCAGATCCTGAAGGGGGTCGAGACGAGGGGGGGAAAAAGTTGACAACTTCGGTTACACGGCAGCATCAAACAGATTCAGATTTTTTTATTCTGAGGAGGGGAAATCTGCGTCGCAACAGGAGCACACAGAAGACAGGGAACACAAGGACAACATCACCGTAAAACACGGACCAAAACGGAAAAATCAGACAACACAGCAAAATATAAATCCAAATAAAAAAACGGCGCAATAAAATCAGTCAAGAGCCCAAACCAGAATCGAAATTCAAGTTGTTAAAGTGCAAAGTGGAGGTGTGCAAATATGCAATTCAAGTGCAAAAAGAGCAACAAATAGCTAATTGTTGTTTAACTTGTTAATTGCACTTGGTAAAAAAAAAAGTTGCACTCACATTGGCTGTTTCTCTAAACGTCTTGAACTTCTGCTGTTTGAGTGACAGCCTGCTGAGGGACAGAGGAGGCTCCTTGTAGTCGTCCAGCCGGGACTGGACTTGCTCAATCTCCTTATCGCACTGGCGGGGGTAAGAGACAAAGCGAGGACAGAGGAGGGGGTGAGACGAGGACACCGAACATGTACGAGGGAAATGACAAAAAATGAGGAGGGAATTGAAAAGCCTGCAGAGCGAGTTTAGAAAGACCAAAAGGTGAGAGGTCACTTAACATTTTTTTTTTTTTATCTAACATTGTTTTTCCATACCTGTGCTGTTGTGTTGCATGTGAGCAGAACAGGAGAGTAGAGTGATAAAAAGCACATAGATAGTCTACAGGGCGACCATCAAACAAGAGTTTTCAATCAATCCCATTCAATATAGAAACGTTTGGCATTTAGGCTGTCGTCATCTTGGATGTTCAGTGGAATTATAAGTGACCTTTGAATGATGCGAGGATGGAGTTGGAGAGTTTCGTCAGTGGTTGGCAATCACCGCGGTATCAACTTGTTCTAACGTTAGCTTGTGTTGCGAGGTGAATTTTAACATTTTGGCAAGCAATAGGAACATATTTATCAGAAAGTCTTGACTGGAAATGCTGACTCAGGCCCTGTGTCCACCTACAGTAGTGTTAAAAGCCCTGCACATCTCTCCCGTCTCCATGACAACAGTCTGTCGACAACGGCCGCTGTATGACCGACACTGCTCCGTTACTTTTTACTGCATGTTTTTTTATTTGAGATTTGTTTATTTGCCGATCAGACACGGAGAAAATAAGACACATACATTCCTTTACCCCGTGTTTTATTTTGAAGGGGGTCGTAGTTTGCAAAATAAAACATCATGCTGTGTTGAAGAAGACCTGAAACTGCTGATGAGGTTCATTAACACATCAGAAACATGTTTCCAGGGGTACTCAATCAGGTGAAGAGTAGGGTCATTTTTTCAGAAACTTCTGTACTATCAGACTTTTTAAAGAGTGGATATGCCCCCTGCTGGCCATGAGAAGGAATACAGCTTCAAGCCACTTCTGCATACGCTTCACTTTTCAGTCCCTTTGTCTACCTCTCTACATTTCTTTGGACTGCCTTTAAGAAGGAGTAAAACTCTTCCTTTTCTCCCCTCACACACCTTCTCCAGTTTGTCCACTAGCCCCGCCAGCCGCCCCAGAGCTTCAAGGTCGCGACCTCTCTGGTTGGACACTCGGACCAGTCGGTGGAGGGCGTCATCCACGCTGTCGTAGAGCTTTGAAGTCGCGGTGAGAGCAGCCCTGATGGGACCAAAGTAAAAAAAAAAAATCATAAACAGGAGCATGAAGTGTTTTTTTGTTCTTTCTTTTATTCAGATTCTGATTTAAAATAAGGAGCTGTCATCGCCGTACATCACAGATGGCAGAAATGTTTTCATTATAAAGACCAACAAAAAAAAGAGGAACACACTGCAGACAAACAGAGAAAAGGAACATAATCAGTAATCAGCACAGACTTGTGTTTGGCCTATTTTCTTGTAAAGATGGAGCCAAAACTCATTACTGGATAAGAAGAGCAGCTACAAATACAGCCGTCTTCAGATCATCTTAAAGCTGCAGACACACACACATAAACAAACAAACAAACAAGCTGCAGTGACCTCATACTCATGTTTCCTTTACACTCCTTTTCTCCATCAGCTGCTTTTCATTTGTTGGTTTTAAAAAAAATCTTTATTTGCAAGAAGAGGAGTATTTTTAACCCATGACTCATCTCGACAACAAAAAAAGCACAGGACATGCAGATCCCATTTTTTCCCCCCTTGAGGCAACACTACTGGTGAGGCTTTTATTAGTGTTTCTGCAGAGTGTTTGCCCCAGCAGTATTATTGTGTTTGTCAACAAGTCTTAACGTCATACTACTTCAACAGCCTGTTTCTGCTGTTTTTCCCACAAAAAGACGAGAATAATATTAACATCCAAGTTTATGCAGACACAAAGATAGTTTCTGTTAATAACAAGTGCTGACTTCTAAATCTATCTTTCAAGAGAATAAAATGTAAACTTTGAAAGGATATTAGTAAAAAAAAACTGTATCTGTTTGGATGCCACAGTGACTAAAATAGAGGAACCCAACACTGGGTAACTTCTTGTTTATAATTATGAAAAATTGCAAGCAAGCTCTTGCACTTTGTCCACATTGCTAAAAAAAAACTTTGGCAACGTTTCGGGTTTTAAAACGTTGCCAAAGTTTTTGTGCAATGCAGACAGTGCTCACTCTCTTTCGCCTGCAGCAGCTCGGGTTAAAAGTATGTCTGGAGTTTTTTTTTTTTTTTTAAAGCTTTGGTTCTTTTGGATACAATCAATCATTAAAATAATCAAGTTAATGTGGTTATGATCTAAAGTTTGGTTCTCTTTGTGAATTTGAAACAGGAAGGAATTCCAACAATAAGCTGCAGGTTTAAATTGTGTAAAAAAAAGAAAAAAATCAGAAATTGCCAAACTGGAACCTCAAAAGCATCAAAACCCCCCTTATACTATATACTATATACTACCTGCAGTCTGGTGACTTCTGAGCCAGTCCTGACGTGCTGTTGGTCAGTCCTGCGAGCCAAGCCCCGCCCCTTTGCTGCAATTCGGTTAAACGTTGGTCGGCCAGGACGCTCGCCATGAGCTGTCTGTGTTTGTCAATGCTAAGAGGAACAGCCTGAAGAAAAAACACATTGATAATCATTTGTTTTATGTCCTTTGGTGAATTTATCACATCAGTTACTAAATGTTCATAACAGTCATATGAAGGGTTAAAAGAACGCCATGTTGCACTGCGGTACCTTGATGTTGTCTGGCATCGGCTCGGTGTCCAAAGACTGCAATGCCTCTCCCAGCAGTGAGAGGGCGCTCTCACAGCGCTCCGTCAGACTCTCCAGGCTCTGCATGGGAACAAAGAGAGTTTGTATACTTCCTCCATCCGAAAGCAGACACAGGTTCATGCATGGAATCCTTTTCTTTCTCTTTCTTTAAGTCTTGAGAAAGTTCAGGGAAAGTGCAGAGGGCAAGGAAAATGTTTTCATCTTGTTTGGATTAGTAACATAAACGGTCTGCTACAAAGCCATTAAGAGTCCTTAAGATCCCTCTAAGACCTTCTCTGGTGATTCATCCTGCACACCCAGTCCATCACTAATGTTTGAAATCAGCGACCACCATCAGATGAGCGACATCCTCTTATCTGTGCCTCCTCTTCTACAGACTTTACTCTCTCCCACTGTACTCCCTCTATGTGTCACGTTAATCCTCTAAACAAGAGGTAAAAAAAAAAAAAAAAAAAAGTAAGGTTGTTGGTATGATATTTAATTACCAAAGCAAGTCAAAGTTTTACATCAGAATTATTTTTAAGATTATCTCGAAAAACTCCGGACCCTTGACCACTCAAACTTCTTTCTAAAAATACAGGATCAGAAAATCTTCGCAGACTTTTTTTGATTTTAAACTGAAACTAAAATGAAATTTAAAATAAAAGTAAAGCCTCTCTGGATATCTATGTTTGCATAAGAACCAAACAGCAACAGTGAGGCGCCATCTTTAATTATGGTCTTATATCATATCGCGTGGTATCAAATCGTATTCTGGTATCGTATTGTATCCTACTGTGTAATGTATCGCAACGTATCTGATCCAAACTCATAATATCTATTCTCTTATACTGTATCATTTTTGTCCTGTTATAACCATAACTCAGGGTTTCCCAACCTCTGGTTCGTGACCCCATGTGGGGTCGCAGGGAATTCAAATGGGGTCGTGGGATCGTCTAAAATTTTGTATTAATTTGATAAATAAAAAATATATTTTAAATTAAAATATATTGAATGCAGGCTACTGTGGGCCGTAGCCAATGACAAAACAAGAAACTTCAAATGGTCTGTCATCCATTGTGCAGAAATCTCATCCCAGCCTTTTTCTTAGTCTGTCCACGATTATGTACACAAAAACATCTAGATGAAGCTTAAAAGTAATGCTTAGAGTTTTGTGCATTCAAAATGGGGTCAAGAGCCCCAAAAAATGTTGGGAACCACTGGCATAATTTTTTGTATCGTACGCAACATATCGTATCTAACGTATTCTATTTTTTTGTACCTTATCAAATTGTATTTAATTAATCTGAAATGCCTGAAGTGATTGTTCTCTGTTTGATTTTCCACTCTGTCATGCTCAGACCAGTAGATCTGCCACCTCAGCTTTGCATATAAGGAAGGAAAAAAACTATGAAATATGGAGGATTCTATGAATGAAAACGTACGAGTCTGAAGACCAGCCAGTCTGAGTGACAGTGTGTGAAGTCTCCGTCCATCTCGGCGGGCAGCTGCTGCTTGTCCACGTGTTGCTGAAGGACCGCTGTTCCTCGAACCGTGTGGACCTGGGCAGGACAGGAAAAGGATCAGAATGAAGGGCAGGAAATGAAACAAGGAGAAAACAAATATAAGGAGATCAAGCTGTGGATTTAAGCATTAACATTTTTTATCTTAATGCTTTATGAACGAGACAATATGAGAATATTCTGCAGGCTTGGTATCAGATAACTCCTCTGTTTTAATTAGGAGAGCCTCTAACTATTCATGTTCCCTTCAGAAAAAACCCCTCATATGATTGTATATAAAAATGGACAATGTGTCCCCCCCCTCCCCCTAGATTTTATAGTTTGACCCATGGTCCATGTGTTAGCATGGAGGAGGCGGGGTGCACGGTCTACCCTAACCCTAACCCAGTAGGGCGGCTCCAACTCTTTTGGCTTCACTTCAGGTGAGGTATTTTGCTGTCCATTCTTTATACACTCTTAATTACCCAAAGGAGTAAAAAAATAATTACTTCCAAGTATTAAAACGGGTCAAAGCTGCAGCTGTGTTTTTCTAGCGGTGTTAGCAGCACTGCTTTTGGGTGGGATTTTCTTTTAATTTGTGATCATTTAATATCATGCATGTGTGTAACAAAATTTAAAAAAACAACCGTGTAGATCAGCGCCCTGAATTACCTGCAGAAATGTGCCAAATGTGTGGAAATAAGGATCATTTAGATTAATGCACAGTGTGAACGTTGGCTCCGGCTAAAAGCATCTGTTATTGATCTAATTTTAAACAATGAATGGAACCAAAGCATGCCTTATGAATTTTTATTCCCCCATTAACTATTTGCATTTCACATTTGAGCAATTATCAGCGCCTTTTATGATGATAATGGATGATGGAGGTTCAGGAACTTTCATTTGGCTAATGTTCCACGTGGGTGTTCGAAACCTGTTTTAACATTTAGTCGTGCAAATAAGGGGAATTAAACTAACTGACAAAACCGCTCCGCTGAGTGTGCCGGATCATTAAAGTGTGGAACATTGTGATTTGTTATTAGCTCACCTCTGCTCCTTCCAGGTTATAAGACGGGGTCTCCTGCTGCTGCTGCTGCTGCTCCTCCACAAGAACCAGAGCAGATCCCAGACCGCCAGGAACCAACACCTGGACATAAAAAGAAAAACACACACAGACACAGAAACATGTGTTTTAGCTACTTTATCACAACTGCACACACTGCAAACACTAAGCACATTTTGGCAGAACAACTTTGTGTTTTATTTTTTATTTTTTTTATCTCACCTGGAACAATTTAAGTGCAGAGAGGCAGAGAGGGGAGGGCGGAAAGCGTCTGCTGTCCATTAACACCGTGAGACCTTTTTCTTTGGCTTCAGGCCTGATGAAGAGAACAATATAAGAGTTTTGTTTAGAAAAGAAATTAGCTTTATTCCACAACCTCATTTCCTAAACAGTTGGGGCGTTGCGTTAAATGTAAATAAAAACAGAATGGGAGGATTTCCAAACCATTGAAACCCCATAATGAAGGGTTTTGATGAAGACTTTACAACTGATGTTTTTTCATGTATCACCTGTTAAGGTAAAGATATGTTGCATCAGAAATAACAGAAACATCCAGAGACATCCAGTTAGCAGGATGGACTGGTTGCTTCATATTCTTTCTGCTTTTTTGCGGATTTGCAAACCGACTAATTGCATACTGCCCCCTGCTGTATCTACTCTGGTACAGAACAATGTTGTTAATGTGAACACAGACCAGCAGAGGAGAGAGGGGAGGGGGGAGCAATCGTGCTCGGGCACATTACAAAACAATGGTGCCTAATTTGAAAAAACGCCCTTAAACAATCTACACTGAAGTATATCTATGGACTGATAGTTAACTGATAGAAGTAGCAGCCTTTACCGTGTGATTCTGTGGTAACAGGCCAGGACCCGGGCCATCTCCTCCTCAGATTGGCTCTCCTCTGATGCATCCGTCTCCGTCACCACCAGAGCACGTCCCAGCCTGTCCACCGTACCTGCAGGTCGGCAAAGCTTCATGTTTAGCATTTAGCGGCAAAGGCTAACAGAAGTTTGAAATTAGCTGAAACAACCTTAACAAAAAAAACATACCTGTCAACTTTAGCTTCCCTGATTGGAGAAGCTCTGAGTCCAGCTCTCTCAGAAGAGGGGGGTCTTTAGTTAAAACACCGTTTAGTTGGTCTGGACTTGTCTCTCCTGAACCTGTCTCGTCATTTGAGCTGTTAAGTAAGGATGTGCCCGATTGGCCATTGCAGATTGGCATGGAATCTACGTCTGTGTCTGTTAAGAGATCAGAAACAAGTTAAAGAGATTGTTCTCTGGAGTTGTCAAATTGTCATCCATTAGCCTTTGATATTCTACTCACCTGTACTGCTTATCCTTGTGCCCCCTGTTGCCTCATTAGTTGAAGTGGGCACTCCATCAGGTTCATCTGCCGGTTCTCTTTGCTCCAACTGGTTCTCCTCTGTGATTGGCGGGTTCGCCAAAGCAGAGGAGACGTTGGGACTTGGTTGCAAAGCTTTACCCTGCTGTTTTGATCCTTTCTGGTGTGCCCGACCCCCAGACCTTGCCCTACTTTTGGCCCCCTTTCCCTTCCTTTTCCTCCTAAAGACAAAGCACAGGAAGTTCTAATGATGTTTAGCAGACAGTTAATCATTTGTATCACTTTATGAATTACAATGTTTTGACATAGAAGGTTTTATTATTTGCGCCATTAGTTTCAGTTTTATGTGTGCAAAAGTTCAGACAACCAAAACATTGTGGGAAGAGTTTGCACCAAAGTGTTAGAGATCTGCATATTCATTTGGAAGTGTGAAGATGAAAAACAAATAAGAAGAAGGGGATGTGGTGTCCCAAAAGACATGAATCAGTACCTTGGTGCTCTGAATCCTGCTGTTTTCACTTCCTTTCCCCTGGGACACACTCTTTCCTCTGTCTTTCCTTCGTCCCTTTCTTCTGGGTTCTTTGGGTTTGATGTTTTAGATCCACTGTTGGTCGTTTCTTCACTTTCCAAAACCCCAGTGAATGGCCTCTCGGGTGCGTCTGACGTCGGAGTGATGGCATCGCTGTCTCCACTCGGCGGTTTGTAGGCGTCCTCGAAAACAGAGTCTGAATGAGATCCATGATCAGAGTGGCCCTCTATAACAAGTCCAATTTTGGTGTTCGTCGTGTCAACGTTTCCATTTGGGACCAACCTTTGGCCGGTCTCTGAGTCTTTACCCGTGTGGTCTTCTCTGCACGGTTGTGGGAGACTGTTGCTGTCTCTCTCCTTGCCCACGCCGGGCTTTCTCTCTTTGGATGGACCATCAAAAAACAGTTGATGGCTTTCCACGCCTTCCGAGTCTCTGCCTATTTTATCTCCTTCGTCTGAGTCGTGGACAGAAGAAGAGTATGAGCGCCTCCCTCTCCCAGGTTCAGGGACCACCAATGGAGGCCGTGGTGGTAACATGTCCCCTTTTGGGGATACTGCGTCTCTTTTGGCGCCGAGGACAGAGCGAAAGCTTCCTGATCCTTCCAGTCTCCCATATCCCCAAGCTCTACCCTTCCTGAGTTTTATAGCTTTACCCCTCCGGACCAGAGGCAAAGTCTTGGTCTTACAAATCCCATGCATCTCCAGGTACCTCTGCTTTGTATCGACCCCTCCATCAGGACCCACTCTGGGCTCCAACAGCTCAACGTAGTCCCCGTCCAGCTGAGGGTGCCTTGCAGTCCGCCCGAGCCCGTCCTCGCTGCGCCTTCGTCTGGGAAGCGCAGGCCCATGGTTCAAACCGTCGGGTGGTACACCATCATCTTCCTCCTCATCCCAGGACCAGGAGTCAGGTTCTCCGGAGGACGAGCCACCCCAGCCCCCGAGGCTGCTGCCCCCCTCGCTGGGCAGGCGTTTGTCGCGGTTGGACATCAGGCCAAGCTCCTCGGAAGGGTCGTGGATGAATTTTGGGTAGACGACCTCCTTCCACGGGAGTCGTACCACACCATCACAGGTGCTGACCAGGCAGGTGTCCAGTCCTCCTCCAACTATGGACAGATGAAAAAGACCAATTTGAACAAAAGGGAGAGCAATGTTTGGACCATCCCTTGGTCATAGACCTGCCTCTTGAGGCTTTTATGCCATTAAGTTCTAATACAGGCAAAACTACAAAGTGTTAGGACTACTACCCTGAGAATACCCTTATGGTAGGTCCATTCCCCAACTCAAACCCTTGCCAGTGAGAATATATGACAGTTTTTCCTGATGGATTGGCTAGTGAGCAACCCCAATTTGGTTAATGTCATGTCAAAGGCATTATGGGAGGGGAGTCATTTGGCATTGAGGTGGTGTGCCCAATATACAGTCCTCAAGCGGCCTGGGTTCAACTCCGACCCTTGCCACTTGGCTGCATGTCATTCACCATCCATCTACTGTCCAATCCCACTTGTTAAAGGTCTTAAAGCTGGAAACAAAAGACAGTATAGGACTAACATCTTCCTACCTTCTCTCTTGTGGCCTCGTTCTTTGTTGATGCTGTGCAGCCACTCAGTGGTGAACACAAGCGGGTGCTGTGACTCCGGCACCAAGATCTCCTGAACGGTGCGACCCCCGGGGGCCAGGCATTTCAGAGCGAGCCGGGGGCAACGCGTGGAGAAGGGCACCACCTGCAGATAGAAGTCGTTACTGCGCAGGAGCCTCCAGTCCAAGGTGGAAAGCTGGACGACCACCTTCTCGCCGAGACACAGGGGCCAGCCGGAGTGGAGGAACAAGCAGCCCAGGTACTGAGACTGTGTTGGCAAGACAAGAGGAAGAGGAAAGGGAGAGGGGAAAAGAGTATGTTGAATAAGTGAGTCTTGTGTGCCAAGTCTTCTTTCTGTACCCTTTAGATTGCATGCTAATCTTTCCTTTAGAGCCCCCCTTTCACCGACAAATATCCAATTTAATGCTCATGCACAATCTCGCAGTCCCATTCACAAATCACAGCCCACGTGAGCCAATTGGAGCCGGCCTGCATGTCAGCCCCTCGGCTTAGCAATTCAATGAGTCGAATTTCCAGAACTGATACCGCAACCAGTCGACAGAATGTGCCGGCTGCAACTGGCCGCACGCCAGTGCCACATACAAAAACATCAGACATGTGACTCACTCTGTGTGTTTGTTAATCTGTAAAACAGCTTAGCTGGCATGACACAGTGGGGAAGACTCCAGAGTGAGTCAGAGAGAGACAAGATGACCGCCTCGTCACAAACAGTCAAGCCACTGTTTTTAACAGTCCACTCACTGTTTCGCAAGCAGACACAACACAACAAAAAAAACTCCCTAAAGACTGAGGAAATCCATCTAAATAAAGCACACCGAGCTAAAAAAAAAGGGTCTAAGTATAGAAGCGTTGACTCAAGAGCTGTATGAACTTAGGTGGAAAGAATGAAAGAGCACCTCAGTCCAAACGCTATCCACGCCTTCAATCAATTCTGTCAGATCTATATCCTCTCATTTGCAGTCTTGGGGTGGCAGAACCCTCTCTCTGCTGCTCCCGGTGCACGTCTAATCGACTGACACAAGGCTGCTCCCTCTCCCCCTCTGTGCCCTCCAGACTCACGAGTCATGATCAAATTATATTCCTTTCTCAACCTCTCCAACATCGTCTGTATCCTACCTCTCTGTACTTCTCTTTAAAATCTCTTTTTCTCTTGCTCAGAGTTTGGGAAAGTAAACGCTGATATCTGTCGGGGGTGTTTTGCATTTTTAAAAGCATGTGTTACTTTTTCTCTCTATTCTGAGTCAGTCCTACATCCTCTCCACTTTGCTCCTCCCTCCCCCCTCCCCCCCTTCTTCTCCCTCAATGTACCCCAGTGTTGGCTCCATCTACCACACCTCTACCATTTCACAGAAATCCCTCAATCAGTCCACTCTAATCCACGCAGGCCAGTGTTCCCCCTGTTCTTTTAAGGACGCACAAGCACGCGCACATAAGTGAGTGCAGACTGTGAATGGAAGCCATGTTCATTCTCTCCTTCTTCCAATCCTAACTCTCTCTTTCTTTCCCACAGCTAACACACACACACTCACATATGGAAGGAATTATTTGTCATGACTCACAGTCTAACTCCCGTCCCAGGCTGCTCCACTCAGCGACTATGAAAACATAGTTTGCTCACAATGCCAGTGCATGTGTGTGTGTGTGTGTGTGTGTGTGTAAGTGTAGGAAAACCGTAAAGGGGAAATATGAGACAGTTCTTAGCCTCCGAGCTTGTCCTAAACACTGTGTGTTGTTTATCCTTGTGTGTGTGTGTTTGGAAGTTGAACTAAAGGAATGCTGTTCAGTGTAAACACAAACCAGAGAGTGATGTGAGAACACAAATTCGCAGTGTTTTCCTTATGCACCCCATAAGCATACTGCGCTACCCTGCAGAAATAACCATCAGAACCCTTTTTTTTTAATTATTTACGCTTCGACTACACTGTATTTCATTCATCTCCGTCCATTCAGTGCAGCTTCCAAGACAGGAAACCACCTCTTTTGTCTGCGGGGTCACAGCGGCTGGGGAAAGCTCAAATTTCACCAGCCACTTTCACTAATTTCAACGGCTATGTGTACAGCTTTAGAGCGGAGCCGACCCTCCACAGCGCAAGTTAAGGTCACACATGTGTCAAATTATAACATGCCTTGAACTCTCCTCTTGCACTCGCTCATCTGTTATATAGGAGGCTGAAGACTTGACAATTAGATTCATGGCGAAAACACAAGGACTTGAGATTGACTTCCATGGAGTGCAGTGAGTCTTAGGTTTGGGATTGTTGTGGCATCGGACTTGACTTGAATTTGTGCTTGGTTGCCCCCATAGATTTTTCAACAATCATAGCTTTTCTCACTTTACTTTTTACATTTAACAGCTGATTCTGCTTCTGATTAAACGTCTATGTGTGTGTTCCCATCCACGTTGTTTTGCATTGTTGTACTCACACAGGCGTGCTGCTGGAGTTTGTGCAGGAGGTGCTTGGCGGGGACGAAGTAATCCAGGAGGTAGCGTAGACTGTCGTGCTGATAGGTGGACTCCAGGACTGAAAAGACCTAAAAAACAACAAAAAAAGGGGACAAAAAGAGGTAAGAGATCAAAACAAACAGCACATGGCTTAACATGCCGTCGCTGTGCGTGGGAAAACTTCCATCTTTGAATCTAATCTTCTCATTAGCTATGACCAATTTCAGCTACCTAGTCCTCCCCGTGCATTTTTGAGTGAGTCCAATGGATTTTAAAGGGGGGGTTCAATTTCTTCAGGGTGAAAAAATGTCCTCGACCCAGACAGCATGAAATCAGAAAAAAAAAAAACAAGGAAGTCACAAAGACTGCTTCGTTTGTATGTATTATTTCACCCCCACAACTTTCTGCATGGCAACAACAGACACATGACTGGAAGCCTCATAGCAACTTGGACCAAACCAACTTGAGACATTTTCATAAATCTGAATGGAGTTAGTCCAGAAGCTGTGGCTAATATGCCCCCTCTGTGCATTGTTTTTTTAAGGCAAACAAAAGCTGAGAGAATGTGGAAAAAAATGTGACTTTAGCCTACAAATATGTCCCACAATGCACCTTCACAAGCTTGAACAGCTGACTGCTCTCGCTGAAAATAAATGTTAGGATGTAAAAGCAGAAGTAGTTTTGATTTATTTTTTGGTAAAACAAGTCATAAAAAAACTCCTTCTTAGAGGAAGAGGGTTTGGCTGTAATTGACCAGCTGGCTGGATTTGTTTGTGTTGGCTCCGAGCAGTGAGTTTATATCTGTGGAAATCCACATTATCTGCTCATAACATCACCCTTTCCCACACACTCCAACAACAGCGTCTTATCATTTAATTGAATTTGCATTATTTAGACCCCACTGTTTGGACTGGAGGAGATGGAAAATGGTTTAAAGAGGTGAGCTTGCAGGATCTACCTGGGATAGGAGGGGTGGCGCCGTGCTCTCAAAAGGGGGATAAAGGGACGAGAGCGCCCCCTGCACGCAGTCCTCCATTGCCTCCGAACCCTAAAGTGAGAGAGAGAGACAAAGAAAGGGTTAATCCTTCGCCGGACACTGAATCAACTCCTAATGTCTGTGTTTGTGTTTAACAGCCGGGGGGTTGTCTCGGATTTTTGCTGACATACACACTCGCATGGGGCAAATATACACACATATTCCTCTCTCCACTTCCTATTGTACGGTCTGGGGAGTGTCAAACATTTCCTCCGAGGGCCAGTAAATGTAACAACCTTCAAAACAAAAGAGTCAGACCACGTCAACATGTTAACTCCCCTCACACACACACGCCATTCAGGCATGCACATTCGCACACACATCATAAGAGTGGGCCGGCCTCTGAGGCGAACAGTGCACACAACACATACACTATTTATTTTTCTACATAGACCGTTGGCATGGCAACCCCAAACCTTTTTTTTTCTTCTTCTCTCCTTTCCAACTTCTCTTTTTTTTCACATTTCCTCTCAAACTTCCCAGCTGCTTCTCTCACTCTTTTAAGTTGCATCCCCCTTGCTGCTATTTTAATTTATCCCAACTTTCTTTGTTTCCCCCCTTCATCCGACTCTCTGATTGTCATCTGACAACAATTAAATCAGGATTCTGTTCAACAGGCAGCATTACTGTGCCCCAAAACTACAACAACTGTGGGGATGGATAGAGAACCAGCAAGGGGAGAACATGTTGTACGGAAAATGAACAGAGTGAGAGAGGGGCCAGGAGGGAATGAGTTGTCGGTGGTGTTGCTGAAGGGGGGGGTTATGGAAGAAGAAGAAGACCTCGGTTCAACTGTATTTAAGAATAATATTTTTGGGGGTTGTTCTTGTGTACGGAGAGGCTTTTTGGTTAGCCACAGAAGAGGACAGAATGAGTATTATAACCACAGACATCTTTTGAGACCAGCTCTATTTTTTTTTCTTTACAACTTATGCAACTTTATTCTGTGCCCAAATAAATTCAACACATCTGGTATTGAAACTGAGGTTGAAACAAATGTCAAGTCTTGTTTGAAATGTTGTGGACAAAAAACTCCGGAAGAAACGGGGGGTGAAAAATGGAAAATTTTAGCCGCAGCAAAAGGTCAAGCTGCTGTGAAGTGTAACAGAAATAAAGGAAATGACCAACGGGGGGACTGAAAGCTGAAGAGGAAAAAGTCTGAGAAATGTAAATAGAGTTGGATCAGAAAAACCTCAAATAGAGCTCAAATTCAGTACCAGATATTGGCGAGTATGCTAGCAAATGTTCCAATCCGATACCATCATAAAAGCCCTTCCAAATAAGCAACTTGTTTCTCTCCTCCACAGCAGAAGCCTTAACTACAATCATAAGTTATCCTGGACACTCTTCTGTGTAACATTCTCTCAGCTTTTGTTTGGCCAGCAAAAAACTGTTTCAGCTGAATTATCACAAAATGATAGCAAACATTGACAGCAGGTGCTAGCAGAAAGTGAAGCGTTAGTCAACGCTGCCACACTGTAAATTAAAAATGATTTTCTCCCACACATTTCAGAGCCTTATTGTTTAGAAATTATTTTTTTCTAAACCTATCCAAAAAAAATCATAATAAAAATCACAGTTTCACTCACACACTTCCAAGCTGCCGCTAACATTAGCCTAGCTTGTTTCTTGTTGCCCTGCTTTTCATTTTTTTTTTGTTAGCCAAGCAATAACAATTTGAGCTTCATACACAACATTTAAAGTCCTCAAGAAAAACGGACACAGCTCATCAATCATCAATAGGTTAGCAAACAACAGCAATACAGTGCTAGCTGATAGTATGTCCGCCAGAGCTAGCCAAATGTAAAAAATCTGTGTTTTAAATGTATACAAGGCCGAGTTCTTTAACTCAAAGGTAATGATAAAACTGGTAAAAATAAATAAATAAATAAGCAGTTCTATTTTAAGTGTTTTACAAGCTGTCGGAAGATCCTGTAGACCAAGCTGCTGCTAGCATTAGCATAACTTGTATGGTGCATAGTAGCTTGTATGCTAATATTTCGCTAACGCACTGAAGCCATACAACAAATGCCATTACATCCCAATAATACACAGTGAGCGTACAGCTGATCATAAGTCATGCCCCCCCCCCCCTTTTTTTCGAAGTAGGCTATATGAGGGATAATATATCGACCACTGAAAAAGTGACAGTTTAATGAATACAGTTGCACTTGGAGACCTTCTTTGTAGAGGTTGCTCAAGGTAACTCAAATGAAATGTTTGTTTCTCTTTCCTATCCATCCTCTTGGCCTCTTTTTTCTCATCTGTGACTTCAGCTCTTATGGCACAGCCGGGCTCACATTCATGCAGCTTTATTTTTTTTCCATAGTAACAGAGAAGTTTGGATGGCAGCTATAAGGTAATGTGTGCAGGAAAAGAGAAAAACACTTAAATAAATGTTCTGTAATACAGCTCTAGGATCAAAACCTCAAAATCACCTAGAGAGATATTTCTGTGGAAACCAGACATGCAATGTACCTCGATGAGGTAAAGGCTAATAGTTCTAAATTAAAATGAAGACATTTAACAACTTAGCGCAGGTTGGCACGTAGTATGATTTTCCATGTAATTAAACTTATTTATTCATTTTTAGATAAAGGAAGAAAAAGGTAATTGTGCACCTTGATGTAGTTTTGATATTTAAAGAGATACTCTCTCTGAAAATGTTAGCAAGACTGTTTACACAAAGAGCAAATAAAAATACACTAAACTTCCTAGATGAACATTTGGATTAAATTAGTTGAAAGTTTTTAAAATAAGACATGTATGTATACAGGAGGATGTGTAAGTGGGCATTCTTCAGTTAACAACAGTCTGGTGGAGAGCATGTTGTAAAAGGTGTAGCGGTTGTAAAACTGCCTTCTGGCTCACTGACAGAACATATTGAGTCCAGTAAAAACACAGCAGGGGGTCCACGGGATTGCAAGGCGAGCCTGCAGGAGCTTCCTCTTAAGACTAAACCCCGTTTAAAGCATCCCACAAGACTTGATTTAATTCAGCACAACAGTAAATTAAAGCAAAAAATAAACACAATGGACGTCCTTCCGATGTCCCTTAATATCTGCTGTCTCAAAAACAAGACTCTCTGTGTGTCAAACTGACTGTACATCCGTATAAGAAGCTGCTGTAATAGAACTGTCTGAGATGGGACGCTGCAATGGATCGCGATAATGCTCAAATATGTTCCTTGTGATAGTCAGAGACCATTAACTAATAGTCATGGCTGATTTGAACAAGTCTACCTCCATTTTTGTACTTAGACTGGCGGCTAGCTAGCTAGCTTATTTGGTGACAAGATATTTTGCTTGTTAGGTAGAACTGTTGAATGTAAGTTTAGCAGCATTGTTCATATTGAGACTGGCAGATGGCTATCTTAACTAGCGACAAGATTTGTAGATTTATTAGCATTGACGATATGAACAATTTCACAACATGTTTTGGTAATATCGAGACTGGTAGAGCTTGTTTTTGTAGTGACACGATATTGTAGGCGACATATTAGCTTGTAAGCATTATTAAACTGACCAAATTTATGTTTTTTTTGTGTGCTACTGTGACTGGAAAATAGCTAGCTTAATTAGAGGCAAGATGTTGTGGTCGTTAGCTTATTAGCATCCCTGATTTGAACAGTATTCCAACTTCTTTTGTTAATATCGAGACATAGATAGCTTATTATGTGACAAGTCATTTCAGTTCACCAAATTTACACAAAACTTTGCTAATATTGAGATTGGCAGAATGCTAGTTTTCTTAGTGACAAGATATTGTATCTATTAGCTTATATTGTTGAATTGATCAGTATTTTAGGTCATTTGCAGTTAGCTATCTTACTTTGTGCCAAGCTAACTCGTCTGCAAAAATATTTGGTTTGGATTAGTGTAGCTCAATTGTATACCACCAGCATATTTCCTCAGGTTTTCCTCTCAGCACTGACTCTGTGTTTGCAGGTGAACACACATCTTTCAACAGGATATACCCCTGCTAAAATCCACATAGTGGATACAGTCTGGAAGCACAATCACTTAAAGCCTACATGTTTGATCAATTCTAACGTAACACAAAGTCATGTTGAGGTTGGTTTATCGCTTAATTTCCAGGAAAACAACGATATTTCAGCAACATAGCTCTACCATCGAGTGTTTGGCCTCGCTGAAGGGTCAAGTCCATTTCAAGCTGTTGGCTCCTCTTTGACCTAAAGCTTACAATGCGTCTAATGAAATCAGTCACTGGTCTGTTTGACCACAGACCCATACGTGTACAAGAAACAAAGCAACCTTTATGAAATTTGCTAATTAGATTTCCTTTCAGACTCCAAGACAGGACTAGACTCTTACATTAAGCCTGGTGCCTCCTCCTTTTAAAAAAGGACTATTCACTTACTCCAACATCAGACACTTAATGCTAAAGCACTCAGGTGTCTTTACTTTCCATAACTCACTTGAGAAACATCAGCATATTGTAATAGAATGCAGATTTCATATTGTCTGATATGGTTTGGGGAAATAGCTGTACTCACGTTATCACCACATGAACGCAAACTAGAAAAATTATGGAAAACAGATCCCAATTAGAGCTTGACAAGAAACACAGCGAGTAATTTTTGTCTCGCTAAGAATAGCTCTTACATGAGAAGTGTGAGACTTTACCGAGATATAAAAGAAGTAACACGTTCTTACAATGGGTGATACTGTAGTCTATAATTAAACTACCACATGTCTTTTAAAAAACACCAAAACATTTAGACAGAACAAATGCACAAGTTAATGTCTTAAATGAAGTCTAATTTATAGTTGTTTTGATTAAAGAATTGCTGAATTTTTAATACAAAGGTTTACACATGAGCCATTTTCAAAACATTGTAATTTTATAGCTTTTTTATGTCGCTAAAGAATGCATTGCATTATAGCTAACACCTTTTGAGCTGTAGATGATTTGGAAATGCATGGTTTTCACAGAATACAGACTGTAGGGCCCAGCCGATATGGGATTTTTGGGGCCGATACCGATATTGGGGGGAGAAAAAATCTGATACCGATATATTTGCCGGTATCTTTTTTAGATGTTTCTTCGACTGGTAGAGATAGATATACATATCGACAGCTATTGCATGGATCCCTCAAATGTTTTTTTCAAACACTTGTGGAAAAGATAAATAACTGGAAAGCAACTGCGCATGTACTTGTATCACCGTGTCTATGTAATACGACGATACTCAAATTAAATGCTATTTGACTGGTGAATAAATCTAATGATATCGGTGCATGTCTGCCAAAAAAATGAGCAGATACCAATAGTCACTGGACATGCTAATATCGGCCGATATAAATCGGCTTCCTTTCTAGATCCTTACTTGTGTGTACTTACTTTCTGATGTATGACGCTGAATTGTAGAATTGTAGGTACAAGTGCAATCAAGACATTGCTCTCTCTATAGATCTCGCGGCAGCTTGTGGTTAAAAATATGATTGTACTTTTCGATACTATGGAACATTAAAATAACAGAGGTTGTTATCGAAAAAGGACTGACAATTTTGATATCTGAAGTGTCAAGTGCAAACATCCTGTCTTTAAACTGCCAGCTAAGTGTTATTTACAGCCTGAGGTCATAAAGCACGTGGACGATTGGTGAGGGCAACCGGTATACTGCGCATGAGTGTGCATCCTCCTGTTTGTGTCAAATACGGAGACAATGTACTGAATCAGGGCATGTCATCACTCTTGCGTCACATTTCCTCTCTCCTTTATGCAGACAGAATAGGAAGAGGCCTGTTGTCTTCCAAACAGACGCTTGCATAGAAGGAAAAAAAACGAGAGAGAGAGAACAGGAAGATAGAGAAAATGTCCTGTATGTCAACTCTGCCAACTGATGAGTGGTAGAAAGAAGAAAGAAGTAAACATGGAAAGATTGAGAGAACCAGACAGCCCAACAGAGACCATACGTTTGAAACAAAAAAAAAGAAGGAAAAGAAGGAAAAAGGAAAGAGGAGGAGGCTGACCAGTGGGAGAGATCGATGGGAAACAAGAGCAGCAGCAACCATGATAGAAACCAGATGTAGACCCCTACAGTACACCAAGGAACGGAGAAACCGAGGAGGACGGCTATAGAGGAGAGAAAGCTCTGGGAAGGTGGGAGGTGACAGAGGATGACATGATTAGGGGGAAACTATGAGAAGGATGCAGACAGGGTGAGAGGGAACAGAGAAGTGTGTGAGGAGGTGAAGAGAGGGCGACGGGGAAAGAGAAACGCAGACAAGACACAGAAAAGGGAGGATGGAGAGGAAGAAAGAGGAGAGGCCGCAGGGCTGATTTCCTCTCCTAAATCTTCATGTATAATCTAACCTGACCTACAGTAGGTCAGACGGCTCGGCGGGATTGTTTTAGATTACTTAAATGCTACAGTCTGTTCCTGAATAGAGAGAAAAGGCAAATTTCACACATCACTCGACGTCCATTCATTGTCTATTATTTGATTAGTGTGTATAAATTGCCTTTCATCACATTTGTAGGTGTTCTTGGTCTTCCTGATGTGACTGACACTCCTTAGTCTTTGCTAGGCTAACAAGAATGTTAGCTTGCTAGCAAAGATGTCCAATGGCGTAATAACAGGCAATGTAGCATATAACATATTGCTTATCTCACTCTTAAAGGAAGTTCATTAGAGCTTGTGTTTTCTTTCCATGGTTCAGAGTAGACCAGTGGTTCTCAACTGGTGGGTCGGGGACCCAAAAGAGGGTCGCGGCGCTGTCTAATGTGAGTCACGGAGGTTTGCCTGGAAAAAAAATTGTAGCAGAGTCTATGAAAGGTTTTTTTAAACATGTTTGTTTTGTTCAGTTTCTTCATTCGGTCACATGTTTCATACAATGTAAGATCAAAACTGCGACATTTTCCATTAAATAAATCAGATTGGTTGAAAAATATCCAAAATTTGGGTCTTCAGTTGGTGGCGGGTCCTTCGGCTAGAGAACCACTAGTTGAGAACCACTGCTTTAGACTATAGTGAATAGTTGTAAATAGAAAAGTGCCCAAGCTTGGTCTGCAAGCACTTTTAACTCTTTTACACTTTCCCTTTGTAGTCCAATTAGCAAAGTCCAAGTAGCATTTCAGGCTAACGAATTGCTAACTAATTGTTGTCTTTAAACCTTCCAACACCATTTTTCCTTCTTAAGTAGTCAGACTTTAACACATTGGTGATGCACGAGAAAAGGAAGTCTTGTCCCTGAAGTCCTTATCTGGTAACCACTGGTTTAGACTATAGTTAAAAGTTGTAAATAGAAAAGTGTCCATGCTTGGTCTGCAAGCACTTTAACTCTTTTACACTTTTCCCTTTGTAGTCCAATTAGCAAAGTCCACGTAGCATTTCAGGCTAACGATTTAGCTCTAATTGTTGTATTTGCTAGTCAGACTGTAAACATTGGTGATGCACGAGAAAAGGAAGTCTTGGCCCTGAAGTCCTTAACCGCTAACCACTGGTTGCATCTGAAGCAGCAATAACTTGGCTGTCGCTCCCATATTGAATAATTCAGTCAGAAGTTAGCTCAGGGGTTTTCAAGATTGGCACACGCTGTAAATGTGCAGACAATGACGGGAAAACGCCGTTAAAGAGTCCTGTGACTGGCAGCATCGCTGAGCCTGTCTGGCTTTGTTTATGTTCTGTTATCTCCAACCCGCCTTATGCTCCAAGAAGACGGTTAAAACAAACACAGACAATCACAAGCAGTAACTTTTCTTCAGTTCCAGTCTGCTCCCGGGGCTAGACTTAAGGACTGGTACATGGTGTAAGTGTTTCAAAACCAGAGCTCACCCAGACAGAGGGAATGGAAATACCATCTGTTCCATATCCCCGGCATTTTCAGAGGGTAATGTTCTGCGTACCACCATACTCCAGAACTTGTTTGCTGATACATTTTTAACACCTATGTTCATGAGTTAGCCGCCATGTTTGTCCCCGAGTGTGTATGTATGGCTGCATTCATTCCTTGTGTGTTTACTGTTTGTACACTTTGTTGTTCGGAGGGCTGTTTGCTTGCACAGCTCTGTTGAAGTGTTGAGCAGGAAAAGAATGCTTTTGTTATGTATTCTTGTGCGTACATCTGTTGCTGTTTTCCATCCCAAAGTTCCCTAACTGGTTATTGGGGAAGATAAAACTGTAACTGCACATGTTCCTTCCTCCCCTGAAGTCCGTGCCATCCCTTGTTCCCCCCTCTCTTTCTCTTTTTTTTTTTCTTCTTCTTCTTCTCTCTTTTCTCCCAGGTCCAATGTGGAAAATGCGGCATCACCGAAACCACTGTCGCTGCCGTCCAAGTCTCCTAAAAATAAAAAAAAAGTAACCCTACCCTCCTCTTTTATTCCGCTCTTTCCCACTCCAGCTCTCTCTTTCTTTCTCTCTCTCTCTCTCTCTCTGCTTTTCTTCTTCCTCTCCCCTGCCAAACTGCTCCACCCATTCCCAACAGCACAGAAGCGAGAATTGAACCGTTCTTTTAATGTCTATCTGTCTTGCATTCATGTATCTCCTCATATGTGTGTGTGCATGTGTTTCTTGCCTGACTGACTCGACTCTCTGTCTCTCCCAGCCTCCTCCGCATGTCACTGATCACACCACGAGTGGGTGGGGATGGTAAACAAAATCCCCAGAGATGCAACAGAGGGCTCTTTTTTCCTCTTGTGATTTCAACCACAAAACTCAGCAGCGTCACACATCTTTAATCATGTCAGTGTGATTTGCTGCCTCTGGGATTTGACAACATTACAAGTGCTGACTTTGACATCTTGCAAAAAAAAAATCAAGTGCATGACTTTGTGAGAGGTTTGGTTGAAGTCAAGTAGGCTGATCATAAAAGTGGTGATGTTTGAGGTTTTTGAAAACACATCTGGAAGTTTGGAAGTTGTTAAAAATGTTAGAATTCAAAAAGCAAATCTTAAAAGCAAATCTTCAATGTCATGTTGTAACGGGTCAAACACAGAATTTCTGTCATATTCTCATATGGGACTTCAAATATGTAAATTATTGCTGGAAACATAAACACCTTTGAGTTCCTGAAGGGTTTTGGAAAGGCTATGTTTCAGTCTAAACTGTGACATTGTATTTTTCAATTAGCAAATGATGATTTTGTTTTAACATATTTCAAACAAATATGAGGCTTCAGTAGAGTCAGAAAACGGGACTTACCATGACTTCAGTCGGGAATTCCTACATAGTCCTCAGCTCCTTTCCTGCATGTGCTTCCTCTTTGCATCCTCCGGCACAAAAAAAACCAAAAAAAAACTTTCCCCACTCCAGTTTCTAACAAAAAGCCGCCATTATCTCCTTCTTCAACTTATTCTCTTCGCTTTATTAAGTCTTTCTATTATGAGAGATCCCGGCGCGTAAAAACAACCTCGCTATATTCCGCAGGCTGGGAATGTCCAAGCTGATTTTTTTCTCCCCCCTCCTCTCGTCGTCTACCCGGCAGTCCCACGCACTCCCCCCTCCCCAGTCCTCCCCCCCCTGCACCTCCCCACACTCTCCTCCTCTCTCTCACCTAACAAGAGCACTACAGTCCTTCTCCGCACTCAAACTTTCCATTCCGCCTTTTTAGAGTAACTAAAATGAATAGACAATGAAAAGCTGTTACCACACCCAGAGTTAAAACCTCTCATGTTTTATTGTCGGCTGTTGGTTTGATTGCTTGTTCTTTATTCTCAGTGGGAGACGATTAAGTCTGTACGCAATTAAGCTTAATTTGAAGAAAAGCGTTCGGGCAATTACTGAAAATTCATAATAAATGTAAAAGAACGCCTGTTATAGCACTTGTTTTTGGTTAAATATTCTCAAATATGTGTCACAAAAACAGCCAACAATTAACATTTTTATACATCAGGGAACAAACACTCCCACATTGCATTTACAAGTAGTTTCAATTAAGCAAATCCGATTTTACTTCCCCAGTATTCAGCCTTTAACTCAATAATTTTGATTGCCCCATTGGCGCTCCATATGACATGAAAAGACGGGTTAAAGGGCAACTCCAACCATATTTTTTTTGCACTTTAGGAACATTCTGGTACATCAAATGGACCCGTTTTCAAAAGAATCGTCAACATTGGGTGAACAGGGGTCGAAATATCTAGGTTTTTTTATGTCTGAAAAACCATCAAGCTCCAAAATCAGCAGATCCTACATTTCCCATAATGCAACCCAATACTGTTTTTCGTCTGAAATTTTCTATATTACTGTACATAAGTGATGTGGAGTCTATAACATTCTTTCCATTGTTTGTGACGTATGCTTTCTGTCACAAATGTGAGTACTAAAATGTTTGCAAACAAAGGACTGAACTTGATGATGTCATGACCTGATGATGTCATCAGGGGTTATTTTTTTTAATATGATTTTATGTCCTGCCCTTAATTATGTTTTATTTTTGTTTTATTTTTGCTGTACTCGTACAGCACTTTAACTTATTATAAATAAAGGTTATTATTATTATTTTCTAGCAGTTTAGACAGCTCCCCCCACTTGTATAAAAAATCTCTTCCACGTGTTCACTCACTGAGTAAGTTTCACCAATCGGCATGAACTGAGCATTGAGTTCCTCTTGAACTTTATACTGATCTATATTAACCAGGCTTGATTTGTTCATGTATGATAAATGGACTTGAGTGTGTACAACACTTTTCTAGTCTTCTGACTACTCAAAGTGCTTCTGACACAGTCACACACTGATGGTAGAGGCTGCTGTGTTAAGTGACCATCAGAAATAACTAATCCCATTCATACGCCACAGACGAAGCAGCAGGAGCAACCCATTTACATTTTTGACAGTTTAGAAGGGAACGTCTCTCCGCGAGTGGGCGTGGCTTCACAAGGACACATAGGACATGTTGCTGAACGTGCTGGGGATCGAACCCCCAACCTTCCAGTTGAGAGACGACAACGACTCTACCAACTGAGCCACATTTTAACATTTTTTTATTCCTTTTGGATTGATCCTGAAAGTCTGACTTATAACAGGTCATACAGTATATTGTTTAAAGGCTTTGAAGTGTTTGAGTGGACAAATGAAACGATGTAGCATCATAACTAGAAGTTATATTGAGATTATATGATTAGTGTTCAATTCCATGTCAATTATTAAGTGACATTGCCCTTTAAATCAGTGTTTTAAGTCACCACCAAATGTTCATGAAACTTACCAACTCTCTGTGAATTAGAGGCCTTTTTGACAGTAAAGGACAAATAAAACAAAGCCATGGAAGCTTTGTGATCATGCCATCCAGCAGCTGTTTATATCATGGTGAAGCACACGTTTCCTTAGGTCTAAAATAAAGTCACATTTTTTGCCTTCGGTTGCCATTACTCACTACTTCTTCTTCTACTGCTTCACTGGCCCTTAATGGTACCACACTGGTTGCTTTACCGCTCCTAAATATAAACTCTATGGTTTGTTCAAAGACCACTGCACTGACTGAGGGAATGAAGTCTGTTTGAACATCATCTACCTTAGTCAAACAGCGCCCCCCTGTGGTTATCATGTAGTACTGCAAAAATGGAAAAATGTGCTTCATCTATAGTTATCAGTTCTCTGAGCAAAAAAGTATTAAATTATACATAAATATCGCTACAATGGATGGAAATGAAACTGTTTTGATTTAATTCCAATAAGAAGTAACCCAATTTTGTTCTCAGACTTTCTGTGTTTATCATTTTGTTGTCGTTTATAAAAAAAAGAGGAGTGATACATACAGTATATACGTCATGCCACCTTTTGCATAAGTCAGTGCCCCAGGGTAAAAAGTCTGAACACCCTCCTTAACATGGATAACTTCCTGGTGGATACTTGTTTACAGATGGAAATGGAAACAGATTGTATCATAAATATCATGCTAGAAGCTACATTTCTGAGCTCAGGGATGTCATCACCCATTTTTCTCTGATTCGTCTCTTCATTCAGGGAGAGCATGTCTCCTCACAACTCCAGGTACACTCTTTACATGTTGCTTTTATTGTTGCATCCTTTGGCTTCAGCATTCAAATTTTAAAACATAGTTATCTTAACTTGTTGATGTAAAAGGTTTGAAAAAGTAAGCGTCCATTGGACTCTTAAAGAGGTCATTTTATGCCCTTTTATGGGTTCATATATTTAATTTATGTGCCTACTAAAGTACGTTCACAATCGCTAATGTTCAAAAAGCGTGTTTGTTTTCATGTACTGTTCCTGTGCACCCTCTCCGCTCTGACGCTCTGTTGTGCCCACACTGCAAGACCCCACGTGGGCCAAGTCTGCTCTGATTGGTCGGCCGATCCGCTCTGTCGTAATTGGTCATACCATATTTGAGAATTCATTAATTAGTTTCCCCCTCCATTTTTTTTAACTTTCATTGACAAACTTTGCTTTTCACCGCAATAATACAACGCTCAGCAGGGCAACGAGAGTGAGTGCTGTCAGATGGGGCCCCTGAAGGAGGTCTCCTACTGTCATTGCAAAATTTGAACATTTTGTTGCCACTGCTTTGGTTTAAAGTTTGTTAGCCCTCAGGGGCCCCCCTATACTGGTCTGGGGCCCCAAGCAGTTGCCCGCCATGCCGGTTGACAAGCAGCGCCTCTGGAAATTTTGAAATTTTGAGATTTTAAATTATGTTTCCAAAAAAACCCCAATCTCTTCTTCTCTTGGGACAATGCTGTAAAAAGTGCACACACAAACACAGACACACCCACACACATCATAAAGAACCAGTACATGTATGACAAGAAGAACGAGGTAAATCCCCGTCCAGCCCTGTCTCTGGGTGTGTCCTGCATCTCTGTCTCACTCAATCCTGCTGGAAAGAGAAGGCATGAGCAGGTAAATCAGAATCACAGACACTCCTGAGGCTGAGAAATTCTTTATTTGATCCCTCTTCTGCTCCACTAGTGACTGCAGGTGAAATAACAGAGAGGTTCAACTTCACTTACACGGCAAGACACACAAGACACTTCTTGCATATTTTAACATCTTAAGACCCACAAGCACTTTATGTATAAATAGATTTATTCTAAAGGCTAACAACAGGATACATGTACAGAACTGTTACATCGTCTATTTATTTCAAAGCAAAATGAACTATAGTGATGTGATGAATATTGATATCCTTAAATCAAGTCTGAATTTCTAAACTACGAGACATCTCACACATTATACACCAGCTGAAGTGAAAGTTAAACTTAGCATGGGATAATTATGATGTCAAATTTCACACCTTTGTAGATATATATATAATAAATATTGTAGTGAGTATAAATAATGAGTTTACAATGATTTTCAAATAGGATTTGAACTCAGTTTAAATGGAATCAATGTTAACAGTGATATTATATTTGGTCCAACACATGAAAAATGCAGAAACAGTAAAAAAAAAAAAAAAAAAAAAATAAAGCCAACGCTGAAGTGGCTCCTCAAGTGTCCGCTTCAGGCTGACTCCAGGAACACCGGAAGTCACACACACACAACAGGAAAAAAAAGCAATTTTTAATGCAGAAAATAAATAAATAAATAAAAATAAAAAACAGATCTGATTTGTGATTGTCATTACTGGCACACACAGTACAAGGGGTTATTAAAAAAAAAATAAACTGCTCCATTTTGATCTTGAAAACGATATGTGTTATCCATAGTTAGACGCGTAGCTGACATGATTGACAGGTGGGTGTGATACAAGTGGTGTAGGGAGTTTAAGAGGCTTTCTTTGACTTAAAAACAAACTGTCCAAGAAGTATTGGACATGAGGGAAATAAATTCAATTCAATTAAAAAAAACCTCTATTTGTCCAGGGGGTAATTAAAAAATATAGAAGGGAGAAGATTTTCTTTTTATAACAAATTATAAAAAGTTAAAATGTTGAGAAAAAGTTGAAGGTTCAGTTTTGTTTCTAGGTTCAGGCTCAAATCATTTGGGATCAATTCTTCTCTGATATTTAGCATTTTATTCTTATTTTTTATACTATCCTCCTTATTTGACAGGTGAAGTCTTGACTTGATTACAAACATTTAAAATGTATTTCCTCAATATGCTGAATGTGAGAAGATATCTCCTATAATTAGTTTAAGCCTGTTACTGCGCTGTAGGCTCTAATAGAACCCTAAAGTACTAGGTATGTGGGTCTTGGCGGCTGCTGTAGAAATACACTCTATGTGCTCCATCCTCGCCACCTGAGGCACAAAAACAGGAAAGTTTTATATATTCTGTTGGAATACAGAATGTGCGGATATTTAAGGTGTGAGGTGATACCCTCACCTGAATGGCAGATAAAGTTGAGGTGCTCCTCACACGGCCTGTCTTTCCACAGGAAGCTCTCTCCTCTGGCTACAGCTCCGCAGGCGTGACTCACACGTTGGGGGGCAGAATCGTCCTGCCATTTGGTAAAATCCATGGCTTCACCGGACATCCAGAACCAGCTGTCCCCCATTATCTGTCTGCCCAATCAAATGAACAGGTTTACACATTAAAGGTGCTGGCATGTTAAGGTCCCTTATGCTTTGTTCGGTCTCCAACACATCCTAGCATTTCAGAAGGTCTAACAAGCAAATGTGCTGAAAAAAAGAAAAAGAAAAGGAAAACTGTGGCTTGTAATTTTCAGTTAGCGACAAATAGATTTCAGTTTGTTTCTAAGGTTATTTATTTATTTTTAATTTTTTTAGGGTGTGGCTTCACTGAGAGCTGTTTTCAATGCATCGAAGCATGTCCATGCAAATAGGGCACAAAAACAAAGGACACACAACATTTGACTTGAAGACCTGTGTCTTTTGCGTAAACAGAATACAAGCCCTCTGATTTGGTTGAGGGAGAGAGCAGGAATCTGCCATTTGAGTCTTCATCAGGATGTACAGTGGGTACGGAAAGTATTCAGACCCCTTTACATTTTTCACTCTTTGTTTCATTGCAGCCATTTGCTAAAATCAAAAAAGTTCATTTTATTTCTCATTAATGTACACTCAGCACCCCATCTTGACAGAAAAAAAACAGAAATGTAGAAATTTTAGCAAATTTATTAAAAAAGAAAAACTGAAATATCACATGGTCATAAGTATTCAGATCCTTTGCTGTGACACTCATATTTAACTCACATGCTGTCCATTTCTTCTGATCCTCCTTGAGATGGTTCTGCTCCTTCATTGGAGTCCAGCTGTGTTTAATTAAACTGATTGGACTTGATTAGGAAAGGCACACACCTGTCTATATAAGACCTTACAGCTCACAGTGCATGTCAGAGCAAATGAGAATCATGAGGTCGAAGGAACTGCCCAAGGAGCTCAGAGACAGAATTGTGGCAAGGCACAGATCTGGCCAAGGTTACAAAATAATTTCTGCAACACTGAAGGTTCCTAAGAGCACAGTGGCCTCCATAATCCTTAAATGGAAGAAGTTTGGGACGACCAGAACTCTTCCTAGACCTGGCCGTCCAGCCAAACTGAGCAATCGTGGGAGAAGAGCCTTGGTGAGAGAGGTAAAGAAAAACCCAAAGATCACTGTGGCTGAGCTCCAGAGATGCAGTAGGGAGATGGGAGAAAGTTCCACAAAGTCAACAATCACTGCAGCCCTCCACCAGTCGGGGCTTTATGGCAGAGTGGCCCGACGGAAGCCTCTCCTCAGTGCAAGACATATGAAAGCCTGCATAGAGTTTGCCAAAAAACACATGAAGGACTCCCAGACTATGAGAAAGAAGATTCTCTGGTCTGATGAGACCAAGATTGAACTTTTTGGCTTTAATTCTAAGCGGTATGTGTGGAGAAAACCAGGCACTGCTCATCACCTGCCCAATACAATCCCAACAGTGAAACATGGTGGTGGCAGCATCATGCTATGGGGGTGTTTTTCAGCTGCAGGGACAGGACGACTGGTTGCAATTGAAGGAAAGATGAATGCGGCCAAGTACAGAGATATCCTGGAAGAAAACCTCTTCCAGAGTGCTCAGGACCTCAGACTGGGCCGAAGGTTTACCTTCCAACAAGACAATGACCCTAAGCACACAGCTAAAATAACAAAGGAGTGGCTTCGGAACAACTCTGTGACCATTCTTGACTGGCCCAGCCAGAGCCCTGACCTAAACCCAATTGAGCATCTCTGGAGAGACCTGAAAATGGCTGTCCACCAACGTTCATCATCCAACCTGACAGAACTGGAGAGGATCTGCAAGGAAGAATGGCAGATGATCCCCAAATCCAGGTGTGAAAAACTTGTTGCATCATTCCCAAGAAGACTCATGGCTGTACTAGCTCAAAAGGATGCTTCTACTCAATACTGAGCAAAGGGTCTGAATACTTATGACCATGTGATATTTCAGTTTTTCTTTTTTAATAAATTTGCAAAAATTTCTACATTTCTGTTTTTTTTCTGTCAAGATGGGGTGCTGAGTGTACATTAATGAGAATAAAATGAACTTTTTTGATTTTAGCAAATGGCTGCAATGAAACAAAGAGTGAAAAATGTAAAGGGGTCTGAATACTTTCCGTACCCACTGTAAATTATATTAAAATTGATGTCCTCCATTTACCTGCCTGGTTCTGCTGTGGCATCGACTCACCAGCATCAAAATGTTGATGAGAATTGTGGAGTGTATAGTTGAATTCTGTGAGTTGGTTTTTGAGTGTGGCTGATTCCTATCTCTTTTAACCACCAAACGTTTCCTCACTTAGAATAATAGACTGTGTTGTTGCAAACTTAAAGGTCACATATTCTCCTCCTTTTCCGACCAGTTTAAATAAGTCTCAGAGGTCTCAAAAAACATGCCTGTGAAGTTTCTCAGAACAGGTTGTTTCAGTGTCTGTAGCTTTAAATGCAAATGAGCACTTTATCCAGGTTTGTTTTGAAACAAATCACAAAGCCTACCACCAGTACCACCAACCTGCCAAGGGACTACAGGTGGAATTAAGTCCATGGCTACAATCTGGTATACAGTATTTACATGTTAATGTTCATTAATGTGCACTGTCCCTATTTTGAAAGAAATAAATAAAACAGTGTTTGACCACGCCCCCTCTCTGTAAGGGCTCGATTGTCTTGGCCTCTCCTGCTCCATGCCCAGTTGTTTACGGTGAGAAGGCGGACTCAGAGGGCAGAACAAACACCTAGCTGTGGGTGTGTCACCCACCTGGGGGAGGGGTTACTGCCCTTTGTGATGTCATGAAGTCACAATATGTGACCTTTACATTATATCAGAGTACTATAAATGAACAAATATTTAAAAAAGGGACCTATGCAGATGGTAATACTTTAAAAACATTTTAAATTATGAGATTTAAACACACAAATTTTGAAGATGAAAATCCAAGGGCCACATTTTATACAGCCGCCCGGAACAAGAGCACCAACTGTTTCCCCTAAACTGTCATCATGGACTGCCGTACCTGCGCAACCCCAGCCAGACATGATCTGTGAGCAGGAAAGAACCTCGGCTCAGAAGCTGCTCCACCTCGCTCTGCTCCTCTCGGCTCAGAATGCTCAGCAGGTCCCAGTGATGACGTCTGCAGTAGAGGAGAGCATCGGACCAGCAAAGCCGCTCACCCACCACCGTCACATTCCTGCCGTTCAACAGCATGCTCTCAGTCGCAGGAGGAGGAGGAGCGGTGTCTGCTGGCCAAATACATACTTGAAATACATTTTAAAACAAGCTTGTTTTGATGATTAATTTCCTCTGGAAGTTTTAGTCAATGATGAAATGCTGACAACTGACAACCAAAATTCGGGATTGGATCCAAAATGTCCCTGAAATGCTTTTACACTAACATTTTGTCTGATGTAACGAACCCTGGAGCCATTGAAAATAACCTTTAATTTGTGTATCTGGCCGACCCTTTTGGATAAAACACATCTTGTCTCTTTGCCAGGGGCGTGTCCAAAGAGATGGCATGGGCCCCCCCTAGAAATTTGATTGGCCACCCCAAAACAATTAATTGGCTATATGCCATATACAAAAAATAATATGCTGAACCGCCATGTTCACCTATGTGTGTGTTTATTCACTGCTGTGCTAGCTTAGTCTCAGTTAATTGCTTTCACAATCAGAAGGTAACGAGAGAGAACTCCAATGATCCCCAACTAGCCTCGAAGTCATTGTTTGTTATTGTTGTATTGATTGAGAGGAATCTACATATTGAATCTTTAAATAATCAGGTCTTTTTTTTATATTATGGACAAAAAGGGGAAGCAACATACCTGCCAAAGAAGCATACACTTCCACTTCACACAGAGTGAGAATCTTCATCGGTCCAGGGATAATCACGTTTACAAAGCGACCCATCACGCTGCCTCCCTCACAGTAAAATGTGACCGTTTTACCCGCCCCGATGTGGGAGATGGAAGCACACCTGACAGTGGAAAGGAGTCAAAAGTCAGTAGGTTTTGGTCAACTTACAGGATTCTCAGTCAAACACAACATCAGAGTCATGAATGGCTCAAAGGAACTCCAGGAGAGTTACAGCTCATCTTGGAAAAGTACCAGCCAATGAATATGCTGCATTTTGTACACACTGCAAGTGTCCATTTTCAAAATCCCATGATGAATATGCTGTCATTCAAAGCTATATGAGATGAAGAACAACACAAACGCTTGGTACAGAAAGTAGCACTGTTGCAACCTTCTTCAGTGCGGCAAATGCCGGTGACGACAAATTTAAACGGGCTGCTCAGGAGGGCACCTTGTGTGACCAGTGTAGGTCGATACATGTGGGTACGGTTCAATTAAAGTATCCTGATATGGAGGTTTCGACCATCACCCTAGCCATAGCAATAGTTATGCTAGATTGCTATCATGTTCCATATGATATGGCCTGGCTAACTGCATAACAGCAAAATGAATGAATAAATAAGTAGCATCAAGCTTTCCAAAAATATGAATTAAAGATACAGTAAACCCTTTTCCTCGATGTAACAAAGTGAAATGGATGAAAACATCAACAAAGTCAAACATGACCGCACATGGTTTATTCTGCTAGTTTGCAGATGAATCCTGGCGTTTGGTTAAGACTTCAAAGTCATGTAAAGTGTGCAGGGATTGGTTGAATTTCGCAAGGTTGACAACATTACAACTCCCCTTGAGGGAGTTCATTCCTGTCTTAACTTTTCCCATGAGCACTGAAGAATGTTTAACATAATCGCTTATTATGGTCTTTACTTGGGGTTGTCATTTCCATTGTTCTCTGCTGAGTTCCCGATTCGGATCTCGGCTCCATCCAGCCTCTGAGCGCAGCAGTCTCTTCTATTGGTTACTTTGACAGATGTGACTGCGTGTGTTTCTCGCAGGTCCAACCTCCACCATGGGTTTGTCTCTTTTTTAGTGTGGGTACAAAACCTGTCATAGAAGATGGGATTGCGTCGCCCATCGATGGCCTTGGATGGAGGTGGACTTAAAAAACTTTAAAAAGAACAAACAAAATAAAATGCTAATAAATGATTGTGTTGCTGACAAAAATGTTTTGTGAGAGTTCACAGTGACATTGATCTCAGACGTATTCACAAATTCAGTCTTATCAGACTCAAACTTTGAGTTGAAGTCCACAAATTGACCAAATTTGATGAAATGTCACCAAGGCGTCACTGAGATTCAAAGTTCAAGAGAATGGGACTGATGATGCGCAATTTGTAAGGCAGAGTGCCTCCTGGCTCCTGTCAAAGGTCTCATTGTCCCAAAAGCAGAAGTCTCAAGACTGAAAAAATGTGAACCAAAAACACTAGGCCCATACAGGTTGATTTTTGTCAACTCGGGTAAATAACAACTCTCAAATTTATTCAACCTTAAAAACAATGGGATTTACGACGGAGGATTAGGGCCATGTTAAAAAATACATATTTTTTTAATTTCAAGATTTTTTTCAAGAAGAACTTGTAAATTTATGACTTTATTCTCGTAAATTTAAAAAAATTATAATTTCTGGATAGAGCTGGATAGAGCTGGAAATCGGGGAGAGAGAGAGTGGGGTATTACATGCGGGAAAGGAGCCACAGGTGGGATTCCAACCAGGGCCCCCCCCCCCCCCCCCCCCAGAGGACCGCAGCCTCCATACATGGGACGCGCGCACCAACCACTGCCCCACAAGCGCCCCCTGATTTTAATATTCTTGGCCCTAGACTGAAGAGTTCTTGCACTCCAAAACCTATTTGAATCATATGTATGTGCCATTAGCATAATCTAAAGGGAAAACTTCGACCTTGCAGAGAGTAAGAATCTTCTCTGTTCCTGGAAGAAAAACTGTGACGTAGCGTCCCTCTGTAGAGCTACATGGGAAGTAGAAAGTGCGTCCTTTGGGAATGTGAGAGATGATTGCACAACTGAGTTTGAGAAAAGGATCAGAAAAGAAAACACAAAGTGAGGTAGGCAAAAGCTTTTCCTTGTCCCAATGGGGGATGTAATATAGAAGTCTGCGTCAAGCACCTGGATTTTTTGGCACCATTGTCCTCCAATGAGGTTCCGATCCAGATTTCAGCACCGTCTAGCCTGTTTTCAAATTTATTTCTGTTGGTTATCATCACAGCAGTAACTGTGTACACATTCTGCAGGTCCACCCTCCACCAGGGATTGGACTCTCGTTGGGTATGTGAGCAGGATCCTTTCGCAAAATTTGGGTCTCGGTTTCCATCAACAGCATTTCTGGCAGGACCACCAGGGTACGATGAAGACTGGTCTGCAGTTTGACTCAGAGCCATATTTTGCACAAGAACACCTAGTTGAGTAAACAAATATTCACCAGTCAAAAGAAACAACAAATAAATAAGCATAAATCAGCACAAAGCTTTCCAAAAATATACATAAAAGATACAGTAAACATAATCCTTGATGTCTATACAGTAGAGTGAAATGGATCAGTATTTTGAACATCAATGAAGTGAGTTTAAAAACAAAAAGTTTACCTGCCAGTGCTCCAGATGTCATCATGAGGCAAATGCCTGTAAGGCGATTCGACAACCGAGTTAGAGATTTAGACTTCGACAAGACCAACAAAAAGGATCACATCAGTCCAGTTCTGGAGGTCTTTACACCGGCTCCCAGTCTGTCAGAGAATCGACTTTAAAATCCGTCTGCTGGTTTATAATGTGATGAATGGTTTAGGGCCAAAAATACATCAGTGACCTTCTGATTAACTGTGAACCATCCAGACCGCTCGGGTCGTCTGGTACAGGTCTGCTCTCTGTCCCCAGTGTCAGAACCAAACACTGAGAAGAAGTGTTCAGCTTCTACGCTCCGTATATCTGGAAAAAACTCCCAGAAACCTGCATGTCAGCTGAAACTCTCAGCTCCTTTGATTCAAGGTTGAAAACTCTTACTGCCTTTCATTCAATTTCAATTTAAACTCTGCACTGTAACTTTTACACTTGTTATATTTTTATTCTTATTTTATTATTGCAATTAATTTTAGTTTAATGATTCAGATTTTATTTTAACATACAGTTGTTGGGCCACGCAGGCTTAGGACAGTCAAACCATGGACTTGGGCCTTTGAGTTATTTAATGAGATCACAAAGAGGCCTAAAATGACTCTTTATCCCAGAATCCCCTGCGGTACTTCACACCTACGTGTGACGTAAAGGGGGGACCGGAACCTGAGGGAGACCCCACAGGAAGTTGGCCAGGTGACAAAACTCCGAGACTCCCCTCGTTCTACCTCTTACTACGCGCTGACTTGAAGTGCTCGGAGACCAAAGCTCACCTCCTGTTTCCTGCAACAATCTTCCTTTGTTTTAAGTTTTGGCGCGCAGGTAATCCGCGGCCGGCAGTGTTCCAAATTCCGAGCTCGGATTGTCCAGTGAACGCATCTCAGTTTCTCGGAGAGCGTTAGGCTATAACAGATTATCAGAAAGATAACGGTCTTATTCCGTCCTGCAACGAAAGGACATCAACGGACATCTTTCCCCTCGACGGAGAACCAACAAAGCCGCTCTTGCCGTAAGGGACCCTCGCCGCCATCAGACGCCTCTACACCAGGACGGACAGAAGATCTGTTTTATCGCCGGACTCCTTTTTCCTTCACCAATCGCAGGCAAAGCGATTCACAAGTGAGGCTTAATTAGGTCTGGGCAGAATTAGCTTTAGAGAGTGTTTTTAACAATTGTTTGATTGACGCAGAAACTGTAATTTTTATCTTTGTTGGACCGCTGCGTCCTGAGTTTTACCTGTTTAAAACTCTTGTTGTTGTTTCGGACCGCTGCGTCCTGTATGTGTTCAGCGTAACAGCGTTATAACCGGGTATTATTCTTCCGATCAGAAAGGCCAGTGTAAGCCGTATTAACTTGAATTCGGCCATTGGTTTGTTTCTGTGAATGAAGGGAATTACTCCGAGTTGTGGCGCGGGAGTCAGACCGTGATCCGGCCTCTTCAGGCACACATTTCTCTCCTCCTCTACGCTCCTCTTTTATCCTCTTTTCCTCCCATTTTCTCCCATTTTCGTCCGTTTTTCTAACACACACATATTCTCGGGTAGACGTACATCTGGAGACTAACTCCACCACCGCGCCATTACGCACATAGGCCATACACACACACACACACACACACACACGCACACACACAAATAGAGAGATCCATACACTCGAGGCCATCCAGACGCCTCAGAGACACAGATCGTGTAGGGCCGAACTCGGTCCCTTTCAGACATTAAGGCCACATTAGGTCTTTGTTAGGTGCGCCATCGTGAGCGACCACGTGGGTACAAAGTCATCTCCCCCTTTTCTTCTTCCCCCCTCTCTCTCTCTCTCTCACACACACACACACACACACGCATTCACACCCCTTCCACAAGCCTTGCTTGATAATGTTTGTTGCTTAGATTAGTTTATAATAGTTATTTGTTTGATTAAGTTAATTGATTTTGGATTGATGTTGCTTTGTTTAAATAAATTCGATTATAATTTAAGAGAGCAGTTGTTTGTGATTACTGGTGTATTTGCATTGTGATATAAGCTGGGTGCGATGGCTTTGTGTACGGATTTCACGCCTTCAATTTATTAAATATAGTTATTAATTATTAATAATATTAGTAATTAAATAACTAATTTGAGTGATATTTTTGTTATATTTCCCTGAGTACAGGGTGGTGCCCCAAAACGAGATTAAACATAGTTTAATGATATTTTATTTATATTATTAATAATTAGAAATAATTATTAAAGAATATAACCAAAGTTGACTTGATACAACCCCAGCAAATGGTGCCCCGTGTGAGGCCTTCAATAAACCAGCTTTATTGCACTGTAAATGCACAGTAATCCGAACTTAAATCCTAAAAGGGATCTTTCTGAAGAAAATTATATTTTCTTTACATTTTTGTTGTTTAAGCAAAGCAGACATCAAGCTGTGGCTTAGTTGTGTTGTATGTTGTTGGTTAACGGTTAAAGCAATAACTGTTGTCCCCTTTGTGTCCATACAACAATTGGACATAATGATGCAGCTAGTGTGACGTTCTCAATGAACTTGATTTGTTGCATTAATCCAGATTTTGATCCTGAAGTATTCTACTAAAGGATTGTGGTGCTCCTTGTTGTTTGAGAGCCATTTGGCCAGATGAGAGTGTAACCTCATCATTGTCACATAGCCAGCTGTCTGAGAGGTGTGAGTTCCTCCCTTCCTTTGAGGACTTGAGGTGTGAATCCCCTCTCCTAGCTTCCAGAATAGACTGCAGTGATCAGTTGGGAAACCTAGATAAGATTTGCTCTGGTGTTGATCTAGCTTTGTTTAGCTTAGCGGCTTTCTTAACAGTAGGCCACTGTGGTTCCATTTCATCACGTAAAATGTGTACCAAGACCCTAGGTGAGCCGGGAGCTGAGACTCCTTTTGGCTCAGACAACGCAGCACTGCAAGAAACTGTTGCCGGTCTGACGCACCTCTCCTTAGAGGAGATTGCCAACCTATATAGCTATTCAATTAGCATTAGTGATAAGAAGTTAGAGGAGCTAGTTGATCGTGTCAACCACCGAGCCAGGATCACCCCTAATAAAGACAGAATGTATGCAGAAGACATACATCAACCATGGGCCAAGGTTCACTGTGAATCAGACGATCCACCCCTTCAACACGTAGTTGCTAACCTTATCCACCTCCCTATAGAGCAGCTTGACAGTCTGAACTCCTACACCCTCAGCACATGTGAAGAGAAACTAAAGGGCTTGGTTGAATATGCAAATTAACCAACTGGGAAACCAACACGCACAATTTCAGATGTTCTAGGCGAAATTCTCCTCCTTTATCAGCGCAAATCAAATGTGCAGAATGAGATACACCGGGAACAGCTAGCCCGGGTACAAGAAGAAGGACAGATCCTGCGGGACGACTTTGAAAGAATGCAGGATAAACTAAAGACCTTGCAGGAAAATTGCATGGCCTTGCAGGAGGAGAATAAAACACTGTATGAAAGCAGCAAACTGGCCGAACAGAAGAAACGAAGTGACACGGTACCCAGATTTCAGGATAGGCAGATAAGTACTGCAGCCCCCATGTCAGCTGAGGAAACCTCAGACGAAGGATGGGAGACTGAGCCAAGCCCATGGAGGAGGGAGACAGACATGTTGAAGGATCTGGAGGAGAGGGGAAGATACCGCCGGGTCGACCCAGGCACAAAAGCGCACACGTCCTCAGACTACCCGGTAAAGAGCTGGGTGAGTAAAGATGAAGGACGCCACGCCTCCCCAGACCATGAAGCACCGTCATGGGGAAATGCCCCATGGCCCCCACGTTCTGCAATACGCTTTGAGCCAAGAGAACCCTCACCCCGCAGGAAGAGGGACTTCACAACCCCTAGAGACAGGGAGGAGGCACGGGTCCAATCGAGCACCGAATATTACCTGTCCCATGATAGACGGCCACGTCTGAGCCGAACACAAACCCCGCCACGGTTGCAAACGTACTACCGTGACAACCACAGGGCTTACGATTCGTCAGACGACTCGGATGGCCCTCGCCAGCCTTCGGGTCAGGGTCTGCGAACCAGGCAGATAGAACCTCAGGCCAAAGATCTGAAGCGTTGTGACCCAGATAGCCCAGATTCAAGTATTAACGACTACCTTAGAGAAGTCGACCATTGTCTCCTTGACCTGCCTCATGCGTCCTCACAGGAAAAACTGAAACGGATCTGGAAGACTACGGCTAGGAGTGTCCGTGCTTTCATGGGGACACTCCCACCAAAGGTCCGATCCTTGCAGAAAGGAAACAAATTTGTTAGTCAGCACTTACAAACTGCCAAGCAGAAAGTGTTGGACGTGTTTGAATTAATTCAGGGAGTACAGGTAAGCATGGAGCAAGACATATCGTCAGGATATGACTCCGATCCTGGACCAAGCCCCTCAAGAGATCAAACAACCCTGCTGAAAAAGCTCAGTAAAGAACCGAGGACAACTCAAGGACTGAGGAAATAAGTCTAGTTTTCCCTGATTTTGACTGTGGAGCCCCGCTCCTTGGGGAAACGCCCCAGTTCCCTGACAGCTGTGACACCCTTTCACACCTTCACAGGTTGGAATCACCACATGGGGGTGATATTTTGGTTATATTTCCCTGAGTACAGGGTGGTGCCCCAAAACGAGATTAAACATAGTTTAATGATATTTTATTTATATTATTAATAATTAGAAATAATTATTAAAGAATATAACCAAAGTTGACTTGATACAACCCCAACACAGTATTTTAGTGATTTTTACATTTCTATTTTGATGGTTTTTTTTTCTTTCCTCTGTCATGATGCATTTTGACGTCTTGTGTGAAGCACTTTGAATTTCCTTGCTGTTGAAATGTGCTTTATCAATAAACCTGCCTTGCCTTAATGAAAAATAATAATTAAGTGCATCGTTTAAATTAACACAAACTTACCAATAGTGGGCTTAGTTTAAAATACTCTGACTCACCATTTAGGATCCAGATGTACTGACTCCCATTCATAGCTTTGGAGGCCGGCAAAGAGTCAAGGTGAAAATAATTTTAATAAAAAGACGATCAAGAGGGATACACATCAGTCACTTTGTAGACGTCCCCTCTCCCTCTGTATTTCCAGTTTACCCGTGAGCATTACCAACTACCCTATTTAATGGATATTCCGTCTTGCTACACAAGAATATGCAAATTGGAAATCAAGGAAGTTTGCATGACAGGCAAAACGTCCAGATGGATAAACAGCCCATGCCTTAACATTTCCTTGACAATGAAATGTAAAACAAGCCTTCGTTTTTTGACTTCTTAAAGTTTACTCAATGCAAATCATGGGTAAGGGCCATACAAACAATGTTGAATACGTCCAAGAGTTTACATGATGCCACAATATTGTCATATAAAGAAACAAATAGAGGCATAAAGGGGCTGAAACTCAAGAACAAAAAGCAACACTAACCCCAGTATTTTTCACCAATAATAGGGTAAAGGCCATCCCCTCCATTAGTCACTTTAAGCACATGTTTTTTTCTGATTATTTGTCTTCTGTAAAATTATTTGTCAATGTTTAAAATAATTTCGGCGTTAAAAAAAAAAAACATAAATAAATGAATATTATAATAACGTAGCCCATCTCCACCTGTTCAGTTACTAAAAGAACATCAATCAATTTACTATGCAGTGTAGTATGAACTCACAAGAAATGAGAAAATACAACATGTCCACAGTTTTGCTACTACTGCAGCAACAAATATATCCATGTTTGTGTGACGAGCAACATTGCACAGAACTTTGAAAAATCAATGTAATATTTTGTATATTTGGCGATATTCCCCCAATTTCATCCAAGTTGTGATATATGCAACAGGAAGTGAACGGGAAACGCTTACTTTTTCAAACCTTTTACATCAACAAGTTAAGTTTTAAAATTTGAACGCTGAAGCCAAAGAATGTAACAATAAAAGCGACATGTAAAGAGTGTACCTGGAGTTGTGGTCGATGGAGGGCCGGGGTGCTGGAGGTGGCACTGAGGGGATTCTTTACTTCCTGGTCCAGCAGGTCCGGCTTTATCAGCTGCAACACCATCGAGTCAAGAGGAGACATGCTCTCCCTGAATGAAGAGACGAATCAGAGAAAAATGGGTGATGACATCCCTGAGCTCAGAAATGTAGCTTCTAGCATGTTATTTATGATACAATCTTTTTCCATTTCCATCTGTAAACAACTATTCACCAGGAAGTTATCCATGTTAAGGAGGGTGTTCAGACTTTTTACCCTGGGGCACTGACTTATGCAAAAGGTGGCATGACGTATATACTGTATGTATCACTCCTCTTTTTTTTCCGTTTTTTTTTCTCGCTTTCACATCTTTTAAGGGCTCTAAAGCAGGTTCTAAGACTTATAGATTGTTTTTTTTTTGTAACTATAGGACTGCTGGATTTATGTCCAATGAGTTATTTAATGCAGAGTAAAATGTTTGAAAAAAGCGTTATCCTTTATCCAGGCAGCTGTTTGTTTTGAAAAACTCTCTCTCTTCTTTGGAAATAGTTTGGGGACGCTGACGCTCCGAAAAAAAATCATAGGTGGACACAGGGCCTTAATCTTTGAACGGTTAGAATCTTGTAAAAACAACCATGAATGCTTATCAACCCTGAAAAAAAAATGGAAATCAAATGAACCAATACCTTGTTTTCACCAGCAGAGGTCAGCAAATACAAATTTGGGGACCAGGGTCTGGTTATTTTTGTTTCCCACATCACTACGGTTGAGAAAGAACCTCATGAGTTGGTGTGACCTCTGTATCAATCTAGTTCCTGTGATGCCAGTGACACTTTATTCGGTCAAATTCAACAGCAGGTAGGTGTTCCCTTATTAAGGACCAGAGTTATTTTTGCTTCATCCCATGCTCATCGATTTGTGTTTTTGTGACACATGCTGTAAAAGACAAGAAAAGTATGAATGTTGTTCCTCTTTCACTGATTACGGTAAAAGAACAAACAGCACTTCTGAAATATGTTGATTTTGTTATTATGACTAATATAATATTGTTATTTTATTTTTGAGATTTGAATGTGTATGCTTGAACAATGGTGATAATGAAGTCATCACTGGCTGATGTTTGATTGTGTGTGTAAATATGAAGAAAATATACTGCAAATGAGTTGTCGCTCATTTAGAATGCTAATATTGGTGAAACTGACTTTGCATTATATTACAGTTGAGTTTTATTTTGTAATAATTTTGAAATAAATATGTAATGTCAAAATGTCTGAATCGTCATTTGTTTAATCTGAACTTTTAGCATTATTCATTTTTTTTGTTTTGTTTTATTTAACTCTCAAATTAATTTCCATTGGGGGAATATCGCAAAATGTACAAAATGGCGCTTAACCATGACAAGAAGTCCAAAAACGAAGGCTTGTTTTACATTTCATTGTCAAGGAAATGTTAAGCAAATTTGTTTGGAGATGAAATCATTGTTTCAAGGAATACTTAAGAATCCAAGTTGGTTAAATAGGCATGGGCTGTTTATCCATCTGGACGTTTTGCCTGTCATGCAAACTTCCTTGATTTCCAATTTTCATATTCTTGTGTAGCAAGACGGAATATCCATTAAATAGGGTAGTTGGTAATGCTCACGGGTAAACTGGAAATACAGAGGGAGAGGGAACGTCTACAAAGTGACTGATGTGTATCCCTCTTGATCGTCTTTTTATTAAAATTATTTTCACCTTGACTCTTTGCCGGCCTCCGAAGCTATGAATGGGAGTCAGTACATCTGGATCCTAAATGGTGAGTCAGAGTATTTTAAACTAAGCCCACTATTGGTAAGTTTGTGTTAATTTAAACAATGCACGTAATTATTATTTTTCATTAAGGCAAGGCAGGTTTATTGATAAAGCACATTTCAACAGCAAGGAAATTCAAAGTGCTTCACACAAGACGTCAAAATGCATCATGACAGAGGAAAGAAAAAAAACATTAAAATAGAAAATGTAAAAATCACTGAAATACTGTATGTTAAAATAAAATCTGAATCATTAAACTAAAATTAATTGCAATAAATAAAATAAGAATAAAAATATAACAAGTGTAAAAGTTACAGTGCAGAGTTTAAATTGAAATTTAATGAAAGGCAGTAAGAGTTTTCAACCTTGAATCAAAGGAGCTGAGAGTTTCAGCTGACCTGCAGGTTTCTGGGAGATTTTTCCAGATATACGGAGCGTAGAAGCTGAACACTTCTTCTCAGTGTTTGGTTCTGACTCTGGGGACAGAGAGCAGACCTGTACCAGACGACCCGAGCGGTCTGGATGGTTCACAGTTAATCAGAAGGTCACTGATGTATTTTTGGCCCTAAACCATTCATCACATTATAAACCAGCAGAAGGATTTTAAAGTCGATTCTCTGACAGACTGGGAGCCGGTGTAAAGACCTCCAGAACTGGACTGATGTGATCCTTTTTGTTGGTCTTGTCGAAGTCTAAATCTCTAACTCGGTTGTCGAATCGCCTTACAGGCATTTCCCTCATGATGACATCTGGAGCACTGGCAGGTAAACTTTTTGTTTTTAAACTCACTTCATTGATGTTCAAAATACTGATCCATTTCACTCTACTGTATAGACATCAAGGATTATGTTTACTGTATCTTTTATGTATATTTTTGGAAAGCTTTGTGCTGATTTATGCTTATTTATTTGTTGTTTCTTTTGACTGGTGAATATTTGTTTACTCAACTAGGTGTTCTTATGCAAAATGTGGCTCTGAGTCAAACTGCAGACCAGTCTTCATCGTACCCTGGTGGTCCTGCCAGAAATGCTGTTGATGGAAACCGAGACCCAAATTTTGCTAAAGGATCCTGCTCACATACCCAACAAGAGTCCAATCCCTGGTGGAGGGTGGACCTGCAGAATGTGTACACAGTTACTGCTGTGATGATAACCAACAGAAATGAATTTGAAAACAGGCTAGACGGTGCTGAAATCTGGATCGGAACCTCATTGGAGGACAATGGTGCCAAAAAATCCAGGTGCTTGACGCAGACTTCTATATTACATCCCCCATTGGGACAAGGAAAAGCTTTTGCCTACCTCACTTTGTGTTTTCTTTTCTGATCCTTTTCTCAAACTCAGGTGTGCAATCATCTCCCACATTCCCAAAGGACGCACTTTCTACTTCCCATGTAGCTCTACAGAGGGACGCTACGTCACAGTTTTTCTTCCAGGAACAGAGAAGACTCTTACTCTCTGCGATGTCCAAGTTTTCCCTGTAGATTATGCTAATGGTACGTACATATGATTCAAACAAGTGTTGGAGTGCAAGAACTCTTCAGTCTAGGGCCAAGAATATTCAAATCAGTCAGTAACAGAAAACATTTTTCTAACTAATGGTAATCCCTACGACGGAGGATTAGGGCCATGTTAAAAAAAAAAAAAAATTGTAATTTCGATATTAAACTCCTGAAATTTACAAAAATAAAGTCGTAAATTTACAAAAATAAAGTTGTAAATTTACAAGAATAAAGTCGTAAATTTACGAGTTTAATCTTGAAATTAAAAAAATATATTTTTTTTTAACATGGCCCTAATCCTCCGTCGTAAATCCCATTGTTTTTAATGTTGAATAAATTTGAGAGTTGTTATTTACCCGAGTTGACAAAAATCAACCTGTATGGGCCTAGTGTTTTTGGTTCACATTTTTTTCAGTCTTGAGACTTCTGCTTTTGGGACAATGAGACCTTTGACAGGAGCCAGGAGGCATTCTGCCTTACAAATTGTCCATCATCAGTCCCATTCTTTTGAACTTTGAATCTCAGTGACGCCTTGGTGACATTTCATCAAATTTGGTCAATTTGTGGATTTCAACTCAAAATTTGAGTATGATAAGACTGAATTTGTGAATACGTCTGAGATCAATGTCACTGTGAACACATTTTTGGCAATAAACCAATCATTTATGAGCAATTTATTTTATTTGTTTTTTCTACGTTTTTTAAGTCCACCTGCCCGTCCATCCAATTAGTGATTGCCTGTTGCAATTAGCACTTGTTTAAACTTGTATGCACTTATTGAATCATTGTAAAGAAGGATGTCTGTCTTTTTTTGTTTCATGTAAATCGTGTACCCAATCTGGCTCTAGCAAGCAACACATTCCAGTCCTCAACAAGTCATAATGGTTATGCGTCCAAGGCCATCGATGGGCGACGCAATTCCAACTACGGTGACGGGTTTTGTACCCACACTAGCCTCGAGACAAACCCATGGTGGAGGTTGGACCTGCGAGAAACACACGCAGTCACATCTGTCAAAGTAACCAATAGAGGAGACTGCTGCGCTCAGAGGCTGGATGGAGCCGAGATCCGAATCGGGAACTCGGCAGAGAACAACGGAAATGACAACCCCAAGTAAAGACCATAATAAGGGAGCATTCAGCATCAATGTCAATTTCATTTTTTAATCACTATCAGACTAATATATTCTTTTATCTGGCATATATAACTTTCTTTGTGCATAGCCAGAAACCAAAATAGAAGCTGCTCTAGCGCTAATCGACCAGCAAGGCGTATTATTCAGGAGAAGCTGTAAAAGTTCAGATATTTCTCTCCAGCGATTATGTTAAACATTCTTCAGTGCTCATGGGAAACGTTAAGACAGGAATGAACTCCCTCAAGGGGAGTTGTAATGTTGTCAACCTCGCGAAATTCAACCAATCCCTACACACTTTACATGACTTTGAAGTCTTAACCAAACGCCAGGATTCATCTGCAAACTTGCAGAATAAACCATGTGCGGTCATGTTTGACTTCGTTGATGTTTTCATCCATTTCACTTTTTTACATCAAGGAAAAGGGTTTACTGTATCTTTAATTCATATTTTTGGAAAGCTTGATGCTACTTATTTATTCATTCATTTTGCTGTTATGCAGTTAGCCAGGCCATATCATATGGAACATGATAGCAATCTAGCATAACTATTGCTATGGCTAGGGTGATGGTCGAAAACCTCCATATCAGGATACTTTAATTGAACCGTACCCACATGTATCGACCTACACTGGTCACACAAGGTGCCCTCCTGAGCAGCCCGTTTAAGTTTGTCGTCACCGGCATTTGCCGCATTGAAGAAGGTTGCAACAGTGCTACTTTCTGTACCAAGCGTTTGTGTTGTTCTTCATCTCATATAGCTTTGAATGACAGCATATCCATCATGGGATTTTGAAAATGGACACTTGCAGTGTGTACAAAATGCAGCATATTCATTGGCTGGTACTTTTCCAAGATGAGCTGTAACTCTCCTGGAGTTCCTTTGAGCCATTCATGACTCTGATGTTGTGTTTGACTGAGAATCTTGTAAGTTGACCAAAACCTACTGACTTTTGACTCCTTTCCACTGTCAGGTGTGCTTCCATCTCCCACATCGGGGCGGGTAAAACGGTCACATTTTACTGCGAGGGAGGCAGCGTGATGGGTCGCTTTGTAAACGTGATTATCCCTGGACCGATGAAGAGTCTCACTCTGTGTGAAGTGGAGGTGTATGCCGCTCCTGCAGGTACAACTGTCACTGACTTGCCTTTTTTGTTTGGTTTGTTCCAAAAATTCCTATAAGGGTTCATTCCTCTTTTTCTTGACTTTTCTCACTTTAGTGGAACCTCTCGCAAACGTGGCCCCAAACGGACAAGCAACGCAGTCATCCCTTTACGCTAACAATGTACATGCAGTCAATGTTATAAATGGGGATATGGCTGGATTATGTTCCCATACTGCAAACCAGTCCTCTCCTTGGTGGAAATTGGACTTGTTAGCTGTGCACAGGGTTCGTGCTGTTACTATCTTCAACAGGCCAGACTGTTGTCCTGAAAGGCTCATTGGGGCAGAGATCCTGATTGGGAACTCTCCGTCAACCGAGGTTGCCCAAAACCCCAGGTAAGTGCGACTTATAGCTTTAAGAAATCATTCTTCAGCTTCAGTCTAGCAGCACGATAGAACTATCATTCCTTAAATTCCGCTCAAGCAGCCATTAGAAAGCCTTAGCAGCACCACTTGTGATGGAAATTCTTAGTTTTGTATATAATCTGACAAATATTTCCATCATCTTCCTCCATTAGATGTGGTACTATCTCATCGGTTGAAGGTACATTAACACACACTTTCCATTGTGGAGACATGGAAGGTCGCTACGTGGTTGTGATCTTACCGGGACAGACAAGGATTTTGTCACTCTGTGAAGTGGAAGTGTATGCTTCTTTGGCAGGTATGTTGCTTCCCCTTTTTGTCCATAATATAAAAAAAAGACCTGATTATTTAAAGATTCAATATGTAGATTCCTCTCAATCAATACAACAATAACAAACAATGACTTCGAGGCTAGTTGGGGATCATTGGAGTTCTCTCTCGCTACCTTCTGATTGTGAAAGCAGTTAACTGAGACTAAGCTAGCACAGCAGTGAATAAACACACACATAAGTGAACATGGCGGTTCAGCATATTATTTTTTATATCCCGCCTCTGACATGGCATATAGCCAATTAATTGTTTTGGGGTGGCCAATCAAATTTCTAGGGGGGGCCCATGCCATCTCTTTGGACACGCCCCTGGCAAAGAGACAAGATGTGTTTCATCCAAAAGGGTCGGCCAGATACACAAATTAAAGGTTATTTTCAATGGCTCCAGGGTTCGTTGCATCAGACAAAATGTTAGTGTAAAAGCATTTCAGGGACATTTTGGATCCAATCCCGAATTTTGGTTGTCAGTTGTCAGCATTTCATCATTGACTAAAACTTCCTGAGGAAATTAATCATCAAAACAAGCTTGTTTTAAAATGTATTTCAAGTATGTATTTGGCCAGCAGACACCGCTCCTCCTCCTCCTGCGACTGAGAGCATGCTGTTGAACGGCAGGAATGTGACGGTGGTGGGTGAGCGGCTTTGCTGGTCCGATGCTCTCCTCTACTGCAGACGTCATCACTGGGACCTGCTGAGCATTCTGAGCCGAGAGGAGCAGAGCGAGGTGGAGCAGCTTCTGAGCCGAGAGGAGCAGAGCGAGGTGGAGCAGCTGCTGAGCCGAGGTTCTTTCCTGCTCACAGATCATGTCTGGCTGGGGTTGCGCAGGTACGGCAGTCCGTGATGACAGTTTAGGGGAAACAGTTGGTGCTCTTGTTCCGGGCGGCTGTATAAAATGTGACCCTTGGATTTTCATCTTCAAAATTTCAAGTGTTTAAATCTCATAATTTAAAATGTTTTTAAAGTATTACCATCTGCATAGGTCCCTTTTTTAAATATTTGTTCATTTATAGTACTCTGATATAATGTAAAGGTCACATATTGTGACTTCATGACATCACAAAGGGCAGTAACCCCTCCCCCAGGTGGGTGACACACCCACAGCTAGGTGTTTGTTCTGCCCTCTGAGTCCGCCTTCTCACCGTAAACAACTGGGCATGGAGCAGGAGAGGCCAAGACAATCGAGCCCTTACAGAGAGGGGGCGTGGTCAAACACTGTTTTATTTATTTCTTTCAAAATAGGGACAGTGCACATTAATGAACATTAACATGTAAATACTGTATACCAGATTGTAGCCATGGACTTAATTCCACCTGTAGTCCCTTGGCAGGTTGGTGGTACTGGTGGTAGGCTTTGTGATTTGTTTCAAAACAAACCTGGATAAAGTGCTCATTTGCATTTAAAGCTACAGACACTGAAACAACCAGACACAAGAATATGTGACCTTTAAGTTTGCAACAACACAGTCTATTATTCTAAGTGAAGAAACGTTTGGTGGTTAAAACAGATAGGAATCAGCCACACTCAAAAACCAACTCACAGAATTCAACTATACACTCCACAATTCTCACCACCATTTTGATGCTGGTGAGTCGATGCCACAGCAGAACCAGGCAGGTAAATGGAGGACATCAATTTTAATATTATTTACATCCTGATGAAGACTCAAATGGCAGATTCCTGCTCTCTCCCAGAGGGCTTAATCCATTTAAATGTTGCTAATGTATTCTGTTTACGCAAAAGACACGTCAAGTCAAATGTTGTGTGTCCTTTGTTTTTGTGCCCTATTTGCATGGACATGCTTCGATGCATTGAAAACAGCTCTCAGTGAAGCCACACCCTAAAAAATAAATAAATAACCTTAGAAACAAACTGAAATCTATTTGTCGCTAACTGAAAATTACAAGCCACAGTTTTCCTTTTCTTTTTCTTTTTTTCAGCACATTTGCTTGTTAGACCTTCTGAAATGCTAGGATGTGTTGGAGACCGAACAAAGCATAAGGGACCTTAACATGCCAGCACCTTTAATGTGTAATCCTGTTCATTTGATTGGGCAGACAGATAATGGGGGACAGCTGGTTCTGGATGTCCGGAGAAGCCATGGATTTTACCAAATGGCAGGACGATTCTGCCCCCCAACGTGTGAGTCATGCCTGCGGAGCTGTAGCCAGAGGAGAGAGCTTCCTGTGGAAAGACAGGCCGTGTGAGGAGCATCTCAACTTTATCTGCCATTCAGGTGAGGGTATCACCTCACACCTTAAATATCCGCACATTCTGTATTCCAACAGAATATATAAAACTTTCCTGTTTTTGTGCCTCAGGTGGCGAGGATGGAGCACATAGAGTGTATTTCTACAGCAGCCGCCAAAACCCACATACCTAGTACTTTAGGGTTCTATTAGAGCCTACAGCGCAGTAACAGGCTTAAACTAATTATAGGAGATATCTTCTCACATTCAGCATATTGAGGAAATACATTTTAAATGTTTGTAATCAAGTCAAGACTTCACCTGTCAAATAAGGAGGATAGTACAAAAAAATAAAAAATAAGAATAAAATGCTAAATATCAGAGAAGAATTGATCCCAAATGATTTGAGCCTGAACCTAGAAACAAAACTGAACCTTCAACTTTTTCTCAACATTTTAACTTTTTATAATTTGTTATAAAAGAAAATCTTACATTTTTTAATTACCCCCTGGACAGTTGAATTGCATTTATTTCCCTCATGTCCAATACTAATAAGTCAAAGAAAGGTTCTTAAACTCCCTACACCACTTTTAATCTGCTGTTTGAATAACATTTCAGTATACTTTGTCCACAAAACAATCTCAACCGTTTGGATTTGACAAAAGCGCCGCATCATTAATACTCTTCAGAAGCAATGTGTGGGTTACATACAGTAAAAAGACTGTAAATATTAATGGGTGAAGACTGACTGACGACATGAAGACAGTCTAACTTTCAGTCAACCTGACGACAGGTTGAGAGCTGAAGCTGAGGTGGGTTTTAAGCCTCTTGACAAACCGTTAAACCACGCCCACCTGTCAATCATGTCAGCTCCACGCCTAACTATGGATAACACGTCTCGTTTTCAAGATCAAAATGGAGCAGTTATTTAAAAAAAATAACCCCCTGTACTGTGTGTGCCAGTAATGACAATCATCTGTTTCTTTTTTTTCTTTTTTTTTATTTCTGCTGTAAAAATGCCTTTTTTGCCTGTTGTGTGTATGTGACTTCCTGGAGTCAGCCTCAAGCGGACACTCGAGGAGATTTTGCACTTCAGCATTGGCTTTATTTTTCTGGAGGTTGCCGGTTGGTGGGTCACTGTGATCTCATAAAATCATCCGTCCTTTATAGCTTAAACTCTTTTTTACTGTTTCTGCATTTTTCATGTGTTGGACCAAATATAATATCACTGTTAACATTGATTCCATTTAAACTGAGTTCAAATCCTATTTGAAAATCATTGTAAACTCATTATTTATACTCACTACAATATTTCTAACATACATATATATATATATATATATATATATATATATATATATATATATATATATAAATTAATAGACTATACAAAGGTGTGAAATTTGACATCATAATTATCCCATGCTAAGTTTAACTTTCACTTCAGCTGGTGTATAATGTGTGCGATGTCTCGTAGTTTAGAAATTCAGACTTGATTTAAGGATATCAATATTCATCACATCACTATAGTTCATTTTGCTTTGAAATAAATAGACGATGTAACAGTTCTGTACATGTATCCTGTTGTTAGCCTTTAGAATAAATCTATTTATACATAAAGTGCTTGTGGGTCTTAAGATGTTAAAATATACAAGAAGTGTCTTGTGTGTCTTGCCGTGTAAGTGAAGCTGAACCTCTCTGTTATTTCACCTGCAGTCACTAGTGGAGCAGAAGAGGGATCAAATAAAGAATTTCTCAGCCTCAGGAGTGTCTGTGATTCTGATTTACCTGCTCACGCCTTCTCTTTCCAGCAGGATTGAGTGAGACAGAGATGCAGGACACACCCAGAGACAGGGCTGGACGGCGATTTACCTCGTTCTTCTTGTCATACATGTACTGGTTCTTTATGATGTGTGTGGGTGTGTCTGTGTTTGTGTGTGCACTTTTTACAGCATTGTCCCAAGAGAAGAAGAGATTGGGTTTTTTTTGGGAAACATAATTTCAAATCTCAAAATTTCAAAATTTCCAGAGGCGCTGCTTGTCAACCGGCATGGCGGGCAACTGGGGCCCCTGAGGGCTAACAAACTTTAAACCAAAGCAGTGGCAACAAAATGTTCAAATTTTGCAATGACAGTAGGAGACCTCCTTCAGGGGCCCCATCTGACAGCACTCACTCTCGTTGCCCTGCTGAGCGTTGTATTATTGCGGTGAAAACCAAAGTTTGTCAATGAAAGTTAAAAAATGGAGGGGGAAACTAATTAATGAATTCTCAAATATGGTATGACCAATTACGACAGAGCGGATCGGCCGACTCTTACTGCCTTTCATTAAACGATTCCAATTGAAACTTTTACACTTGTTATATTTTTTATTCTTATTTTATTTATTGCAATTAATTTTAGTTTAATGATTCAGATTTTATTTTAACATACAGTATTTCAGTGATTTTTACATTTTCTATTTTAATGTTTCTTTTCTTTCCTCTGTCATGATGCATTTTGACGTCTTGTGTGAAGCACTTTGAATTGCCTTGCCTTAATGAAAAATAATAATTAAGTGCATTGTTTAAATTAACACAAAATTACCAATAGTGGGTGCAGTTTAAAATACTCTGACTCACCATTTAGGATCCAGATGTACTGACTCCCATTCATAGCTTTGGAGGCCGGCAAAGAGTCAAGGTGAAAATAATTTTAATAAAAAGACGATCAAGAGGGATACACATCAGTCACTTTGTAGACGTTCCCTCTCCCTCTGTATTTCCAGTTTACCCGTGAGCATTACCAACTACCCTATTTAATGGATATTCCGTCTTGTTACACAAGAATATGAAAATTGGAAATCAAGGAAGTTTGCATGACAGGCAAAACGTCCAGATGGATAAACAGCCCATGCCTATTTAACCAACTTGGATTCTTAAGTATTCCTTGAAACAATGATTTCATCTCCAAACAAATTTGCTTAACATTTCCTTGACAATGAAATGTAAAACAAGCCTTCGTTTTTGGACTTCTTGTCATGGTTAAGGGCCATTTTGTATATTTTGTGATATTCCCCCAATGGAAATTAATTTGAGAGTTAAATAAAACAAAACAAAAAAAATGAATAATGCTAAAAGTTCAGATTAAACAAATGACGATTCAGACATTTTGACATTACATATTTATTTCAAAATTATGTACAAAATAAAACTCAACTGTAATATAATGCAAAGTCAGTTTCACCAATACTAGCATTCTAAATGAGCGACAACTCATTTGCAGTATATTTTCTTCATATTTACACACACAATCACACACACACACACGCACACACAATCAAACATCAGCCAGTGATGGCTTCATTATCACCATTGTTCAAGCATACACATTCACATCTCAAAAATAAAATAACAATATTATATTAGTCATAATAACAAAATCAACATATTTCAGAAGTGCTGTTTGTTCTTTTACCGTAATCAGTGAAAGAGGAACAACAGTCATACTTTTCTTGTCTTGTACAGCATGTGTCACAAGAACACATCGATGAGCATGGGATGAAGCAAAAATAACTCTGGTCCTTAATAAAGGAACACCTACCTGCTGTTGAATTTGACCGAATAAAGTGTCACTGGCATTACAGGAACTAGATTGATACAGAGGTCACACCAACTCATGAGGTTCTTTCTCAACCGTAGTAATGTGGGAAACAAAAATAACCAGACCCTGGTCCCCAAATTTGTATTTGCTGACCTCTGCTGGTGAAAACAAAGTATTGGTTCATTTGATTTCCATTTTTTTTTTCAGGGTTGATAAGCATTCATGGTTGTTTTTACAAGATTCTAACCGTTCAAAGATTAAGGCCCTGTGTCCACCTATGATTTTTTTTTGGAGCGTCAGCGTCCCCAAACTATTTCCAAAGAAGAGAGAGAGTTTTTCAAAACAAACAGCTGCCTGGATAAAGGATAACGCTTTATTCAAACATTTTTCTCTGCATTAAATAACTCATTGGACATAAATCCAGCAGTCCTATAGTTACAAAAAAAAACAATCTATAAGTCTTAGAACCTGCTTTAGAGCCCTTAAAAGATGTGAAAGCGAGAAAAAAAAAACGAAAAAAAAAAGAGGAGTGATACATACAGTATATACGCCATGCCACCTTTTGCATAAGTCAGTGCCCCAGGGTAAAAAGTCTGAACACCCTCCTTAACATGGATAACTTCCTGGTGGATAGTTGTTTACAGATGGAAATGGAAAAAGATTGTATCATAAATAACATGCTAGAAGCTACATTTCTGAGCTCAGGGATGTCATCACCCATTTTTCTCTGATTCGTCTCTTCATTCAGGGAGAGCATGCTCCTCTTGACTCGATGGTGTTGCAGCTGATAAAGCCGGACCTGCTGGACCAGGAAGTAAAGAATCCCCTCAGTGCCACCTCTAGCACCCCGGCCCTCCATCGACCACAACTCCAGGTACACTCTTTACATTTATTTATTATTTATTGTTGCATCCTTTGGCTTCAGCGTTCAAATTTTAAAACTTAACTTGTTGATGTAAAAGGTTTGAAAAAGTAAGCGTCCATTGGACTCTTAAAGAGGTCATTTTTTCATATATTTAATTTATGTGCCTACTAAAGTACGTTCACAATCGCTAATGTTCAAAAAGGGTTCGGGTTAGGGTTAGGCCGGCAAAGAGTCAAGGTGAAAATAATTTTAATAAAAAGACGATCAAGAGGGATACACATCAGTCACTTTGTAGACGTTCCCTCTCCCTCTGTATTTCCAGTTTACCCGTGAGCATTACCAACTACCCTATTTAATGGATATTCCGTCTTGCTACACAAGAATATGCAAATTGGAAATCAAGGAAGTTTGCATGACAGGCAAAACATCCAGATGGATAAACAGCCCATGCCTATTTAACCAACTTGGATTCTTACTCTTGGAGTATTCCTTGAAACAATGATTTCATCTCCAAACAAATTTGCTTAACATGACAAGAAGAACGAGGTAAATCCCCGTCCAGCCCTGTCTCTGGGTGTGTCCTGCATCTCTATCCACATCGGCCGATCCGCTCTGTCGTAATTGGTCATACCATATTTAAGAATTCATTAATTAGTTTCCCCCTCCATTTTTTAACTTTCATTGACAAACTTTGGTTTTCACCGCAATAATACAACGCTCAGCAGGGCAACGAGAGTGAGTGCTGTCAGATGGGGCCCATGAAGGAGGTCTCCTACTGTCATTGCAAAATTTGAACATTTTGTTGCCACTGCTTTGGTTTAAAGTTTGTTAGCCCTCAGGGGCCCCCCTATACTGGTCTGGGGCCCCAAGCATTTGCCCGCCATGCCGGTTGACAAGCAGCGCCTCTGGAAATTTTGAAATTTTGAGATTTGAAATTATGTTTCCCAAAAAAAACCATGTACAGAACTGTTACATCGTCTATTTATTTCAAAGCAAAATGAACTATAGTGATGTGATGAATATTGATATCCTTAAATCAAGTCTGAATTTCTAAACTACGAGACATCGCACACATTATACACCAGCTGAAGTGAAAGTTAAACTTAGCATGGGATAATTATGATGTCAAATTTCACACCTTTGTATAGTCTATTAATTTATATATATATATATATATATATATATATATATATATATATGTATGTTAGAAATATTGTAGTGAGTATAAATAATGAGTTTACAATGATTTTCAAATAGGATTTGAACTCAGTTTAAATGGAATCAATGTTAACAGTGATATTATATTTGGTCCAACACATGAAAAATGCAGAAACAGTAAAAAAGAGTTTAAGCTATAAAGGACGGATGATTTTATGAGATCACAGTGACCCACCAACCGGCAACCTCCAGAAAAATAAAGCCAATGCTGAAGTGCAAAATCTCCTCGAGTGTCCGCTTGAGGCTGACTCCAGGAAGTCACATACACACAACAGGCAAAAAAGGCATTTTTACAGCAGAAATAAAAAAAAAAGAAAAAAAAGAAACAGATGATTGTCATTACTGGCACACACAGTACAGGGGGTTATTTTTTTTAAATAACTGCTCCATTTTGATCTTGAAAACGAGACGTGTTATCCATAGTTAGGCGTGGAGCTGACATGATTGACAGGTGGGCGTGGTTTAACGGTTTGTCAAGAGGCTTAAAACCCACCTCAGCTTCAGCTCTCAACCTGTCGTCAGGTTGACTGAAAGTTACTGTCTTCATGTCGTCAGTCAGTCTTCACCCATTAATATTTACAGTCTTTTTACTGTATGTAACCCACACATTGCTTCTGAAGAGTATTAATGATGCGGCGCTTTTGTCAAATCCAAACGGTTGAGATTGTTTTGTGGACAAAGTATACTGAAATGTTATTCAAACAGCAGATTAAAAGTGGTGTAGGGAGTTTAAGAACCTTTCTTTGACTTATTAGTATTGGACATGAGGGAAATAAATGCAATTCAATTTTAAAAAACTGTCCAGGGGGTAATTATTAAGATTTTCTTTTATAACAAATTATAAAAAGTTAAAATGTTGAGAAAAAGTTGAAGGTTCAGTTTTGTTTCTAGGTTCAGGCTCAAATCATTTGGGATCAATTCTTCTCTGATATTTAGCATTTTATTCTTATTTTTTATTTTTTTGTACTATCCTCCTTATTTGACAGGTGAAGTCTTGACTTGATTACAAACATTTAAAATGTATTTCCTCAATATGCTGAATGTGAGAAGATATCTCCTATAATTAGTTTAAGCCTGTTACTGCGCTGTAGGCTCTAATAGAACCCTAAAGTACTAGGTATGTGGGTTTTGGCGGCTGCTGTAGAAATACACTCTATGTGCTCCATCCTCGCCACCTGAGGCACAAAAACAGGAAAGTTTTATATATTCTGTTGGAATACAGAATGTGCGGATATTTAAGGTGTGAGGTGATACCCTCACCTGAATGGCAGATAAAGTTGAGGTGCTCCTCACACGGCCTGTCTTTCCACAGGAAACTCTCTCCTCTGGCTACAGCTCCGCAGGCGTGACTCACACGTTGGGGGGCAGAATCGTCCTGCCATTTGGTAAAATCCATGGCTTCTCCGGACATCCAGAACCAGCTGTCCCCCATTATCTGTCTGCCCAATCAAATGAACAGGTTTACACATTAAAGGTGCTGGCATGTTAAGGTCCCTTATGCTTTGTTCGGTCTCCATCACATCCTAGCATTTCAGAAGGTCTAACAAGCAAATGTGCTGAAAAAAAAAAAAAGGAAAACTGTGGCTTGTAATTTTCAGTTAGCGACAAATAGATTTCAGTTTGTTTCTAAGGTTATTTATTTATTTTTTAGGGTGTGGCTTCACTGAGAGCTGCTCCATGCAATTAGGGCACAAAAACAAAGGACACACAACATTTGACTTGAAGACCTGTGTACAATAGCAACATTTAAATGGATTAAGCCCTCTGATTTGGTTGAGGGAGAGAGCAGGAATCTGCCATTTGAGTCTTCATCAGGATGTAAATGACATTAAAATTGTTGTCCTCCATTTACCTGCCTGGTTCTGCTGTGGCATCGACTCACCAGCATCAAAATGGTGGTGAGAATTGTGGAGTGTCTTGTTGAATTCTGTGAGTTGGTTTTTGAGTGTGGCTGATTCCTATCTCTTTTAACCACCAAACGTTTCTTCACTTAGAATAATAGACTGTGTTGTTGCAAACTTAAAGGTCACATATTCTCCTCCTTTTCCGACCAGTTTAAATAAGTCTCAGAGGTCTCAAAAAACATGCCTGTGAAGTTTCTCAGAACAGGTTGTTTCAGTGTCTGTAGCTTTAAATGCAAATGAGCACTTTATCCAGGTTTGTTTTGAAACAAATCACAAAGCCTACCACCAGTACCACCAACCTGCCAAGGGACTACAGGTGGAATTAAGTCCATGGCTACAATCTGGTATACAGTATTTACATGTTAATGTTCATTAATGTGCACTGTCCCTATTTTGAAAGAAATAAATAAAACAGTGTTTGACCACGCCCCCTCTCTGTAAGGGCTCGATTGTCTTGGCCTCTCCTGCTCCATGCCCAGTTGTTTACGGTGAGAAGGCGGACTCAGAGGGCAGAACAAACACCTAGCTGTGGGTGTGTCACCCACCTGGGGGAGGGGTTACTGCCCTTTGTGATGTCATGAAGTCACAATATGTGACCTTTACATTATATCAGAGTACTATAAATGAACAAATATTTAAAAAAGGGACCTATGCAGATGGTAATACTTTAAAAACATTTTAAATTATGAGATTTAAACACTTGAAATTTTGAATATGAAAATCCAAGGGTCACATTTTATACAGCCGCCCGGAACAAGAGCACCAACTGTTTCCCCTAAACTGTCATCACGGACTGCCGTACCTGCGCAACCCCAGCCAGACATGATCTGTGAGCAGGAAAGAACCTCGGCTCAGAAGCTGCTCCACCTCGCTCTGCTCCTCTCGGCTCAGAATGCTCAGCAGGTCCCAGTAATGACGTCTGCAGTAGAGTAGAGCATCGGACCAGCAAAGCCGCTCACCCACCACCGTCACATTCCTGCCGTTCAACAGCATGCTCTCAGTCGCAGGAGGAGGAGGAGCGGTGTCTGCTGGCCAAATACATACTTGAAATACATTTTAAAACAGGCTTGTTTTGATGATTAATTTCCTCAGGAAGTTTTAGTCAATGATGAAATGCTGACAACTGACAACCAAAATTCGGGATTGGATCCAAAATGTCCCTGAAATGCTTTTACACTAACATTTTGTCTGATGCAACGAACCCTGGAGCCATTGAAAATAACCTTTAATTTGTGTATCTGGCTTTATCCTTTTGGATAAAACACATCTTGTCTCTTTGCCAGGGGCGTGTCCAAAGAGATGGCATGGGCCCCCCCTAGAAATTTGATTGGCCACCCCAAAACAATTAATTGGCTATATGCCATATATAAAAAATAATATGCTGAACCGCCATGTTCACTTATGTGTGTGTTTATTCACTGCTGTGCTAGCTTAGTCTCAGTTAACTGCTTTCACAATCAGAAGGTAGCTAGAGAGAACTCCAATGATCCCCAACTAGCCTCGAAGTCATTGTTTGTTATTGTTGTATTGATTGAGAGGAATCTACATATTGAATCTTTAAATAATCTGGTCTTTTTTTTATATTATGGACAAAAAGGGGAAGCAACATACCTGCCAAAGAAGCATACACTTCCACTTCACAGAGTGACAAAATCCTTTTCTGTCCCGGTAAGATCACAACCACGTAGCGACCTTCCATGTCTCCACAATGGAAAGTGTGTGTTAATGTACCTTCAACCGATGAGATAGTACCACATCTAATGGAGGAAGATGATGGAAATATTTGTCAGATTATATACAAAACTAAGAATTTCCATCACAAGTGGTGCTGCTAAGGCTTTCTAATGGCTGCTTGAGCGGAATTTAAGGAATGATAGTTCTATCGTGCTGCTAGACTGAAGCTGAAGAATGATTTCTTAAAGCTATAAGTCGCACTTACCTGGGGTTTTGGGCAACCTCGGTTGACGGAGAGTTCCCAATCAGGATCTCTGCCCCACTGAGACTTTCAGGACAACAGTCTGGCCTGTTGAAGATAGTAACAGCACGAACCCTGTGCACAGCTAACAAGTCCAATTTCCACCAAGGAGAGGACTGGTTTGCAGTATGGGAACATAATCCAGTCATATCCCCATTTATAACATTGACTGCATGTACATTGTTAGCATAAAGGGATGACTGCGTTGCTTGTCCGTTTGGGGCCACGTTTGCGAGAGGTTCCACTAAAGTGAGAAAAGTCAAGAAAAAGAGGAATGAACCCTTGTAGGAATTTTTGGAACAAACCAAAAAAAAAAAGGCAAGTCAGTGACAGTTGTACCTGCAGGAGCGACATACACCTCCACTTCACACAGAGTGAGAATCTTCATCGGTCCAGGGATAATCACGTTTACAAAGCGACCCATCACGCTGCCTCCCTCGCAGTAAAATGTGACCGTTTTACCCGCCCCGATGTGGGAGATGGAAGCACACCTGACAGTGGAAAGGAGTCAAAAGTCAGTAGGTTTTGGTCAACTTACAGGATTCTCAGTCAAACACAACATCAGAGTCATGAATGGCTCAAAGGAACTCCAGGAGAGTTACAGCTCATCTTGGAAAAGTACCAGCCAATGAATATGCTGCATTTTGTACACACTGCAAGTGTCCATTTTCAAAATCCCATGATGAAAATGCTGTCATTCAAAGCTATATGAGATGAAGAACAACACAAACGCTTGGTACAGAAAGTAGCACTGTTGCAACCTTCTTCAGTGCGGCAAATGCCGGTGACGACAAACTTAAACGGGCTGCTCAGGAGGGCACCTTGTGTGACCAGTGTAGGTCGATGCATGTGGTTACGGTTCAATTAAAGTATCCTGATATGGAGGTTTCGACCATCACCCTAGCCATAGCAATAGTTATGCTAGATTGCTATCATGTTCCATATGATATGGCCTGGCTAACTGCATAACAGCAAAATGAACGAATAAATAAGTAGCATCAAGCTTTCCAAAAATATGAATTAAAGATACAGTAAACCCTTTTCCTTGATGTTACAAAGTGAAATGGATGAAAACATCAACGAAGTCAAACATGACCGCACGTGGTTTATTCTGCAAGTTTGCAGATGAATCCTGGCGTTTGGTTAAGACTTCAAAGTCATGTAAAGTGTGCAGGGATTGGTTGAATTTCGCGAGGTTGACAACATTACAACTCCCCTTGAGGGAGTTCATTCCTGTCTTAACGTTTCCCATGAGCACTGAAGAATGTTTAACATAATCGCTGGAGAGAAATATCTGAACTTTTACAGCTTCTCCTGAATAATACGCCTTGCTGGGCGATTAGCGATAGAGCAGCTTCTATTTTGGTTTCTGGCTATGCACAAAGAAAGTTATATATGCCAGATAAAATAATATATTAGTCTGATAGTGATTAAAAAATGAAATTGACATTGATACTGAATGCTCCCTTATTATGGTCTTTACTTGGGGTTGTCATTTCCGTTGTTCTCTGCCGAGTTCCCGATTCGGATCTCGGCTCCATCCAGCCTCTGAGCGCAGCAGTCTCCTCTATTGGTTACTTTGACAGATGTGACTGCGTGTGTTTCTCGCAGGTCCAACCTCCACCATGGGTTTGTCTCTTCTTCAGTGTGGGTACAAAACCCGTCACTGTAGTTGGAATTGCGTCGCCCATCGATGGCCTTGGACGCATAACCATTATGACTTGTTGAGGACTGGAATGTGTTGCCTGCTAGAGCCAGATTGGGTACACGATTTACATGAAACAAAGAAAGACAGACATCCTTCTTTACAATGATTCATTAAGTGCATACAAGTTTAAACAAGTGCTAATTGCAACAGGCAATCACTAATTGGATGGACGGGCAGGTGGACTTAAAAAACGTAGAAAAAACAAACAAAATAAATTGCTCATAAATTATTGGTTTATTGCCAAAAATGTGTTCACAGTGACATTGATCTCAGACGTATTCACAAATTCAGTCTTATCATACTCAAACTTTGAGTTGAAATCCACAAATTGGCCAAATTTGATGAAATGTCACCAAGGCGTCACTGAGATTCAAAGTTCAAGAGAATGGGACTGATGATGGACAATTTGTAAGGCAGAATGCCTCCTGGCTCCTGTCAAAGGTCTCATTGTCCCAAAAGCAGAAGTCTCAAGACTGAAAAAAATGTGAACCAAAAACACTAGGCCCATACAGGTTGATTTTTGTCAACTCGGGTAAATAACAACTCTCAAATTTATTCAACATTAAAAACAATGGGATTTACGACGGAGGATTAGGGCCATGTTAAAAAATATATATATTTTTTTAATTTCAAGATTAAAGTCGTAAATTTACGACTTTATTCTTGTAAATTTACAACTTTATTTTTGTAAATTTACGACTTTATTTTTGTAAATTTCAGGAGTTTAATCTCGTATATATATATCGATATTTTTTCACATGGCCCTAATCCTCCGTCGTAGGGATTACCATTAGTTAGAAAAATGTTTTCTGTTACTGACTGATTTGAATATTCTTGGCCCTAGACTGAAGAGTTCTTGCACTCCAAAACGTGTTTGAATCATATGTACGTACCATTAGCATAATCTAAAGGGAAAACTTGGACATCGCAGAGAGTAAGAGTCTTCTCTGTTCCTGGAAGAAAAACTGTGACGTAGCGTCCCTCTGTAGAGCTACATGGGAAGTAGAAAGTGCGTCCTTTGGGAATGTGGGAGATGATTGCACATCTGAGTTTGAGAAAAGGATCAGAAAAGAAAACACAAAGTGAGGTAGGCAAAAGCTTTTCCTTGTCCCAATGGGGGATGTAATATAGAAGTCTGCGTCAAGCACCTGGATTTTTTGGCACCATTGTCCTCCAATGAGGTTCCGATCCAGATTTCAGCACCGTCTAGCCTGTTTTCAAATTCATTTCTGTTGGTTATCATCACGGCAGTAACTGTGTACACATTCTGCAGGTCCACCCTCCACCAGGGATTGGACTCTTGTTGGGTATGTGAGCAGGATCCTTTAGCAAAATTTGGGTCTCGGTTTCCATCAACAGCATTTCTGGCAGGACCACCAGGGTACGATGAAGACTGGTCTGCAGTTTGACTCAGAGCCACATTTTGCATAAGAACACCTAGTTGAGTAAACAAATATTCACCAGTCAAAAGAAACAACAAATAAATAAGCATAAATCAGCACAAAGCTTTCCAAAAATATACATAAAAGATAAAGTAAACATAATCCTTGATGTCTATACAGTAGAGTGAAATGGATCAGTATTTTGAACATCAATGAAGTGAGTTTAAAAACAAAAAGTTTACCTGCCAGTGCTCCAGATGTCATCATGAGGCAAATGCCTGTAAGGCGATTTGACAACCGAGTTAGAGATTTAGACTTAGACAAGACCAACAAAAAGGATCACATCAGTCCAGTTCTGGAGGTCTTTACACCGGCTCCCAGTCTGTCAGAGAATCGACTTTAAAATCCTTCTGCTGGTTTATAATGTGATGAATGGTTTAGGGCCAAAAATACATCAGTGACCTTCTGATTAACTGTGAACCATCCAGACCGCTCGGGTCGTCTGGTACAGGTCTGCTCTCTGTCCCCAGTGTCAGAACCAAACACTGAGAAGAAGTGTTCAGCTTCTACGCTCCGTATATCTGGAAAAAACTCCCAGAAACCTGCATGTCAGCTGAAACTCTCAGCTCCTTTGATTCAAGGTTGAAAACTCTTACTGCCTTTCATTCAATTTCAATTTAAACTCTGCACTGTAACTTTTACACTTGTTATATTTTTATTCTTATTTTATTATTGCAATTAATTTTAGTTTAATGATTCAGATTTTATTTTAACATACAGTTGTTGGGCCACGCAGGCTTAGGACAGTCAAACCATGGACTTGGGCCTTTGAGTTATTTAATGAGATCACAAAGAGGCCTAAAATGACTCTTTATCCCAGAATCCCCTGCGGTACTTCACACCTACGTGTGACGTAAAGGGGGCACCGGAACCTGAGGGAGACCCCACAGGAAGTTGGCCAGGTGACAAAACTCCGAGACTCCCCTCGTTCTACCTCTTACTACGCGCTGACTTGAAGTGCTCGGAGACCAAAGCTCACCTCCTGTTTCCTGCAACAATCTTCCTTTGTTTTAAGTTTTGGCGCGCAGGTAATCCACGGCCGGCAGTGTTCCAAATTCCGAGCTCGGATTGTCCAGTGAACGCATCTCAGTTTCTCGGAGAGCGTTAGGCTATAACAGATTATCAGAAAGATAACGGTCTTATTCCGTCCTGCAACGAAAGGACATCAACGGACATCTTTCCCCTCGACGGAGAACCAACAAAGCCGCTCTTGCCGTAAGGGACCCTCGCCGCCATCAGACGCCTCTACACCAGGACGGACAGAAGATCTGTTTTATCGCTGGACTCCTTTTTCCTTCACCAATCGCAGGCAAAGCGATTCACAAGTGAGGCTTAATTAGGTCTGGGCAGAATTAGCTTTAGAGAGTGTTTTTAACAATTGTTTGATTGACGCAGAAACTGTAATTTTTATCTTTGTTGGACCGCTGCGTCCTGAGTTTTACCTGTTTAAAACTCTTGTTGTTGTTTCGGACCGCTGCGTCCTGTATGTGTTCAGCGTAACAGCGTTATAACCGGGTATTATTCTTCCGATCAGAAAGGCCAGTGTAAGCCGTATTAACTTGAATTCGGCCATTGGTTTGTTTCTGTGAATGAAGGGAATTACTCCGAGTTGTGGCGCGGGAGTCAGACCGTGATCCGGCCTCTTCAGGCACACATTTCTCTCCTCCTCTACGCTCCTCTTTTATCCTCTTTTCCTCCCATTTTCTCCCCTTTTCGTCCGTTTTTCTAACACACACATATTCTCGGGTAGACGTACATCTGGAGACTAACTCCACCACCGCGCCATTACGCACATAGGCCATACACACACACACACACACACACACACACGCACACACACAAATAGAGAGATCCATACACTCGAGGCCATCCAGACGCCTCAGAGACACAGATCGTGTAGGGCCGAACTCGGTCCCTTTCAGACATTAAGGCCACATTAGGTCTTTGTTAGGTGTGCGCCATCGGAAAGGCGACCACGTGGGATGGAGTAATTTCCCCCCCTCTCTCTCTCTTTCACACACACACACGCACACGCACGCACACACCCAGGTCTTTGTTAGGTGCGCCATCGTGAGCGACCACGTGGGTACGAAGTCATCTCCCCCTTTTCTTCTTCCCCCCCCCTCTCTCTCTCTCTCTCACACACACACACACACACACACACACACACACACACACACACACACACACACGCATTCACACCCCTTCCACAAGCCTTGCTTGATAATGTTTGTTGCTTAGATTAGTTTATAATAGTTATTTGTTTGATTAAGTTCATTGATTTTGGATTGATGTTGCTTTGTTTAAATAAATTCTGTTATAATTTAAGAGAGCAGTTGTTTGTGATTACTGGTGTATTTGCATTGTGATATAAGCTGGGTGCGAAGGCTTTGTGTACGGATTTCACGCCTTCAATTTATTAAATATACTTATTAATTATTAATAATATTAGTAATTAAATAACTAATTTGAGTGATATTTTGGTTATATTTCCCTGAGTACAGGGTGGTGCCCCAAAACGAGATTAAACATAGTTTAATGATATTTTATTTATATTATTAATAATTAGAAATAATTATTAAAGAATATAACCAAAGTTGACTTGATACAACCCCAGCAAATGGTGCCCCGTGTGAGGCCTTCAATAAACCAGCTTTATTGCACTGTAAATGCACAGTAATCCGAACTTAAATCCTAAAAGGGATCTTTCTGAAGAAAATTATATTTTCTTTACATTTTTGTTGTTTAAGCAAAGCAGACATCAAGCTGTGGCTTAGTTGTGTTGTATGTTGTTGGTTAACGGTTAAAGCAATAACTGTTGTCCCCTTTGTGTCCATACAACAATTGGACATAATGATGCAGCTAGTGTGACGTTCTCAATGAACTTGATTTGTTGCATTAATCCAGATTTTGATCCTGAAGTATTCTACTAAAGGATTGTGGTGCTCCTTGTTGTTTGAGAGCCATTTGGCCAGATGAGAGTGTAACCTCATCATTGTCGCATAGCCAGCTGTCTGAGAGGTGTGAGTTCCTCCCTTCCTTTGAGGACTTGAGGTGTGAATCCCCTCTCCTAGCTTCCAGAATAGACTGCAGTGATCAGTTGGGAAACCTAGATAAGATTTGCTCTGGTGTTGATCTAGCTTTGTTTAGCTTAGCGGCTTTCTTAACAGTAGTCCACTGTGGTTCCATTTTATCACGTAAAATGTGTACCAAGACCCTAGGTGAGCCGGGAGCTGAGACTCCTTTTGGATCAGACAACGCAGCACTGCAAGAAACTGTTGCCGGTCTGACGCACCTCTCCTTAGAGGAGATTGCCAACCTATATAGCTATTCAATTAGCATTAGTGATAAGAAGTTAGAGGAGCTAGTTGATCGTGTCAACCACCGAGCCAGGATCACCCCTAATAAAGACAGAATGTATGCAGAAGACATACATCAACCATGGGCCAAGGTTCACTGTGAATCAGACGATCCACCCCTTCAACACGTAGTTGCTAACCTTATCCACCTCCCTATAGAGCAGCTCGACAGTCTGAACTCCTACACCCTCAGCACATGTGAAGAGAAACTAAAGGGCTTGGTTGAATATGCAAATTAACCAACTGGGAAACCAACACGCACAATTTCAGATGTTCTAGGCGAAATTCTCCTCCTTTATCAGCGCAAATCAAATGTGCAGAATGAGATACACCGGGAACAGCTAGCCCGGGTACAAGAAGAAGGACAGATCCTGCTGGACGATTTTGAAAGAATGCAGGATAAACTAAAGACCTTGCAGGAAAATTGCATGGCCTTGCAGGAGGAGAATAAAACACTGTATGAAAGCAGCAAACTGGCCGAACAGAAGAAACGAAGTGACACGGTACCCAGATTTCAGGATAGGCAGATAAGTACTCCAGCCCCCATGTCAGCTGAGGAAACCTCAGACGAAGGATGGGAGACTGAGCCAAGCCCATGGAGAAGGGAGACAGACATGTTGAAGGATCTGGAGGAGAGGGGAAGATACCGCCGGGTCGACCCAGGCACAAAAGCGCACACGTCCTCAGACTACCCGGTAAAGAGCTGGGTGAGTAAAGATGAAGGACGCCACGCCTCCCCAGACCATGAAGCACCGTCATGGGGAAATGCCCCATGGCCCCCACGTTCTGCAATACGCTTTGAGCCAAGAGAACCCTCACCCCGCAGGAAGAGGGACTTCACACCCCCTAGAGACAGGGAGGAGGCACGGGTCCAATCGGGCACCGAATATTACCTGTCCCATGATAGACGGCCACGTCTGAGCCGAACACAAACCCCGCCACGGTTGCAACCGTACTACCGTGACAACCACAGGGCTTACGATTCGTCAGACGACTCGGACGGCCCTCGCCAGCCTTCGGGTCAGGGTCTGCGAACCAGGCAGATAGAACCTCAGGCCAAAGATCTGAAGCGTTTTGACCCAGATAGCCCAGATTCAAGTATTAACGACTACCTTAGAGAAGTCGACCATTGTCTCCTTGACCTGCCTCATGCGTCCTCACAGGAAAAACTGAAACGGATCTGGAAGACTACGGCTAGGAGTGTCCGTGCTTTCATGGGGACACTCCCACCAAAGGTCCGATCCTTGCAGAAAGGAAACAAATCTGTTAGTCAGCACTTACAAACTGCCAAGCAGAAAGTGTTGGACGTGTTTGAATTAATTCAGGGAGTACAGGTAAGCATGGAGCAAGACATATCGTCAGGATATGACTCCGATCCTGGACCAAGCCCCTCAAGAGATCAAACAACCCTGCTGCAAAAGCTCAGTAAAGAACCGAGCAGCCAGGACAACCCAAGGACTGAGGAAATAAGTCTAGTTTTCCTTGATTTTGACTGTGGAGCCCCACTCCTTGGGGAAACGCCCCAGTTCCCTGACAGCTGTGACACCCTTTCACACCTTCACAGGTTGGAATCACCACATGGGGGTGATATTTTGGTTATATTTCCCTGAGTACAGGGTGGTGCCCCAAAACGAGATTAAACATAGTTTAATGATATTTTATTTATATTATTAATAATTAGAAATAATTATTAAAGAATATAACCAAAGTTGACTTGATACAACCCCAACACAGTATTTTAGTGATTTTTACATTTTCTATTTTAATGTTTCTTTTCTTTCCTCTGTCATGATGCATTTTGACGTCTTGTGTGAAGCACTTTGAATTTCCTTGCTGTTGAAATGTGCTTTATCAATAAACCTGCCTTGCCTTAATGAAAAATAATAATTAAGTGCATTGTTTAAATTAACACAAACTTACCAATAGTGGGCTTAGTTTAAAATACTCTGACTCACCATTTAGGATCCAGATGTACTGACTCCCATTCATAGCTTCGGAAGCCGGCAAAGAGTCAAGGTGAAAATAATTTTAATAAAAAGACGATCAAGAGGGATACACATCAGTCACTTTGTAGACGTTCCCTCTCCCTCTGTATTTCCAGTTTACCCGTGAGCATTACCAACTACCCTATTTAATGGATATTCCGTCTTGCTACACAAGAATATGAAAATTGGAAATCAAGGAAGTTTGCATGACAGGCAAAACATCCAGATGGATAAACAGCCCATGCCTATTTAACCAACTTGGATTCTTAAGTATTCCTTGAAACAATGATTTCATCTCCAAACAAATTTGCTCAACATTTCCTTGACAATGAAATGTAAAACAAGCCTTCGTTTTTGGACTTCTTGTCATGGTTAAGGGCCATTTTGTACATTTTGTGATATTCCCCCAATGGAAATTAATTTGAGAGTTAAATAAAACAAAACAAAAAAAATGAATAATGCTAAAAGTTCAGATTAAACAAATGATGGCAAATGGCACTGAGGGGATTCTTTACTTCCTGGTCCAACAGGTCCGGCTTTATCAGCTGCAACACCATCGAGTCAAGAGTAGCATGCTCTCCCTGAATGAAGAGACGAATCAGAGAAAAATGGGTGATGACATCCCTGAGCTCAGAAATGTAGCTTCTAGCATGATATTTATGATACAATCTTTTTCCATTTCCATCTGTAAACAACTATCCACCAGGAAGTTATCCATGTTAAGGAGGGTGTTCAGACTTTTTACCCTGGGGCACTGACTTATGCAAAAGGTGGCATGGCGTATATACTGTATGTATCACTCCTCTTTTTTTTCCGTTTTTTTTTTCTCGCTTTCACATCTTTTAAGGGCTCTAAAGCAGGTTCTAAGACTTATAGATTGTTTTTTTTTTGTAACTATAGGACTGCTGGATTTATGTCCAATGAGTTATTTAATGCAGAGAAAAATGTTTGAAAAAAGCGTTATCCTTTATCCAGGCAGCTGTTTGTTTTGAAAAACTCTCTCTCTTCTTTGGAAATAGTTTGGGGACGCTGACGCTCCGAAAAAAAATCATAGGTGGACACAGGGCCTTAATCTTCGAACGGTTAGAATCTTGTAAAAACAACCATGAATGCTTATCAACCCTGAAAAAAAAATGGAAATCAAATGAACCAATACCTTGTTTTCACCAGCAGAGGTCAGCAAATACAAATTTGGGGACCAGGGTCTGGTTATTTTTGTTTCCCACATCACTACGGTTGAGAAAGAACCTCATGAGTTGGTGTGACCTCTGTATCAATCTAGTTCCTGTGATGCCAGTGACACTTTATTCGGTCAAATTCAACAGCAGGTAGGTGTTCCCTTATTAAGGACCAGAGTTATTTTTGCTTCATCCCATGCTCATCGATGTGTTCTTGTGACACATGCTGTACAAGACAAGAAAAGTATGAATGTTGTTCCTCTTTCACTGATTACGGTAAAAGAACAAACAGCACTTCTGAAATATGTTGATTTTGTTATTATGACTAATATAATATTGTTATTTTATTTTTGAGATGTGAATGTGTATGCTTGAACAATGGTGATAATGAAGCCATCACTGGCTGATGTTTGATTGTGTGTGCGTGTGTGTGTGTGTGTGTGTGATTGTGTGTGTAAATATGAAGAAAATATACTGCAAATGAGTTGTCGCTCATTTAGAATGCTAATATTGGTGAAACTGACTTTGCATTATATTAGAGTTGAGTTTTATTTTGTACATAATTTTGAAATAAATATGTAATGTCAAAATGTCTGAATCGTCATTTGTTTAATCTGAACTTTTAGCATTATTCATTTTTTTTGTTTTGTTTTATTTAACTCTCAAATTAATTTCCATTGGGGGAATATCGCAAAATGTACAAAATGGCGCTTAACCATGACAAGAAGTCCAAAAACGAAGGCTTGTTTTACATTTCATTGTCAAGGAAATGTTGAGCAAATTTGTTTGGAGATGAAATCATTGTTTCAAGGAATACTTAAGAATCCAAGTTGGTTAAATAGGCATGGGCTGTTTATCCATCTGGACGTTTTGCCTGTCATGCAAACTTCCTTGATTTCCAGTTTTCATATTTGTTTAGCAAGACAAATTATCCATTAAATAGGGTAGTTGGTAATGCTCACGGGTAAACTGGAAATACAGAGGGAGAGGGAACGTCTACAAAGTGACTGATGTGTATCCCTCTTGATCGTCTTTTTATTAAAATTATTTTCACCTTGACTCTTTGCCGGCCTCCAAAGCTATGAATGGGAGTCAGTACATCTGGATCCTAAATGGTGAGTCAGAGTATTTTAAACTGCACCCACTATTGGTAATTTTGTGTTAATTTAAACAATGCACTTAATTATTATTTTTCATTAAGGCAAGGCAATTCAAAGTGCTTCACACAAGACGTCAAAATGCATCATGACAGAGGAAAGAAAAGAAACATTAAAATAGAAAATGTAAAAATCACTAAAATACTGTATGTTAAAATAAAATCTGAATCATTAAACTAAAATTAATTGCAATAAATAAAATAAGAATAAAAAATATAACAAGTGTAAAAGTTTCAATTGGAATCGTTTAATGAAAGGCAGTAAGAGTCGGCCGATCCGCTCTGTCGTAATTGGTCATACCATATTTAAGAATTCATTAATTAGTTTCCCCCTCCATTTTTTAACTTTCATTGACAAACTTTGGTTTTCACCGCAATAATACAACGCTCAGCAGGGCAACGAGAGTGTGTGCTGTCAGATGGGGCCCCTGAAGGAGGTCTCCTACTGTCATTGCAAAATTTGAACATTTTGTTGCCACTGCTTTGGTTTAAAGTTTGTTAGCCCTCAGGGGCCCCCCTATACTGGTCTGGGGCCCCAGTTGCCCGCCATGCCGGTTGACAAGCAGCGCCTCTGGAAATTTTGAAATTTTGAGATTTGAAATTATGTTTCCCAAAAAAAACCCAATCTCTTCTTCTCTTGGGACAATGCTGTAAAAAGTGCACACACAAACACAGACACACCCACACACATCATAAAGAACCAGTACATGTATGACAAGAAGAACGAGGTAAATCCCCGTCCAGCCCTGTCTCTGGGTGTGTCCTGCATCTCTGTCTCACTCAATCCTGCTGGAAAGAGAAGGCGTGAGCAGGTAAATCAGAATCACAGACACTCCTGAGGCTGAGAAATTCTTTATTTGATCCCTCTTCTGCTCCACTAGCGACTGCAGGCGAAATAACAGAGAGGTTCAACTTCACTTACACAGCAAGACACACAAGACACTTCTTGTATATTTTAACATCTTAAGACCCACAAGCACTTTATGTATAAATAGATTTATTCTAAAGGCTAACAACAGGATACATGTACAGAACTGTTACATCGTCTATTTATTTCAAAGCAAAATGAACTATAGTGATGTGATGAATATTGATATCCTTAAATCAAGTCTGAATTTCTAAACTACGAGACATCTCACACATTATACACCAGCTGAAGTGAAAGTTAAACTTAGCATGGGATAATAATGATGTCAAATTTCACACCTTTGTATGTTAGAAATATTGTAGTGAGTATAAATAATGAGTTTACAATGATTTTCAAATAGGATTTGAACTCAGTTTAAATGGAATCAATGTTAACAGTGATATTATATTTGGTCCAACACATGAAAAATGCAGAAACAGTAAAAAAGAGTTTAAGCTATAAAGGACGGATGATTTTATGAGATCACAGTGACCCACCAACCGGCAACCTCCAGAAAAATAAAGCCAATGCTGAAGTGCAAAATCTCCTCGAGTGTCCGCTTGAGGCTGACTCCAGGAAGTCACATACACACAACAGGCAAAAAAGGCATTTTTACAGCAGAAATAAAAAAAAATAAAAAAATAAACAGATGATTGTCATTACTGGCACACACAGTACAGGGGGTTATTTTTTTTAAATAACTGCTCCATTTTGATCTTGAAAACGAGACGTGTTATCCATAGTTAGGCGTGGAGCTGACATGATTGACAGGTGGGCGTGGTTTAACGGTTTGTCAAGAGGCTTAAAACCCACCTCAGCTTCAGCTCTCAACCTGTCGTCAGGTTGACTGAAAGTTAGACTGTCTTCATGTCG